>NC_089251.1:198359510-198665948 GCF_963930625.1 Muntiacus reevesi | reverse complement strand
CCACTCATATATGTTGTTAAACAGACACAGTTTATATAGCAGTTAGAACCATTTTGTTTTTCACTGACTATTTTGTTTTACATGCTTTCCACACTTTTTAAATTAAGACACATATTCATTTCTTATTTTAACTTAACATCTAAAATGTACTTGACAAAGCACTGAGATTATATGTAATGAAGGGGCAAGATTGAGGGCAATGGATTCAAATAGTCTGAATTCAATTCCCATATCTACTGTCTAATAAATGTGGGACATTGAGCTGTTATTCAATGTCCAACACCTCAGTTTTCTTTTATGTAAAATGGAAATAATATACTCATCTCATAGAGTTATGAGCATTTAGACAAGACAATATATTAGAACATTTGGATCACTATCTTGTGCAAAGCTGGCACTCAGAAAAGTGTGTTATTAATAAAGAAACAGATTACAACAATGGAAATATGTAACACTAGACTATCAAGATGAAATCAGAAGTCTTTTGTGCCAAAAGCTGAACTCCAGGCTGTTTAATATAGTTAATAAAATATCAGCTCAGTGTGGTAATCTTCAATGTGTAAAGGTTTTAGACAAAACCTTGGCATATCACACTGTTTATTAAATCAATGTGCTTTTTGTTTTCAGTTATAATATATGCTTTTGTAATAAATCCCTCCAAGGAGTTTCTTTTATAGATGTACTCCTTCAGGATAAGAAAGTTAAAAGTTATCAGTACAAATACATAAAACAGAAACTGGAAATGTATTTTCAGAATAAGGCGAAACTGATGTTAATTTCATTTTATCAAATACTGGATTTAACTTATTTCAGCATTTAAATTCACCACATAAAATATATAATACAAAAACATAAAGAAAAAAATAGCATGGCTCTGATAATACTAAAATTCTTGGGGTTTACCATATGATACAGCAATTTCACTCCTTGATATTTACCCCCAAAATTGACTATGTATGTTCACACAAAAATCTGCAGGGTAGTGTTTACTGAATCTATCCACAATTGCCAAAACTTGGAAGCAAGCAAGATGTCCTTCAGTAAGTGAATGGATAAACTGTGGTACATTGAAATAATATTACTCAGTACTCAAAGAAATGAGCTATCAAGACATGAAAACACACGGAGGAAACGTAAGTGCATATTGTCAAGGAAAGAAGCTAATTTGAAAAGTCTCCATGTGCATGACTCCAATTATACGATCCCGGAAAGAGCAAAACTGTATAGACCTTCAAAGGGCAACTTGTGGGCAAGGTTGGTGGTGTTTTCAGTTTATGGCCAGAGCTGGCGGGGTGAATAGACCCAGCTCAGAGGAATGTTAGGGCTGTGAGATTGTTCCGTATATTCTGTATGATAACGGTGAAGAGATGTCATTACACGTTTTCCAGAACCCACGGAAACTCAGATAACAAGGCTGAGTGGTGATGCGAACTGTGGATTCTGGACGAGTTGCTGTCTCTTCATCAGTCGTAACAAATGTAGCACCTGGTGCAAAATGCTGACAGCGGGAGGGGCTGTGTTTATGTGGGAGCAGGAAGTATATGGAAAATCTCTATATATTCCCCTCAATTTTCTGTGAACATAAAACTACTCTAAAATAATGAAGTCTATTGTTTAAAAATGCATACCAGAGTGTCAAAAGTTTTCACCTTAGTGATCTCAACAGCCATAATTCTTCCAATCAGATGATTTCAAATAATTTACATATCTTCTTTCAAATTCACTACATATCACCTTAAAGAAATTCATATATATAAGTGATTTTTTAAGTTTATTGATCTGAAGAATTAATAGTAACAATGTGATTAGAGATATACTGATTCTATGATATACATACACATATATGACAAAATGCTTCACTAAACATTGGAAATAGTAAGAGAAAAAAGAAACGATTGCTTTCAGCAGGCTCAAGATCTTCTTAGAGAAACTATGTAATGTGGAAGATTTGTAGTCAGCAGTGGGCTGCAGCAGTAACAGGAAAAGGTAAAGTCCCTCCACGTTCGCCAGATCTAGCATTTCAGAAAACAAGGTAAAGATGATTTCACATGGTTAACAGTGACTCATTTTAGAAAAGCGTTTCCTCTGTCTAGAAACTCACCTCTCCTACAGGGCTGATGCAATCTCATTTTGATCATTTTCCATTCAACTTGTCAGTCCATTATCATATTACTCGGAGTCTATCACTGGTTTTGTTCCTACTGCGTATGCCTCATTTGTAAATGACATTGTCAAGGCTATTATTGCAGCTGTTTGCAGAATGTCGGAAAGCTGTCAAACCCAGCGAAGTCAAACTGTTTGCAGCAAACAGCAAATGCAACATACTCATAAATGATTAAAGGCACTTCATAAATGATCCTTACCAAGGAAATGGCAATGTTGTCAGACTGAGTCATCATCTGTTTTATGCACCTGGAATCAAGCCAAAGAGAGTTGCTGCTAATAACCAGCTAGGGGAATACCTGCTTTTTGAAAGGAAAGGGGTGTTCTGGAGAAGAGCCTTTCAGTTTATTTTTTCTTTTCTTTTATTCATTTATTTTTAATTTAGTAGTTGATTTACAATATTGTTAGTTTCAAGTATGCAGTAAGCTCATTCAGCTGTGTGTGTGTGTGTGTTTGTGTGTGTGTGCAGACACGTTCTTTCTCCATTACAGATGCTGAGTATATTTCCCTGCGATATGTAGTAGGCGCCTGTTGTTTACCTGTTTTACATGTGGTAGTGTGTATCATGTTAATCCCAAACTCTTAATTTATCTCTTTTGTCCTTCACCTTTAGTAACCATGTTTGTTTTCTTTCTCAGAGGGTCTATTTTTGTTTTGTATATAAGTTCATGTATCGTTTTTTAGATTCCACATATAGCTGATACCATATAATATTTGTCTTTCTCTGACTTACTTCATATTCAGTATGATAATCCCTAGGTTCATCCATGATTTTGAAAGTGGTGTTATTTAATTATTTTTAATAGCTGAGCAACAGTCCATTGTGTGTGTATATCACACACACACACACACACACATATGTATGTGTATGTATTCAGTCATATCTGACTTCTTGCAACCCTTCTTGTGCTGTAACTCAAAGGCTCCTCTGTCCCTGGGATTCTCCAGGGAAGAATGCTGGAGTGGGCTGCCATGCTCTCATCCAGGGGATCTTCCCCACGCTGGGATCAGACTGGCATCTCCTGTGTCTCCTAATTACAGGCAGATTCTTTACCCCTGAGCCACCTGGGAAGCCCAAAACTGACAGCCCTTGGTGATAAACTGATGACTGTCCCCAAACAAGATATTGATACAAACTTAACAATGTGCAGACAAAAATGACGGGGGAAAAAAACACAAAACAACCTCTTAGAAGTACTTTTCATGGCTCAAGAAAATAGATCCAAATCACAAGTATTTTCTAAAAAATTAGCTTTGTTCAAGTCTAATTTATACTCAGTGAAACTGTAAGGGAAGAGTTAAGAGAGTTTTAACACATGTGTATCACCACAAACATGATGCAGAGCATTCCCATAAGCCTCCACATACTCCACTTCTCTTTGCATAAAAACATTCTCCCTGCACCTGGATCCTGACAACCACCCACTTACCTGCTTCTCTCACAGTTGATGTGCCTTTTCTAGAATCTCATGTAAATGAATTTGCTTTGCCTATGCCCTATGTCACTTAGTGTAATGCTTGTATGGCTCCTGCTGTGAATATATGGTTGCATGCATGGAAACTTCTTAATATATTCTACATGTTAAAGTTCATTCTCCTTTATTGTATTAGGCTGTCAAAAACTGTAGAAATATGGTGATGCAAAGGGGCTCATGACAAAATCATGAATAGGATTTGAAGGGGAAGATCAAAGGCCTTGTGCTGCGCATGTTCTACACATTGTTATATTAGATTCTCTCCAAGTGACCCTTCAAGTTAGGGTTTATTAATGAAAGGAAAACGGAAGCTCATCAATGTTAAAAAAAAATTGTTTTAACAGCTCCCTTTCTCTAATGATATTAGATAGGTGACCAACTTTTTGTCTTCCAATTCCTGTTGATGTTAATTGATCTCCTACAAGTACTCAGAATAAACACTAACAGGACATGTGTTACACTTTGCTGTTTTGCTGCATGATGTATTGGGAAAATTGATAAAATGAGGAATGAGATAGTTAATGCTAATATGTTGTTCAGTTGCTGAGTCCTGTTTGACTCTTTGGGACCCCATGAACTGAAGCACACCAGGCTTCCCTATCCTTCACCATCTCCCAGAGTCTGCTCAGATTTATGTCCATCGAGTCGGTGATGCCATCCAACCATCTTTGTGTCCTCTGTCGTCCCCTTCTCCTCCTGCCTTCAATCTTTCCCAGCATCAGGATCTTTTCTAATGAGTTGGCTCTTTGCATCAGGTGACCAAAGTATTGGAGCTTCAGCTTCAGCATCAGTCCTTCCAATGAATGTTCAGGGTTTATTCCCTTTAGGATGGACTGGTTTGATCTCCTTGCAGTCCAAGGGACTTTCAAGAGTCTTCTCCAACAGCAAGTCTGAAAGCATCAATTTTTCAGCACTCAACCTTCCTTATGGTCCAACTCTCACATTCGTACCTGACTACTGGAAAAGTCATGATTTTGAATATATGCACATTTGTCAGCAAAATGATGTCTCTGCTTTTTAATACATTGTCTAGGTTTGTCACAGCTTTCCTTCCAAGGAGCAAGCATCTTTTAATTTCATGGCTGCAATCACCGTCCACAGTGGTTTTGGAGCCTAAGAAAATAAAATCTGTCACTGCTTCCACTCATTCCGCTTCTTTTTGCCATGAAGTGATGGGACTGGACGCCCCTCTTGTTTGTCGTGAAGGAAACATGAAATTGCATAGAAAAATAAGAGGTAGAACTTTGGTTTGATGTGAGGGGGAGTCTTGTGGAGGTTGGGGTGAGCATAACGGCCTGGGTGCCCTAGCAGCTCAGGTGAGGCTACTACTAGTACTAGTAAGATTAGAACTAGGAACAAGGCACCAAGGTAGCCTTAATTATTTAGCAAAGTTTGAATAGGATTTTGTCCATGTAGGATGAGATTCCTGTTGAACTTTTAGAGCCTGTTTCATGAAGGAATAATAGACGAAGAGTGTAGAGAAAGTTTTGTGCTCCAGTGGAAAACTATGAAGTGTCTAGAGCACAATTTCCAAGTTATCTAATTGTAAAGAGTTCTTTCTTTCTTTCTTTTATTTTTTTACAATGCTATAAGTTGTTGATAATAGGGATAACCATTCAAATAATTTTTATCCACAGACATGCAAATTATGTCCAGTGGAAGTTCTCTCTTCTCCTCTGTGGACATTTTAAATCTTCAGCTTCATTTTAATATTCTTTATCTATGAATATGTCTGGTTTTTTTTGATTCCCCATTGAATCACTTTAGCATCTTACCAATTTTCTATTAGTGAGAAAAAAATAATACAACACACTTTCATTTTTATGCTTGCATGAGAATCATGATTTTACTTTTTTTCCTTTCTTAAAAATTACCTTCCGTATTTTCATGATAGTGTACTGCTGTTTTTATCAGTTCTCTTAACGTATCAAAATTTTACTTACATTTTGAACTCTCTTTTTTCAAGGACAGAACAATCTCCCAGGATAGATTTATATTTTCTACAGCAGTTCAGTGCTGTGAATGGCATGCATGGATTTTAAGAGAACTAGACAGTTTTGGTTCATAAAGATCAGGCTTCATTAGGTTGTAGCCTTAGTAGGAAGCCTGCACTTGAACAAGATGAAGTCATGTCAGAATATCTCCAAGACATGAGACCAATGTACATCTAAGCCCTGACTTTTTAGATGTCAATACTGTTTAGTTCAGGTCAGTTCAGTTGCTCAGAGTCGTGTCTGACTCTGTGACCCCCATGGACTGTAGCATGCGAGGCCTCTCTGCCCATCACCAACTCCTGGAGCTTATTCTAACCCATGTCTATCGAGGTGGTGATGCCAAATGACCATCTCATCCTCTGTCATCCCCTTCTCCTCCCGCCTTCAATCTTTCTCAGCATCAGGGTCTTTTCCAAAGAGTCAGTTCTTCTCATGAGGTGGCCAAAGTATTACAGTTTCAGCATCAGTCCTTCCAATGAATATTCAGGATTGATTGCTTTTAGAATTGACTAGTTGGATCTCCCCACAGTCCAAGGGACTCTCAAGAGTTTTCTCCAACACCACAATTCAAAAGCATCAATTCTTTGGCATTCAGCTTTCTTCACAGTCCAACTCTCACATCCGTACATGACCACTGGAAAAACCATAGCCTTGACCAGATGGACATTTGTTGGCAAAGTAATGTCTCTGCTTTTTAATATGCTGTCTAGGTTGGTCATAGCTTTTCTTCCAAGGTGCAAGCAACTTTTAATTTCACAGCTATTTTGACTCCCATCAGTATTGTAGGGAGTATATTAATGGCAATATTTGGTTTTGAAGGAACCCAGGGAAAAATGGATATGACACTTTTTTCTGCTGAGATTATCTATTAAGACAAAATCTGTGTCTTATTCTAATAGAAAATATCTGATTAGAACAGACCAAGTGTCTCAGTTTTGTTCAGGTCATTTGGCAATGAATTCTTAAATAAAAAGGGAGTTTATAACCTGTGAAAGTTACTCCATATCAAGATGAAGATGAACTTCCTATCTTGTGCTTTTAGTGTAGATTTGAATTTTCAGGTTGGTTACATGGGTCAGAGAGGGGACAGCAGATGTGAGAGACTAGAATTTCTCAACAGCAAGGTGATGGTATTAATATGCCATCACGGTATGGAGGGAAACTGAAAGCTGTTTCTAGAGTCAAATGCTTTTTATTCTTAAGTGTTTTGTTTTGAGTATTATGGCTTTCATGACCTGAATTTCTAAATAGAAATATTTTTGAGAACATCAAACAGTCTTTATAACACCGGATTTGTTTCAATCCCAATGGCATCATTAGCATCATTAAAAAGAAAAAGAAAAACAACTCTTCAGTGATGGCAACTGTTCAAATCTTAACATGCAAGGTCCAACCCTAAGTTTTTGATGCACATAGTATAATTTGTTGCCTGTGATGCTAAAGAAGTTTTCCTTCTATGTTCTCAGTTATTTTGCCTCAAGGTGGGATGTCTTTTCACAATGAAATAAATTTTATCCTTCTCCACTGAGATGGGTTAAGAAAGAGGCTCAAAAATTTTACATCCATCCAACAACAGCAGCTTTGGTATGGAGACACAGCTGGCGATGGGAATCCAGTGACTCTCTAAAGAAGAATTCTGCCCAAGCTGAGATCCCAAATGTTTTAAGTATTTGAAAAGTACTCAACATGCTCTACTGAGGTGCGGAACAGATTTTGACAACTCACGGAATCCTCGATGATTATTTAGCAGTTAGTTATTTAACTGACCATATTGTGATATCTGGGCTTCCCAGGTGGTGCTAGTGGTAAAGAACCCACCTGCCAAGGCAGGAAGTATAAGAGACATGGGTTCAATCCGTGGGTCGGGAAGATTCCCTGGAGAAGGGCATGGCAATTCACTCCAGTATTCTTGCCTGGAGAATCCCCGTGGACAGAGGAGGCTGGCGGGCTAGAGTCCATAGGGATGCAACGAGCTGGACATGACTGAAGCGCCTTAGCACAGCGGCACAGCATTGTGATATCCACCCCTGCTTAGGGGCCAAAACTCAGAGTCCTGTTTAAGCTCTCATATTGCTCATGAAGAATATGCTTTGGGTATTCAAAGCTATCCCAATATAGTGATGATGTGTTTGAGGAGTATATGTAGACACTGACTTTCTAAATAATAAAAATAAGATCTAAATGGAAAACGTACTAATGTTTAAGTCTGCCACATGAAATGCAGCTTTGTTACAATACCTCTGTTTCCAGTGACTAATTGTCAAGCTCCATTTCTCCTAGAAATTTATTCACTTAAAGGGCTAGTTTATCTGGTATGCCTGTCAGATTGCCCAACAGGATGTATATTATTTATTATTACAGTATGCTACACATATTTCAGTAATTTCTCTTTAGTCACAAAGTATCGCAGTATCTCACTTTCTGTATTCGTGTCTATAAGGAACATCAACATTGTTTCTTAGGACTGTGACATCCATGCGGCTCCAACTCACACTCTTACATCAGCTTTTCAATCTCAAGACTTCCTTTTCTCCTCTGAAACCCTGATTTCCATTATCTTGCTCTCCAAATATCATACCCTGTATTAAAATCTTGTTTTTGATTTTTGTTATATAATCATGCAATTTTATATATATGCATATTGCATATATATGCATATAATATATATATATAACATTTCCTTCTAAATGTACTAGATTTAAGTTTAGCATAACAACTTTCAGCTGTACATTCAGAACTGCTGAGGTTATATAAAAATGCAATTATATATACAAGCATATTGCATATATATGCATATTATATATCAGTTCAGTTCAGTTCAGTCACTCAGTCGTGTCCGACTCTTTGCGACCCCATGAATCGCAGCACGCCAGGCCTCCCTGTCCATCACCAAAAACATCTCCTTCTAAATGTACTAGATTTAAGTTTAGCATAACAACTTTCAACTGTACATTCAAAGCTGCTTGGTGATGTCTCAATATTTTTCTAGTTCTTTCTATTTGCAATGGCCTGAGATGAATATTTATATACTCCTACTTTTTCTCAGAACGTAAATATACCTTCCCTCTAAACACAGCCTCGGCTGATGCTTATTAGTTTGCTGGAAAAAAGTAATCAGCAGATTCATATGTGTCATTGCCCTACTATCAATTGCATCAATCTGTCTATATATATGTATTCTTCTTATTACCATGGCCATATTATCTCTGTACCTACCTAAGGTCAACAATTTCATTTGCACACTGGACTCCACTGATTCTTGTTTACACAAAAATATTCTCCTTGAAATTCCTTGGCGGTCCAATAGTTAAGACCGCGCTTCCACTGCAGAGGACCCAGCTTCCATCCCTGGCCAAGGAACTATGATCCCACATGCTGCATGGTGTGAGCGCCCCCCAAAAAAATCCCTCTGCAAGTAGTCTCACACTTGTCTGCATCACCAACATTTTCCTTTCTCCCTCCAATCTGTGCGGGAATTGTGCTAAGGAAATTTCATTTTGAGGCTGTAGAATTTGCCTTAAAAAAAAATGCTTGATTTTAAAAGTCCCCGATAGAAATTGTGGATGTGATATAACAGAGATGAGTTTATAAGTGTGATTGGGTTTTACAAAATATGAAGAGAAATCCCTAAAAATGAAGAGAGGTGAGAAAACCATGCTGTCCTGTTGACAACACACTATGCTGTGTTTACATTTGCTAATCTCAGTAATTTAGACGTTTTTTTGAGTGAGCCCATAAAGGCGGGGGGGGGGGGGTGGGCAAAGACCTCTGACTTTAAAATTTTATTAAATATGTTAAATACACAATGTGTCAAAAAAGTATGTGCATATTATTTTAAAATTAAAATAAGTTCAAGGTTAAAAAAGAGAGAGAGGAAGGAAGATAAAGGACATACGAGAAAAGAGAATGAAGCCAGAGTTGTCAAAACTCTATAACCTCAGTGAGGCAAATAGGACTAGAAGAAAAGTTGGTTTACCAGCTGTGCTCTGGGTGGGACAAAGTGCGCTCTTAGGATTCATCCTTCTAAGCTTGACTTCATCTGTGTCTGAAGCTCGAATTGAGGCTGAAAGGGGAAAGTGGGAAAGCGTTAGTTGCTTAGTAGTGTCTGACTCTTTGTGACCCGATGAACTGTAGCCCTTCAGCTTCCGCTTTCTGTGGATTCTCCAGGCAAGAATACTGGAGTGGGTTGCCATTTCCTTCTCCAGTGGATCTTCCCAACCCAGGGGTCGAACCCGGACCTCACACATTGCAGTCAGGTTCTTTACCATCTAAGCCACCTAATCTTACAAATTAATTTAACCTGCTCAGAGAATAACCTCTGCTGGTGTGTATTCTTATACACACCAGTGCCGTAAAGTTCTACTCTTTGAAAATAAGTATATAATCCAAAATTATAAAACTCAAAAAGAAAAATATTGCTATGAATGAGAGTCATTAGGGGAAAAAAAAATCTCAACGGAATACAGATATTTGATAATGTATATATCCAAAATATTTATTTTTAAATTTTATTGGATTTGATTTCTATCTATTTTGATTTCAATCAAAACATTGATTTCTAATGTTGTATTAGTTGCAGGTGTATCACATTAGGATTCGGTTATACACATACATATATTCATCCCTTTTCATATTCTTTTCCCATATGGGTTACTATAAGATTTTGAGTAGATTTGTCTGTGCTATATACTAGATCCTTGTTGAGCACCTATTTTATACATAGCAGTGTGTGTCCAAAATATTTAGAAAAGAAAAGTTGACAGTTATAAATCTGAATCAGGAATGACATACTAACTTAACACGAAAAAATAAAATATTAAAATTTTTAAATTACAGGACTGCAATTTTTACAGTTAAATTGGATGAATGAAATAGTGAATTAAAAAAATAAGATTTTAGAAGATAGATGGTACTTTAAAGAAATTATCTAGAATGTCCATAGAGGAAAAGAGAAGGAAAAAGAAATATGACACTAAAATCTGTTGTAGCTAAAAGTAGAAAGTTTGGTATAAGACTAATTCAGAGGAAAAACTATTAGGAAAAGAGTGTGAGGAAAATTTTAGTTTTTTAAAGTTCTTTTTAGTTCTTTTAATAAAATAGTGTCTCAAAATAGTCTAAATTTAAAGAAGGAAAAAATAATATTCAAATTTAGATTGTGAACTATTTATATGGAAAAAATATTTTTAAAAAACCCACATCTAAGTACATGTCAGAGAAAAGAAATAAATTAGAGGCAATAAAGTTTTATTTTATATTATTATTTTAATTGAACTATAGTTATTTTATAATGTGTTAATTTCAGGTGTATAGGAAAGTGATTCAGTTATATATATGCATAAACATACATATATGCACACATATGTGCATATTCAGATTATTTCTCCTTATAGGTTATTACAAAATATTGAGTATAGTTCCCTGTGTTATACAGTAGGTCTTTGCTGGTTATCTGTTTTATATATAGTAGTAACATATTTGTTAATTATAACCTTCTAATTTATCCCTCCTCCCTATTCACTTTCCCCTTTGGTAATCATAAGTTTGCTTTCTGTGTCTGTGAGTCTATTTCTGTTTCATACATAAGTTCCTCTGTATCATTTTTTTTTAGATTCCACATGTAAGTGGTATTGCATATTTGTCTTTCTCCAGCTTATTTCAGTTAACATGATAGTCTCTGAATCCATCTATGTTGCTGAAAATGATATTATTTCATTCTTTGTATGTATGAGTAATAGTCCATTGAATATATATATATGTAGTATATGTGTATATATATAAATAGTATATATTCTTTATCCACTCATCTGTTGATGGACATTTAGGGTACTTCCATGAAGAGACAATATACTTTTAAACAGTCAAACAGAAAACACAGTTTATCAGCTAAGCTTTGGCACTTTGATTAATAGCATGCTTCCCATGAGCAAAAATGGAAGCCACAAGACACAAAAATAATAAATTCCTCCAGTGTGCCAAGGAAAATAGTTTTCAAATAAAATTGATTAACCACCTCAATAAACATTTAAGAATTAAGTAAATTAAACTTTCCTACATACATGCACACAGAAGCACATTAAAAAATAGCAGCAAAAGGTTTTTTCTAAAGGAACTTCATATATGACATGTTTCAGAAAAAGGAAATATCAAGAAACAAAGGTTTCTATGTATCTAACAATGTCGTGCACTGACCTCAATTATTGCCATAGCTTCACTGTATTCACACAGCTAATGTACAATATCTTCTTGCCTCATAATTGCATGTGACTGTCTGTAGGGGAACTGTTTCAGGTGAAAGCCTGGAGAAATCTCATGGAAGTTTTGTAATCCCAGGAGTGGACACTTCACTCACATTCCACTGCTGAAGCTGAGTCACAGAGCTGAATCTATGGGATTGGACGGCTACCTGATGGAGTGGCTAGTTTACCACAGCCCAGGTACAAACCAGTTATTATGGAAGTGCAGTACAGATTTCTGTGGGTAAGTTAGCATGCTCCACCATTAGTCAATATGGTCATTTCCTTTGTTTTCCTTTCCTGGATGATTGTTTTGCTCATATTTTGTTGTTAACCAGAGGACTCAATAGTTTCATAATATGTGATCGCAGTCAAATTATTTTACATTCATTGAGTGACTACCTATCTTTGTTCCATTGATCTATCTCACAATCTATCTTTTTCTGAACCCCAACTAAGGGTCAGACATTAAGACAGTGTTCAGGCAGCAGTATTACCTGCTCTAAATAGCTTAAGGCTAGAAGGCAAGATTTGGATTAGATAAGTAAGCACGCATGATAAATACAACTATTAAATCATTACCTCTAAATCCTAGTTGGAAAGATGTTATTATTTTTAATAATATTTTATTTTTAGCATCATTGCAAGGTCCGAGTTTGAAATGCACTATTAATAAAAATCTTAAGATGAAATTCACTGTCCTCAGTTCATCCTATGCCCACCCTCCAATTCCATTCCTTTTTCTCTCATGTAAATTTTCTTCCTTCCCCAGCTCCATTTTCCAAAACACTTTCACCACAATTCTTGAATAAATTGAATCATTGTTTTCACTGTTCATTGACATAAATATTTTTAATGATAAGTAATACACTACTGTTACATTTGTTTTTCTTTTCCCTAGAATTAATGATTTCTCATTTTTTCTTTTCTCTTTCTGTGGAATCTGAGCTTAAGTAAATATAACTGATTTATCCAAGTTCATATAAATGAAAAGGAATTAACAAGAAATTCAGACCTCGATTTTTTTTATTGCAAAAGCCACACTCGTCCTTCTCTCCAGCGTACTGAAGTTTCTGGAATTACCTGTGCTGTAGGTAAGTAAAACAAATGAAAATTTTAGCTTAATTCTGCTGTAACTTGAAGCCATATGATGGTAGTATATGGGAACATAGTGAACGCAAAGTTCTTTTTTTTTTTTTTTTAATTTTTATTAGTTGGAGGCTAATTGCTTTACAATATTGTAGTGGGTTTTGTCATACATTGACATGAATCAGCCATGGAGTTACACGTATTCCCCATCGGGATCCCCCCTCCCACCTCCCTCTCCACCCGATCCCTCTGGGTCTTCCCAGCCCACCAGGCCCGAGCACTTGTCTCATGCACCCAACCTGGGCTGGTGATCTGTTTCACGAACGCAAAGTTCTTAGAGTGGGCTTTTCCCTAGGAGCTTCAAGGATGAAGTTTTGTTTGTTTATTTTAACATGCATTTTTCTCTATTTCCTTATTTTATTATTTTTTGATAGCACGTGGCCTTTGTTGCTGAGCACGGGAGGCTTTCCCTAGCTGCAGCGGGCAGCTCAGCTCTTCGCTGCGGGGCGCAGGCTTCTCATCGCAGCGGCTTCTCCGGCTGCAGAGCAGACTCTAGGCGCTCCGCCTCCAACAACTGCAGCATGCGGGCGCAGTAGCCGTGGGGCACGAACTTAGTTGCCCCGTGGCTGTGGACTCTTCCCAGATCAGGGATAGAAACCATAATCTCTGCACTGGCAGGTGGATTCGTATTCACTGTACCATTAAGGGAGCCCTGAGTTTGTTTATTTAAATTCTAACCTTAACGAGTGTATTCAGTTACTTATTTCTTTAATTAATGAGTACATAGGAAAATTATAACTAGTGGATCAAGTGATACTGCTTTTCGTACAAGTGATATAAAATTATACAAAAAAGGATAAAATTTGACACAAAATTCTTAGGTAAATTAGAATGCAGCTGATAATATGAAATAATTATGTGGTGGTATTTGGATATGCGTAAAGGCTGGGCAAAGCTGTCTGCTAAAGTAAGCATCCTTTTATTTCTCATCTATTGTGCGTCAGGGATTGCAACAGATATACAGATCTAATATTTTCATCAATTCATCCAAAGAAATACAGTTAGTCCCATACACAGATAAAGGAAATTAGATAAGTTAAATGAAAATCCCAACGTGAAATAGCTGATGAAGGGAGGAGCATACCTGCCAAATACCATACCTGCTCAATTCTAATGCCACTGTCTTCATTATCTGCCTCATCTAATCATACGTGGCATGAGAAAAGTCCTCATAAGTTTGCAGGAAACATAAGGCAAATTTTTGTTTGCTTGTTTACTATGTATAGGATATTCACCCAACAGGTGCTATGCAAGGCAGAAAGAAACCCGAACTTCTAGTTATTTACAAGTGGCCATGAAAAAAAGTAACAAAGCAAGTTGCAAAATATGATAAAGCTATGATGGGAAGAGAAGCATCAGAGAGTTTGTGATTTATTGTCAATAATTAATTGTTGGTTACATTTTAACTACATTTTTAATAGAATGCAAACAAAACACATAAAGATGGCATGCCTCAATTAGTTTATGAAGAATCTTTTCTCATTCTAAACACAGAACTATGTCACACCAAATACTGTCTGCATTCATAGCATACAATAATATTATAACATCATTCCTTGCTTCATTTTCTTTTATTTCATATTGTTGTTTTAAAAATTATGGCATATCAACATCATTGGGTTTCTTGAAGTTATATAAATATTTTTTTTTCTGTTTTACTTCTGACAAGTGTGTATACAAACATTCCATTCTGAAATATTTTATGGGCTTCCATAGTTGTGTTATTTAGCAGAAAGTCTCCAAAGCCACACTGCACAGACATTTTCAGTTCTTTTACCGTTCACTGTTTTGCCTCGCTTTTGTCCTAAACTCAGTTCAAATTCCTCTCATTGACTCTGTGTTTCCAAGGCATCCAAGATACAGACTTCTGCAAGATAACCATGCTCATTTACAGAAATGTTTCTCCCCTAGCCTTATGGCCTAAACAGCCCATCCTTTACTGGCCTCTTTTGTTTCCTTCCCAAGATACATCGAAATCTTCCTGACTGGTGTCTGTTTCTAGCGCTGAGGAAGGGATTGCAGGCAGGACGGGAACCATGCCTGGTAGACCCAAGACGGTTACTCATTTTTGTACCTTGAGGTATGTTTCTACAACCAGCAGGTTTGCTCTGGGATTCACACAGAAATACTTGCCTTGAGGCCTAGCATCCCTTGCTCCCCTGATACAGCAGCTTGCTGCGAGCAGCCTGCCAAGGAGAGTGGCACAGCTGTGTGCAATCTGGTATCACTGTGGGAGCGCTGGGGACCCCATGGCACCCTAGAGCCGTCTAGAGAACCAAGGGAGCGCCAGGGAATTAGCAAACTTGGACACAAGTCAAAGCAAGCAACTCAAAAGAAGACCAAACTTTCTCAATGTTCTCTTTAGAAGGTGATGGGGAAAGTGCTGACTTGGAGTCAGGGTTAAGCTGAAATTCCCACTTTATGTCTTAACATATTTGTTATCTTAGACAAATAACTTGTCTGTTCTTACTCTCCCGATCCACACAATATAAGAGAATAATGTGCATGTAAATCTCCCAAATTTATATGAATGTTTAATGCTTCATTTCTCCTGACTTTATCACGAAGACACAACAGTATCTCCAGATCAAATTCAAGCAGGGAAAATTTAGTGCTTATGTTTTTTTTTTTTTTTTTTTTTTTTTTTTTTTTTACAAATAATTAGCTTAAACTCTCCCTTCCAAAAATGAACCATAGTCGTTATCTCTTATATAAGGGTTGTGTTAGTGATTTCCTTCCAAAGAGAATAGCAGGAAAGATAGAAAGGGGGAGAGAAACTTCACAGTGGTGACACCTGACCAACAAATACCACCTCCAGCCAGTGAGGTCATCCTGACGGAGTGTGCCCTTGATATGGGTGTTGAAAATGGCAATTTACCTCTGTGATCTTGCTCACCAAAACCCATAGCCCCAGTTTAACCTCCGGATAAGTAGCAAACTGATTGAAATTGAGGGAACATTGTGCAAAATACTCCTCAAACTGTAAAAGTCATCAAAAACAAGGAAAACCTACCGATGACCCACAGGCACATGAAAAGGTGCTCAATATCACTAATTATTAGAGAAATTTGAATCAAACCTGCCATGAAATATCACCTCATACCAGTCAGAATGGCCGTCATTAAAAAGTCTGCAAACAGTAAATGGCAGAGAGAGTGTGGAGAAAAGAGAGCCGTCTACATGGTCGGTGGGGATGTGAGTTGGTGCTGCCTCCAAGAAGAGCAGTGCAGAGAGTCATCCAGCATGTGTGCTGAGTCATGTCTGACTCTCTGTGACCCTGTGGACCGTGGCCCGCCAGGCTCCGCTGTTCAGGGGATTCTCCAAGGAATAATACTGGCGTGGGTTGCCATATCCTTCTCTAGGGGGTCTTCCCAGCACAGGGATGGAACCTGCGTTTCCTGCACTGGCAGGTGGATTCTTCACTACTGAACCACCTGGGGAGCCCTGGAGGTTCCTTAAGATCCTAAAAATAGAGTTATTATATGCATGCAATCCCACTTTGGAGCATATATCCAGAGAAGATCATCATTCCAAAAAATTAATGCACCGCCAGCCTTTACAGCAGCATTATCTACAATCACAAAGACATGAAAGCAACCTGAAAGTCCAACAGATGACTAGATAAAGAAATGTGCTACATATATACAACGGTATATTACTCAGCCATAAAAAAGAATGAAATAATGTCTTTTGCAGCAACATGGATCAACCTAAAGATTATCATTTTCAGTGAAGTAAGTGAGGCAAAGACAAATATATGAATCATTTATATGAAGAATCTGGAAGATCTCCTGTAGAAATAAATGGCAACCCACTCTAGCTTTCTTGCCTGGGAAATCCCAGCGACAGAGGAGCCTGGCAGGCTAGAATCCATGGGATCGCGAGTCAAGACAGCACTTGGTGACTAAACCACCACCACCAAAAGATGATACACATTAACTCATTTGCAAAACAGCATGAAAGCTACAGACATAAAAAGCAAATTTATTTTTACCAAAGTGAAAGGCGAGGGGAGGGAAAAATTAGAAGTTTGGGATTAACATATACATACCGCCATATATAAAATAGATAAATGACAGGTACCTACTGTATAGAACAGGGAACTACATTCAGTATCTTGTAATAACTTAGAAAAAATCTGAAAAAAAATATAACTGAATCACTTTACTGTACACTTGAAGTTAACACACCATTGTAAAATAACTCTTCTTCAATTAAAAGTATATGTGTGTGTGTGTGTGTGTGTGTGTGTGTGTGTATTTATATATATATAAGCTTTGTAAGGGAAAAAATAAAATACAGGAACGTCTGAGAAACTTCCACTATTTAGAGGAGGCTAACCCTGGTACCTGGATGGAATCTTAGGACAAAAGTGGCATTATGTGAAAATTAGGGAACTCCAAATAAGGTGGCTCAGATGGTAAAGAATCTGCCTGCAATGCAGGAGACCCAGGTTTGATCCTTGGGTCTGGAAGAAGGGAATGGCCATCCACTCCAGTATTTTTACCTGGAGAATTTCGTGGACAGAAGAGCCCGGTGGACTGCGTCAATGGGGTCTCCAAGAATCAGACATGACCGAGCGACTGACACTTTCACTTTCAGATCAGGTCTGACCTTTAGTCCATCACAATGTGGCGATGTCAGTCATTAGCTGTGGTTCACATGCCAGTAACATAAGACGCCGATAGTAAGGGCAACTGCGTGTGATGAATATGGAAACCCTCTGTACTACTCTTTGAAGCTATTCTGTGAATCTAATAATATTATAAAATAAAAAGCTTCTTTAGAAAGTCAAATATAGAAATCCACAGTAAGAGAAATACTCGTGGTGTGAGCCCATTCTCCTCTCTTACCATGACTAACCCAGTGGACATTAGATCAAAAAGTAAGTTCTTAGAGATTTTTTATATTTGGACAATCAGTTTTGTGTAATGATACCTTATTAAAATGAGTTTTTTATTTTGAAACACTTTTCCTAAATGTTAGTTACCAAAACTTTTTTGAAAACTGATTTTGCGTAGGTGTAGCTTACAAATCTTTTGAGGAAAATAAAATCTAGGAACTCTTTGTGCACATTCTCAGTTGAATTTGGGTTCTGCTTCATGCAAAATTCTGTGAGCTTCTTAGATGAAGTGATAATGAGAGTCATAATATCACAGTGACAGGTCATTTATACTTGATGAATTTATCCTCTTGAAATTTGGTACAAAAAATATTTAAACCTGGGAAAAATTTGCCAAAGCAAGTATGTATAGTATCTGAATAATATAGGGGTCTCTGAGCCAAATGAATTCTGGTCAAAGGAATTTGGGGAAGATGTGAGGACTATCATTTGTCTAATTTTCCCAGTGTGCTAATATTTGCTCTATGGATTTGTGAGAGAAAATGGACTGTAATGTAAAATAAAATTTACTTTCCTCTTTACTAAGTCTACAGTTGGACCGTGGAGGAGAGTTATTTAATTACCCCAGAGTCATAGTATTTATGTATTGATACCACAGATCCAATTTATGTCCTTTCAAGGAGTTGAGCAGGGGTCAGAAACAGCTGAATTTAAAGTCAAACTCTAATACCTGAATGGTATTGTCAATTTGCCTAACTTTGGGAAACCCCACTTTCTTTTCTCAACATGAAGATTATAGCAAATACTTAATGCACCAGGCACATGGTAGTTACAAAACAAATATTAGTTTCTTTTACTTCTATTTCCATTTTCCAGAATCCTCCTCCCTACAAAACCACACATCTCCACAAAACCACCACCACAACAGCAACAAAAAGAAAATCCACTTATTGTCAGGGAAAGTTCAGTTTACCCACAAAATATTTACTCATTTTTATTTATTCTGCACTGAGTTTCTACCAACAAGAAAAATAATTGGCTCAACCCCAAAATTATTTGAATTGTAATGGGTATGGTAACTTTTGTCTCTCTTCAGTAGAAAAGGTTGTTCTGTATTCTGATCTCCAGTACAAGTTGTCACATGTATCAGAACTGGAAAAATTGGAGTGACTGTACTTATTAAGATTCTAAGACTAGGGAGACTATTGAATACATATTTTCCATTGCTAATGAGGCATACTTAACTTGAGTCTTTGTTCCATTTAATTCAGTTTTATTTTCTAACTGCAAAAACATAAAAGAAAAAATCATCCTCAAAAAGCAACCAGTATGACCATGTTAAATAGTTTCTCTTTATGGTATAATCTGCTGAGCTCCACAATAACTGATTTACTTATATAAACATCTCTGCATTTATTTCAAGATGATATCCAAAATATTTTATATCTGTTTTTGTAAGTTCCACTCCTGTGAATTTGCTTACACAAGACTACTTCCATTCATCTTTTCCTTAAGATTCTTTATTAGCTCTTAGAGGTGTATACCAAATAAATTCAATCACACTTCAGCAGGCCTGACAAGGTTTTCCATCATTTGCTTTCCTCCTAAATGTCACCTCCTGCCAGTTGTCCATTTGCAATTCATGTTCTAATAGTAGTGAACTATATAAATGTTCCAGAAGTTCTATGCTGAGTCTATTCATAAGCTTATCCTTCTCTATCTGTTGTTAATGAACACTTTCTCCTGTTTAAAGAGCCCTTATAACTTTTGTTCAGTTTGGATGTCATCTTTTCCAGAAAACCTTAAACATCAAAATTTGGATGGATGTGATTTTTGCTTTATCTACATCCATAGAATACTTTTTTCTTTCTGCTAACGTACTCAAATTATTAGCTAAAATAAAATTTAACTGCCAATTATTAATTGAAGATTAGTTAAGGATGGGAATTGTGTTCTCTCATTGTTTAATTTGCAATGGTTATTGATATGCTTTCCACATATGGTATATGATCACATTTTTTCAGTTGGATAATTTGCCACCCATCTCAATCTTGAGGTTGATAACCCATAACCGCTATGACTTCATTTGATTAATTATCATAATAACTCCAAAATTATTATGATTGTCATTTTACAAATAAAGGATACTAAGGCTTGAGCAATGCTAATTGTTATACAAGAAAATGTTGTTCAAACCATTATTCAACTTCAAAATCCATGCTTTCAATACGTCTATTCTTTCCTGTCCATTGTTCAAGTAAAATCATTTTTCTTCTATTTAAGTTTATTTCATTTACAATATTGTTTTAGTTTCAGGTGTTCAGCACAGTGATTCAGATATACATGTATATATATATATATATATATATATATATATATATATATATATATACCTTTTCATATATATATTGAACATATATTTTTCATACATATATTCCTCTAAAAAGAAATATACATATGTACTCTTTCTACATCCTTTTCCCTAATAGGTTATTATGAAATGTTGAGTACAGTTCCCTGTTTATACAGAAGGTCCTTGTAAGTTATTTTTCTTATATAGGTAGTTATTCAGTCACTAAGTCATGTCCAACTCCTTGCAACCCCATGGACTGTAGCCTGCCAGGTTCCTCTGTCCATGGGGTTTTCCAGTCAAGAACACAGCAGCGGATTGCCATCTCCTTCTCCAGAGGATCTTCCTGACTCAGAGATCGAACCTGCATCTCCTGCATTAGCAGGCAGATTCTTTATCCCTGATCCATCTGGGAAGTCCATGTATAGTAGTGTGTATATATTAATCTCAATCCACTAATTTATTCCTGCCCACACTTCTCTTTTGATGATCATAAATTGGTTTTCTATGTCTGTGAGTCTCTTTCTATTTTGTAACAAAGTTGATTTGTATCATTTCATTAGATTCCACACAGAAGCAGCATCATAAGAAACCTTGCAACAGTTTATGCCAGAGAATGGTTTGCCTATGTTCTTTACTAGAAATTTTGCGGTGTCACATCTTACATTTAAGCCTTTAAGCCATTTTGAGTTTGTTTTTGTTTATGGTATGAAGGAGTGTTCTAACTTCATTGATTTACATGCAGCTGTCAGACTTTCCCAACACCACTTGCTAAGGAGACTGTCTTTTCTCCGTTGTATATTCCTGCCTCCTTTGTGGAAGATTAGTTGACTTTGGGTGTGGGGGTTTATCTCTGGGCTCTCTATTCTGTTCGTTGATCCATATGTCTGCTACAGCATAGTTTGGATTTATCTTTAGATCCCTCTTGGCTGTGGCGGTTTCTCAGACTTTACTTAATTTTAACAACCTTGACAATTTTACAGAGTACTGCTGGGAAATTTTGTAGGATGCCCTGCTACTAGATTTTGTCTAACTTATCAAAATTGTCCACCCTCCTAAACGGCCCTATTAAGCTATTTGATTCCTAGCTCAGTCATGTCCATGGGACCTCAAGGACTGTAATCCACCACCAGGCTCCTCTGTCCATGGAATTCTCCAGGCAAAAATACTGGAGTGAGTTGCCATTTCCTTCTCCAGGGGATCTTCCCAACCCAAGGATCAAACTCATGTCTCCTGCATTACAGGTAGATTCTTTACCATCTGAGCCACCAGGAAAGCCCTAAAAACAGGGGAAAAAAAAAACTTACACACCCCGAAGAGACTCCTTTTTCCATGGAATTCTCCAGAAAAGGATGCTGGAGTGGGTAGCCACTATTCCCCTTTCCGGGGGAATCTTTCCAACCCAAGGATTGATACCTGGTCTCCCACACTGCAGGCAGATCCTTTGCCATCTGAGCTGCCAGGGAAGTCAGTTAAGCTATTACAGTTTATCAAAGCTTGTTTAGAAGAAATATGCCCTAAATTATATGGTTGATGTTATAATTATAAGCCTGGGGCCAGGCAAATCAAGAAGAACTAGCAAAAGGATAAGTAATAGAATGTTCAAAAGTTGAGACCCCAAACATTATAAGACCAAACTAAGTGTATTGCTTACCTCTGTAATGGAAAAAATGACCTTGCAAAACTTCAGCAGTGTGTCAGGAAAGGGATGGCTAGAGAGAGAGGCATCAATTGGGGTTGTATATGCGTCAGGATGCAATAACTCAGAGCTGATGGAAATCTTGAGGGAAGGATTTTGAGATGATGGATAGAAAGAATCTTAGGGTACAAACTATCTGTAGATATTTTCCACTGAAGAGTTGGTGGGTCTTTTGGAAAGTTTCTGTAATAATTAAGCCATTTAAGTGGGGGGTGGGGAGATAGAATAATAGAATGAAGGCACTGCTTCCTTTTCCTCTGTGTAACCATCTAATCTAAAAGGATAATGAAGAACAGAAATATAAGCTTAAGTTTAATGCATCAAAGAGATATCTGTGAAAACCATTTAACATTCACTATATATTTTAATATACTAATAATAGTTGCTAATAAATCAATACAAATTATGTTAGATAAATATTCATGAAATAAAAAATAATAGTGAAACAATGAACATCGTTGACAAAGATGATCCCAAAGCATGTTTATAAGAGATTGAGGAAGACATAAAGGAGCAAATAAAGAAGTAAAATTAAGTGTATACATTGAAAGCATAACCAAAAACGTGAAGAAAATAAATGAATTATAAAGACTACTTTATTCTATTCTAATCACATGAATTAAAATTTAAAACACTGGATTAAATGAAATAATATAATTTTATAGAAAAATTAACAGAGCTAATAAAAATATATATTAGTGCAAAAATTACCATGGATGAAAATGATTTTATTTCAAAACCCACCCCCTAAAACCATATTTCCCAGAAGAGTCACACAGGTATTCTTTCAAATATTTAGAAAGAGATATCTTCAAAGATTGTTGACTTTACAATAATGTGAAAAAAGAAGGAACTCTCTTCAATACATTTTTGATGCTAGCAAATAAATTTCAAAGCACAATAAAATATGTACAAAAGAGAAAACTCCTCATATTTTTACTGAATGAAAATATACTAAATAAAATATTAGTAAATATAGTTTAGTGGTATGTTTAGAAAATAATACTCTTTTCAAGAATGGATTGTTTTGTTTCATTTTGGGCAGTTTGTCATCATATTTTAACTCAAAACTTGGGCAAAAGAGAAAAAATAATCATACACTCATCTCTTTAATTACTAAAAAGTTTTTATATGCCATAACTTAATTCCTGAGAAAGTCTTAATAATACAGGGATATTATAAAATAGAAATAAATATCAAATGCGATTTAATACAGATCTACCAAACACATCTCAGAATCCATAATCCAAAAACTGATCGTTAGATGTAATCCAGCCCTGTTAGAAGAGCCTGACAATGTCAGATGCCTGAGTTAGAGAGAATCGTGAGTTAAACTTTGGCAAGAGCTTTTCCAACAGCATATCACCCATGACATGATTCTGATGACGGAATGACCTCCCCCTGGCCCCGCTAAGGCATTTGTTATGCATGCACTGAGCAACTGTCTGCAACTGAGTGGCTACTCACCACTCACAAAGCTCCTCTACCTCGTTCTCACTTAGAAAAACTGCATAAGGCTTTTTTGATGGCCCTGCTTGTGAAACACAGAAATCTACCAATAAATACCTCCTTTCAGAGTACTTTGAAAAGTCTTTGTGAGCGAGGGATTCACAGACTTCAGGGTAACTCACCTTAAGCTTGAAGGAACTTCTTTAAATCAGGTAACAAAGGGAGAATGCTGAGACTTTGGAACCACATCCACAGCTTCCTGCTCAAACAATCATGTTGTAATACTAGATAATATCACTACTTTGCCAAGTAATTCACAGTGGGGAGAGGCCATTCTGAATGGATGAAAAGTCTGAATTCTTGAGTAAAAAGAAAATACTCTTTCATGATTTTTAAACACTAGGATAATTCCAATTCTGATTTTTTTTTTTTTTTTTTTTTTTTTTTTTGCAATTATGCAGTCTACTTGATCCAGTTTAAGGAAGAAAACTTTAGAAGTCAGCATGAATAGTGGGAAAGCTGAGTAAACAAACAACCACTCTGATAGAAATTTATTGTTTCCACTAGACCATTCAGGTATGACATAAACCAAATCCCTTACAATTATACAGTGACAGTGAAAAATAGATTCAAAGGATTAGATCTGATAGACAGAATACCTGAAGATCTATGGATGGAGGTTCCTGACATTGCACAGGAGGCAGTGATCAAGACCATCCCAAAGAAAAGGAAATCCAAAAAGGCAAAATGGTTGTCTGAGGAGGCCTTAAAATAGCTGAGAAAAGAAGAGAAGCAAAGGGCAAAGGAGAAAAGGAAAGACATACTCATCTGAATTCAGAGTTCCAAAGAACAGCAAGGAGAGATAAGAAAGCCTTCCTTAAGTGATCAGTGCAAAGAAATAGAGGAAAACAATAGAATGGGAAAGACCAGAGATCTCTTCAAGAAAATGAGAGATACCAAGGGAATATTTCACACAAAGATGGGCACAAAAAAGGACATAAGGCATGTGCCTAACAGAAGCAGAAGATATTAAAAAGACATGGCAAGAATACATAGAAGAACTATACAAAAAAGATCTTCATGACTCAGATAACCATGATGGTGTGATCACTCATCTAGAGCCAGACATCCTGGAATGTGAAGTCAAGTGGGCCTTAGAAAGCATCACTACGAACAAAGCTAGTGGAGGTGATGGAATTCCAGTTGAGCTATTTCAAATCCTAAAAGATGATGCTGTGAAAGTGCTGCCAGCAAATTTGGAAAACTCAGCAGTGGCCACAGGACTGGAAAAAGTCAGTCTTCATTCCAATCCCAAAGAAAGGCAATGCAAAAGAATGGGCAAACTACCGCACAACTGCCCTCATCTCACTTGTTAGTAAAGTAATGCTCTAAATTCTCCAAGCCAGGCTTCAGCAGTACATGAAACATGAACTTCCAGATGTTCAAGCTGGATTTAGAAAAGGCAGAGGAACCATAGATCCAACTGCCAACATCCTTTGGATCATTGAAAAAGCAAGAGAATACCAGAACAACATCTACTTATGCTTTATTGATGGTGCCAAAGCTTTTGACTTTGTGGATCACAACACACTGTGGAAAATTCTTCAAGAGATGGGAATACCAGACCACTTTACCTGCCTCCTGAGACATCTGTATGCAGGTCAGGAAGCAACAGTTAGAGCTGGACATGGAACAACAGACTGGCTCAAAATTGGGAAAGGAGTACATCAGGGTTATATATTGTCACCCTGCTTATTTAACTTCCATGCAGAGCACATCATGAGAAACGCTAGGCTGGAGGAAGCACAAGTTGGAATCAAGATTGCTGGGAGAAATATCAATAACTTCAGATACGTAGATGACGCCACACTTAGGCGCAGAAAGAACTAAAGACTCTTTTGATGGAAGTGAAAGAGGAGAGTGAAAAAGTTGGTTTAAAACTCAGCATTCAAAAACTGAAAATCATGGCATCCTTCCCATCACTTCATGGCACATAGATGGGGAAACAATGGAAACAGTGAGATACTTTATTTTGGTGGGCTCCAAAATCACTGCAGATGGTGACTACAGCCCTGAAATTAAATGCACTTGCTCCTTGAAAGATAAGTTATGACCAACTTAGACAGCATATTAAAAAGCAGAGACATTGCTTTGCGACAAAGGTCCGTTTAGTCAAAGCTATGGTTTTTCTGGTCGTCGTGTATGGATGTGAGAGTTGGATTATAAAGAAAGTTGAGTACCAAAGAATCGATGCTTCTGAACTGTGGTGTTGGAGAAAACCCTTGAGAGTCCTTTAGATTGCAAGGAGATCAAACCAGTCCATCCTAAAGAAATCAGTCCTGATATAATAGTCATCTGAGGTAAATTCGCCCATCCCAGTCCATTTTAGCTCACTGATTCCTAAAATGTCAATGTTCTCTCTTGCCATCTCCTGATTGACCACTTCTAATTTACCTTGATTCATGGACCTAACATTTCAGTTCTGTTCAGTTCAGTTCAGTTCAGTCACTCAGTCATGTCGGACTCTTTGCGACTCCATGAATCGCAGCACGCCAGGCCTCCCTGTCCATCACCAGCTCCCAGAGCTTACTCAAACTCATGCCCATCAAGTCAGTGATGCCACCCAGCCACCTCATCCTCTGTCATCCCCTTCTCCTCCTGCCCCCAATCCCTCCCAGCATCAGGGTCTTTTCTAATGAGTTAACTCTTTGCATGAGGTGGCCAAAGTACTGGAGTTTCAGCTTCAGCATCAGTCCTTCCAATGAACACCCAGGACTGATCTCCTTTAGGATGGACTGGTTGGATATGCTTGCAGTCCAAGGGACTCTCAAGAAGTCTTCTCCAACACCACAGTTCAAAATTATCAATTCTTCGGTGCTCAGCTTTCTTTATAGTCCAACTCTCACATCCATACATGATCACTGGAAAAACCATAGCCTTGAGCAGATGGACAAACTTTGTTGGCAAAGTAATGTCTCTGCTTTTTAATATGCTGTCCAGGTTGGTCATAACTTTCCTTCCAAGGCATAAGCGTCTTTTAATTTCATGGCTGCAGTGACTTCGGGTCCTATGCAATATTGCCTTTTACAGAATTGGACTTTACTTCCATCACCAGTCACATCCACAACTGGGTGCTGGTTTTGCTTTGGCTCCATCTCTTCATTCTGTCTGGAGCTATTTCTCCACTCATCTCCAGTAGCATATTGGGCCTCTACCGACCTGGGGAGTTCCCTCTCAGTGCCCTATATTTTTATCTTTTCATACTGTTCATGGGGTTCTCAAGGCAAGAATACTGAAGTGGTTTGCCATTCCCTTCTCCAGTGGACCACTTTTTGTCAGAACTCTCCACCTTGACCCATCCTTCTTGGATGGCCGTTATACAGCTTGGCTCATAGTTTCATTGAGTTAGACAAGGCTGTGGTCCATGTGATCAGTTTGATTAATTTTTTGTGATTGTGGATTTCATTCTGTCTGCCCTCTGATCGATAAGGAGAAGAACCTTATGGAAGATTCGTCATGAGAGAGACTGACTGTGGGGGAAACTGGGTCTTGTTCTGATGGGCGGGGCTGTGATCAATAAATCATGAATCCAATTTTCTTCTGATGGGTTGGGCTGTGTTCTCTCCCTGTTGTTTGACCTGAGATCAAACTATGGTGGAGGTAAGGAAGACAACGGCAGCCTCTTTCAAAAGGTCCTGTGCACACACTGCTGACCCAGTGCCCCCGACCTCCATCAGGCCTCAGCCAACCCACGCCTTCGCCGGAGATGCCTGGACACTCACGGGCAAGTCTGGGCCAGTCTCTTGTGGGGTCACTGCTCCTTTCTCCTGGGTCCTGGTGCACACAAGGTTTTGTTTGTGCCCTCCAAAAGTTTGTTTCCCCACTTCTGTGTAAGTTCTGTAATCAAATTCCACTGGCCTCTAAAGTCAAATTCCCTGGAGGTTTTCAGTCGCTTTGCCAGATCCACAGGTTGGGAAATCTGTTGTGGGTCCTAGAACTTTCTTACCAGTGCGAGAATTTGTTTGGTATAATTGTTCTGCAGTTTGTGGGTCATCTGCTTGGCAGGTCTCTGGTGGGGTTCCTGGCAACCTCCTCCAAGAGGGCTTATGCCACATGCAGGACTGCTGCACCCAGAGTTCCTGCCCCTGCGGCAGGCCATTGCTGACCCAGGCCTCCACGAGGGACACTCAAACACTCAAAGGCAGGTCTGGTTTGGTCTCTGTGGGAAATCTTGGCACACACAAGGTTTTGTTTGAACCCTCTGATCATCTCTGGCAGGTAGGCGCTTGATTCTAAAGGTGATGTCGCCCCTCCTACCATCTTGCTGTGGCTTCTCCTTTGACCTTGGAGGTGGGGTATCTTTTTTTTGGTGGGATCCAACATTTTCCTGTCAATACTTGTTCAGCAGCAAAATGTAATTTTGGAATTCTAACAGGAAAAGATGAGCACTCATATTCTGTGAGACCCTTGGAGAGCTGTGCAAATGTGGATATATATATATGTACACACACACACACATACATATATATGTGTATAAGGAAAGAGGGGGTATAAATGTATATAATTACGAGTCATTTGCATTGTTTTGCAGCAAGGACCAGCACACCTTTGTAAAGCAATTATTTTCTCCAAATTAAAAGAAAAATCCAAGTTAGAAAGAATAATTCTAAAAGTTCATTAATAATTATGTTATGAGTTAATTATTTATGATTAATTATTATTTTATTTTCTAATATATACTATATATAGTTATCATACTGTATTATATTAGTGATAGTGAATTATTTTATGATTTTTACACATCCATGAGCTTGTAAGAAAATATTTGGTGAAGTTTTGGTGAAAGTTCGATGGATGTGACAGTATTCACTTCATAGCATTAGCTCTGTTGTTTCCAAATCATATGGCTGACTACGGTGAATTCTTTCATCTTTTTGGTCTTCCATTAAAAATGACAAGAAGGATGGTAAGGTTTAAACCTTATCTCTCATGACTTTGGAAAGTTATATAACCTCCTTGGTCTTCACTTTCCATATCTGCAAAAAAGGATCTAATCATACTACCTCCCTCACAGAGTAGCTGTCAAGATTAAAGTATTCATTATATGAAAAGTACTTAAAATCACACCTTATATAGTGGTGCTCTATAACCTTTTTCTTTTATTATTATAACAATCATGGTGAATTCTATGATCTGCAAATTGTATGTTATACCAATAGCCCAATGTCAAAGCATGAGTGGATCTTAGGCCAGGACATTGGGAAAGTTTTATTATTTCCCCTTAAAAATATCTTCAGAATACCAACATTCTCTTTTCTCCTTTAACTTTTATAGGCCTTGAAACTAAGCAAATAAACATATAGTATGGAAGGTGATGAGTGACTCTTGTATGGGAAATTGTTGAGATTAATTGGTGGCCTCCAAGTTCAATATCAGGCAAGCTATCCCAGTGGGTACCACTCAGTGAGTCTCACAGGCTAAATTAAAATGTTTAAATGACCCAGATTATTTAAATAGCACAGCTTATCCATACAAAACACAAAGTGAGAACTGAGAGAAGACAGAGTATAAGAGTCAAACAGAGTACAAATGAGGTGGGGCGTCCTGACTACCCGAATGCTGAGGCATGCAATAGTCATCATCTCGATGCTCTGCCACATTGCCTTCTTCTGATGGCCCAAATATAAGGACAGAGTTCAGGGTCAGACAATGGAACCCACAGAAAGAAAGTGGCCTGGATCAATAACACACCTGCTCTGCTGGAGGCACATAGAGACATTAGCTTAGCACAACAGTGGCTTGACAATTAGCTCCACCAACAGCCATGGGATTTATTTGTGTTTCCTGAACAGAGGACCTATGGGACCAGAATAGGTGTCTCTGATGTGCAGCTGAATTGACATAGAGTGAAAATTAAGTACATGTGCCTATTGAATGCATCCAGAACATGAGTGGCTTCTGTACATTTCTGTGTCATGGGTATGTATTTCCCTTGTAAATATCCCTCACCTCTCTCGTTGCCATTCTGTGCGGATACACATGCTCTATTTCTTCACTACCTCTTACACTTAACGTATCATATAAATTCTGCCTATATTTAACAAGGTATTTGCTCACTAGGTATTTGTCTATCTAAAATATTTTAAAGTTTTGGTTTATATTTGTCAAGCTGTGCATGTATTCTTCAGATCAAACACACACTATAGACATGAAAAAAATATATATAGCAGAGTGAGTTCAAGCTTAGCCCCAAGTCAGCTAGACAAATATCCCTACCTGTCTTGCACTGTGCATAGCACAGCCTTTCCCCTTTCTGTCGCGTCTCCGGGGATCCCAGGGGGAAGAGTTTCCCTCCATCTCTAAGGAAGTTTCCTTGCTTATCAAACCTGGCACTTCCCCCCAAAACAAACAACAATAACCATAAAAACAAAAAATGAACAAAAAAAACCCAAAATACCGATATGAAAAAGTGTGGCTATGTTCCAATTATTTACAGAAGCAGGTAGCAGGCAGAAGTTAGCAACACTAGTCCAAGTCATAACTTCTCTCTTAGGAATAGAGTTGACATTTCTTTAAATGCTACATGTGAGGGTCTCAGGGTCAGTCTACTTATTAAGTGAATGAACCACTTTCTGCCATCTTTTTGCTACTTTTTAACACAATGTTTTGTTGTTGTATTGCTGATAGAAGACTTTTTAATCATAAAAATACATTATATTAGGATAAAGTCTATACTAGAAGTAGAATGGAAATGCAAGCTCATGGAGAGAAAGGAACAAGGTAAATTTCCAGTTGCTGAAACATTAGAGTCTCTTTCCCTATTTTTAAAATGTTTTTATTTTGGTCAAATTCACGTAATGTTATTTTAAAGCATATTAAGCATTTTAACCATATTTAGCTACAATTCAGTGGCACCAAATACATTCACATTGCTCTGTAACTCTCACCATCATCTGTCTCCCGGGTTCTTCACTTTCCTACACTGAAACTGTCCCCATCAAACACTAACTCCCCATCTCCCCCCTCTACCTCCACCACCGCCCAGCTCCTGGCATCTACCACAGTACTTTCTAACACCATGCATGACTATTCTAGGTACCTTGTATACGTGGAATAAAAAAAAAGTATTTGTCTACATGTAACCTTAAAAATGCATCCTTTTGCTATTAACTACATCCTTCCAGACACTGGGGTTACTCTGTGGGGGGAAAAAGATCAGTTAAAGACTACAGCTTCTATGGAGTGTACACTTCAGTGGAAGGAGACAAAACATGCACAATAACATATATCATATGTATCACAGTGATAAATCAAATGGTCAAAACCAAGTAGATGAAGGACACTAGAGCTGTTGAGAATGTGGGGTTAAAGGTGAAATTGGAGTGAAATGTTGAATGTTGTGAAGGAACAGACATGGGAACACCTAGGTGAGCAGCATGTGAGCCTTGGAAGTGTGAGACAAAAGAAGCAGCAGTAAGGAGGCTGATGACCTGCAGAGTATGGCAGAAATGGCCGCCCCCAGAAGTGGAGAGTGTCTTAAGAAGTAAAATGGGAGAATCTATTGGCACATATTGTCTAGGGCCTTTTAGTCCAATGGAATCCCTTAAACTATTTGTCTCAGTGAGATGGGAAGTTGTTGGAGAATTTTGATAGAGATTAAGTATTTATTTCAACTCTCTCCTCTTTCCCTGTTTCTTTCTCCATCCATGCCTACTTCCTTTTCTCCCTTCTTGTCTTTCCACCTTTCTTCCAGAAATACAAGGGACTCCAACAAGTGCTAGATATTGTACTAAGGACTTAAAGTACAGAGATGCTATATTATCTAAATTTAGACTGAATATCTAAGAAATCCCTTGTATTTCTATACACTGACAATGAAAAGTCAGAAAAAGAAATTAAGGAAACATCCCATTTACCATTACAACAAAATACCTAGGAATAATTGTTCCTAAGGAGACAAAAGATGTGTATGCAGAAAACTATAAAACACTGATGAAAGAAATCAGTGACAACCAAGTAGATGGAGAGATATACCATGTTCTTAGATTGAAAGAATCAATATTGTCAAAATGACTGTACTACCTAAAGCAATCTACAGATTCAGTGCAACCCCGTCAAATTCCCAGTGGCAATTTTCACAGAACTAGAACACATGATTTCACAATTTGTGTGGAATATGAAAGACCCTGAATAGTTGAAACAATCTTGAGAAAGAAAAGTGGAGCTGGAGGAATCAACCTTTCTGAATTCAGAATATCCTACAAACACACTGTCATCACGACAGCATGACAGAGGCACAGAAACAGACATACAGACCAACGGAACCAGATAGAAAGCCTGGAGATAAATCTACACATCTATGGGCAACTTATCGTTGACAAAGGTGGCAAGAATATACAATTGAGAAGAGACAGCCTCTTCAATAACTGGTGCTGGGGAAACTGGATAGCTACATGTAAAACAATGAAATAAGAATACTTTATAATATCATACATAAAAATAAACTCAAAATGGATTAAAGACCTAAATGTAAGACCAGAAAGTATAAAACTCTTAGAAGAAAACTTAAGCAGTACACTCTTCTACATAAATCATGGCAAGATTCTCTTTGATCCACCTCCTAGAGTGATGGAAATAAAAACACAAATAAACAAATGGGATCTAATTAAACTTAAAAGCTTTGCACAGCAAAGGAAACAATAAAAAAGATAAAAATACAACCTTGGATTGGGAGAAAGTGATTGCAAATGAAGCAATTGACAAAGGATTGATCTCCAAAATATATAAACAGCACACACAGATCAATATCAGAAAAACAAACAGCCCAATCAAAAAATGAGCAGAAGACCTAAACAGACATTTCTCCAAAGACACAAATGGCCAATAAGTACATAAGAAGATTCTCATTATAGCTCATTATTAGGGAAATGCAAATCAAAACTACAATGAGGCATCTCACACTAATCAGAATGGCATCACACACAAAAAAAATACAAACAATAAATGCAGGAGAAGATGTGCATTAAGGGAATCCTACTGCAATGTTGGTAGGAATGTAAACTGATATAACCACTATGGAGAACAATAAGGAGATTAATTAACGAATTAGGAGTAAAACTACCACATAGCCCAGTAATCCCACTACTGGGCATATACCCTGAGAAAACCACAATTCAAAAAGACACATATACCCCAAATTTCATTGCAACACTATTTACAATAGCCAGAACTTAGAAGCAACTTAGATGTCCATCAACAGATGAATCCATCAACAGATGAATTGATAAAGAAGTTTTTGTATGTTTAAACAATGGAATATTACTTGGACATAAAAAGGAATGAATTTGAGTCAGTTGTAGTGAGGTGAATGAACCTAGAGCCTATTATACAGAATGAAACAAGTCAGAAAGAGACAAGCATCATATATTAACACATATATATGGAATCTACAAAAATAGTATTAATAAACCTATTTATAGGGGAGTGATGGAGAGGCAGATGTAGGGAACAGACATAGACACAGCTGGGGAAGGAGTGAGAAGGACAAACTGAGAGAGTAGCATTGATACGTATGCACTATCATGTGCAAATAGATAACTGGCAGGAAGCTGGTTTATAAGTCAGGGAGCCCAGCTTTTGGCACTTTGTAGTGATCTAGAGTGATGGAATGGGAGGCGTGAGTGAGACTCAAGAGAGAGGGGATATACATATATATACACATATGCATATATATGCAATTAAGACTATTTCATGTTGTTATACAGCAGAAACCAACATAACGTTGTAAAGCAATTATCCCCCAATTAAAATGTTTGTAGTAATTCAAAAAATTAAAAGTAGTACAAAAATTTTCCATGAAGTATAACTTACCATGTATAAGAAAAAATATTTAAAAGCATAAGATGTATATAGTATATACATCTGTTTTTAAATTTATATTACTTTAATAAATGAATATAGAAATAAAAATTTCAAACAACAAATGAGACGAGACTATGTATTTTTTTGTGGAGACCACCGTTTCTTGCAGGATTAATGTATAGAAGAGTCATGCGGGTGTGGTGCAACGCATTGCAAAAAAGAAAAAAAATAGTTTTCGAGAAGTTTTCACTCTCCCCATGGTATTTTCCCTATTTGGGAAGAGTCTATTAAGTGAATTGAATGGAGAAAGTAGCCTATTACACAGGAAACTTGCCTCTAACTCAGGCCATCACACATCACACCTAGCCTGCTAATGGCGATCTCCTGGCTCACCTGTAGCTGCTCTGTGGCTTTTGATGTCCCGTTTTAACTTGACTTACCATTTCTACTTGCCTTCTTCTCTACTGACTCCTTTGAAGGACAATCAACCACCCCTCTCCAAAGTCCTCCACCTTCCACTCCTCTGTTCCTCCTGTGACTTTATAAATCAATCCTTTTTCTTCCTCCTCTCCATAGACTTGCTCTTCAGACAAAGAAGTAGTACATACCGTATCACATTATGTTCTTTCATTTGTGCATGCATGCATGTTTGTGTGTTTATGTTGGTTTTAATTCTTCACTGAGGAAAACAAGACATGCAAGGCAATAGGACAAAGTGCATGATGCGCTTGCTGCTAAGTGGGCCGCCGTGCGATCCCACCCACGCTTAGCCACATGCAGACCCCACCCTAGCGGCCTCCTTCACATCCCTCCTGAGCGTTGCCTTTCACTTATAAAAACTGATCAGATTCTGACCTTTACTGAAATAACTCCTGATTCTTCTTAAAAATTCTGCTGACGAAACATACATCCACAAGCCTACGTTTTTGTTCTCCCTGTCACTGTTGTAGTGTTCATCATTGTACCACAGCAAAGGCATATTATATATTTATTTGTGCTGGGCTTCTTTTACTCAGCATGATCTTTCAAAGATCCATTTTTATTCCCCTGTGCTGGGGGAAGCACACTGACCTTTATTCCCCTGTGCTGGGGGAAGCACACTGACCGAAAGCGCCCACCCTGGCCGGGCATCATAGTAACCATTCACGTGAGCTGTTTTATGGCAGGAGATCCCGGTAAGGAATGCGGAACTAATAAGCCACCACCAGCCGGAAGAGCTCGGGAAAGGTCGAAAGGAGACACCGCGTGTCCGCCCACTTCCCAGAATCCCTCTCGCTGGCATCCATCTTGGCTGAGCGCCACCAGGAAAGACTCTGACTTAGAATGATGGGCCAAAGGCCACCCGGAAACGAATCCCGTCACCATAAAACCCGAGGCTGTGAGCCACGCGGCAGAGCAGTTCTCCTGGTTCCCTCACCCTCCTGCTCTCCGCCCGGGTGCCCTTTCCCAATAAAATCTCCTGCTTTGTCAGCACATGTGTCTCCTCGGACAATTTATTTCCAAGCATTAGACAAGAGCCCAGTTTTGGGCCCTGTAAGGGGTCCCCCTTCCTGCAACACAAGTATTAAATGATTGCAATAAGTTCATATCAAAGCTGTATACCATGGTATATATATACATACCATAAACTAACCATTCTACTCTGATCAGATGTTTGTGTTACTGTTTTCTTAGGATATTATTAAACGCAGCAGTGTATGTCTTAGCACAGGTATTTTGAAACATGTGCATATTTTCATCTTTAATAACCTTGAAGTGAAACTGCTTTATCAGAGTATATGCTATTTTTAACATCAGCAGATAACATGAAAATCTTCTTTAGTTCTGCTTTATAATCCCAGTTAGAAAGATGAACATTCTGTAATCTTTCTATCATTTGGTCTATTTATTTGCCATTATGGGGACCATATGGTTATAAATTACTATGATTTTGACATTCACTTCCCTGATTATTAAGGAGCGTGAGTATATTAATCATGTATTTGGGTGTCCTGTTCATGCTGTTTCCTAGTAATCTTTTAATTTCAGTGAGTTTCATTGTCTATTTCAAATCCTAAAAGATGATTCTGTGAAAGTGCTACAGTGAATATACCAGCAAATTTGTAAAACCCTGTAGTGGCCACAGAACTGGAAAAGGTCAGTTTTCATTCAAATCCCAAAGAAAGGCAATGCCAAAGAATGCTCAAATTACCGCACAATTGCACTCATCTCGCACGCTGGAAAAGTAATGCTAAAAATTCTCCAAGCCAGGCTTCAATAGTATGTGAACCGTGAATTCCAAATGTTCAAGCTGAACTTAGTAAAAGCAGAGGAACCAGAGATCCAATTGTCAACATTCGTTGGATCATTGAAAAAGCACGAGAATTCCAGAAAAAAAAAAAAAAAAAAGTCTATTTCTGATTTATTGAGATGAACACGTAGTTTTATCTTCCAGTTTATTAATATGGTGTATACTACTGATTGATTTGTGTATACTGAAGAATCCTTGCAACCCTGGGATAAGCCCCATTTGATCATGGTGTATGATCCGTTAAAGGTGTTGTTGGATTCTTTTTGCTAGAATTTTGTTTAAGATTTTTGCATCTATGCTTATCAGTGACATTGGCTTGTAATTTTCTTTTTGTGTGTGTGGTATCTTTGTCTGATTTTGGTGTCAGGGTGATGGAGGCCTTGTAGGATGAGTTTTCCTTCCTCTGTAACTTTTTGGAAGCGTTTGAGAAGGATAGGTGTCAGCTCTTTTCTAAATGTTTGGTAGAATTCTCCTGTGAAACCATCTTGGCCTGCACTTTTGTGTGTTGTAAGATTTTTTTAAATCATAGTTTTTATTTCAGTACTTGTGATTAGTCTGTTCATATTTTCTAGTTCTTCTTGGTTCAGTCTTGGAAGGTTGTAGTTTTCTAAGAATTAGTCCATTTCTTCCAGACTGTCCATTTTATTGGCATATAGTAGTCTCTTATGATCCTTTGTATTTCTGCATTTTCTGTTGTAAATTTTTCATTTTTATTTTACTGATTTGATTCTTCTCCCTTTTTTTCTTGATGAGTCGGCTAGTGGTTTGCCTATTTTTTTTTTTAATCTTCTCAAGGAACCAGTCTTTAATTTTATTGATTTTTCTATTGTTTCTTTAATTTCTTTACATTTATTTATGCTCTAATCTTTACGATTTCTCTTCTTCTACTGACTTTGAGTGTTTTTGTTCTTCCTTGTCTTCTTTTTCTAGTTTTTTTAGGTACAAAGTTAGGTTATTTATTTGACATTTTTCTTGTTTCTTGAGGTAAGCTAGCAATACAGCTAAAATTATTTGAAAGTTTGGAAGAGGTACTTCATGGTGTTTTAATTTCTATTTATTTAAATTATTGGACGTCATAGATCATTTCATATATTATTGAATATTGATATTTCCTAATTAAAATGGAAAATTTTTTACTTTGTTCACTTAGCTACTTGGATTATTAATGCTTTTTTTTTTTCATAGACTCATATGACTTTTCAAAAATAATCATCATTAAACTGGAATCTTTATTCTTGATGATTTTGTAATAAACTTATCCTAAGTTTGGTTAAGCAACCTCTCATTTGTCTATGTGAACTCATTCAAATTTGCTAATGATTTATAATTATAAAATTATACCACCATGTCAGGGAATATGTTTAACAGTAGGATCCCTGTGTGCTGTTTCCCATCTCTCTTGAGCCCTCTGTTCCTTGTTAGTCCACGTCGGGGAGAGGAGCAGGCAAGTCACTCCCAGAATGGAGATCAAAGAGATGGGAGCTTGCATAGGATTTCCTTCATTAGCTTTTCCATTTGGTGAAAGGGATTAGTTAGGATCCTCTTTTGATATGGATCGCCTTTTGGCCTTATGGCCTCTATTGCTCTTTGCTTCCTTGGTAACTTGTAAAGTCTGGTCTCTTGATCTTTATCTGAAGAAGCTACCTTGTACTATGGTATATATACTCACACAGAATTCAATAAACCACCCTTGTTCCATCAGAGACTTGGTCCCCATGTCCTTCTCTCTCTCTCTCTCTCTCTCTCTCTCTCTCTCTCTCTCTCTCTCTCTCTCTCTCTTTCTGGCTGATTCCCTGGGGCGCAGAGGCCTGCAGAGCTCATTTTCCTGCCCAGGCTTTCAAGACCTCTCGAGACTTCTTGAGAGGGCGCCCTGTGTCTACATGAGCAGTACAAGCTCTGTCCAAGGGCTTTATTGATTTTCTGCGTAACCCAGGGAACATTAGCCTCTTTCCTTCTTTCACTTTTTCATCGTCGACTCCAGACCACCAGGTTCCAGTCCATTAAAGGACCCCAATACCACCACTTGTGGAAAACATCAATGAAATAGCACAACTTTTTATCAAGTTGTCTGATTTCAATTCTTAAAGTCTGTTCATAATCACATCATTCCAGAATGAGGAGGTATTATAATAAATTTTTTTTATGGTGTAGGAAAAGGAATAAAATATGCTAAGTGATGATAAATACAGGTTTAATGATGCAGTGCTCTTCACAGGTGGATATGGAGACTGTAAGCAATTGTCCAAGAATACACAGCCATGAAGCACAGACCACTTAGTAGCAGTAGTGTTAGTCACTCAGTCATGTCTGACTCTTTGCGACTGAATGGACTGTAGCCCACCACGCTCCTCTGTCCTTCAAATTCTCCAGGCAAGAATATTGGACTGGGTTGCCATTCCCTTCTCTAGGGGATCCCTACAAAGGGATGAAATTCGGGTCGCCCACGTTGCAGGCAGATTCTTTACCAGTGTGATACCTGGAAAGCCCAAGAATATACAACCATACAACACATACCACTTAGCCAGATCCAAAATAAACTAGTTTCTTAACGACTGCCGTGTGAACATTGCAGCCCTTCTTCCCTCTAAAAATGACCTAATCTCATATGAAAACAATTGTTATAGGCAAATCAGAAATCCAGCTTTGTGACCAAAAGCAAAAGGCAAAAGAAAAACAGCAATTCAGTGGTTAGTCAGTGAAATCTGATGTCGTTCACTGCACCGCTTTGCTCTTCTTATTCTTGTTTATTCTGTCCCTCTTCTTCAATCCATGCATGTCAACTCTCAAGAGATTTGTATGTCATCTGACACTTATTCATGTTTGGCACTCGCCACAGTGCTGATCTTTTCCCATCAGTAGCTTTTAACAGACACTTGTTATTTGAGCACTCTAAGCCCTCTACAAAACCCTTCCTTGGAATGGCTTTAATTCAACATCAGACTTCTTCAGGGTGATGAGCATGATCCCTGACAACCAGCACTTCTGGAATAGCCTCGTCAGCCCCATTAGGAACTGGAACACAACAGCCTATCCTTGTAACCTATCCTAGGTTACCTGTCCTAGGTAACCCCAAGTCCCCTTGCCACTGCATCAAGTCCCACTCCTGACTGCAAAAGGACACAGAGGTGCCAACGGTGGTTCAGCCACTACTTGATTTCTGACTCTTGCAACCCCATGGGCTGTAGCTTGCCAGGATCCTCTCTGTAGGATATTCCAGGCAAGAATACTGGAGTGGGTTGCCATTTCCTTCTACAGGGCATCTTTCTGACCCAGGAATAGAACCCGGGTCTCCTACACTAAAGGTAGATTCTTTACCAGTTAAGTTCCAAGCAGCATCAGTCTTTCATCCCTCCAGCTCTCATATAACTTTTTATATAGTAAAATATTTTGCTATATTTATTCATTCATCATCTAGATGTTTGAACCATTATTTTTCTTCCTGATTTAACCATCTTCTTTGAAGAATTTCTGTTTTCTAAGATTTGATAATGATCCATTTCATTTCCATCTATATTTTGTTCTGTAAACTCATAGTGTGATGTCAAGAGACAAATGAATCATTTCTTATTATTAAACAGAAAATTTGTATTTCAATTTTTCTACTTTTTTTCCTCATGGATACACTCACACACACACACACACACACACACACAAAGGTTTTGTAATAATATAATACTTGGCTACTGAGCTTGTACTTTTAAACATTGATATAGTCATTGGAAAAATATGAAAATTATTTGACTTTTTCACATTTATTTTGTGATTTACTCTTGCTTTTATCTTGAATACCCATAAAGAATATTTTAAAATTTTCAACCATTCAATCCTCTTTATCCAAATTTGTTCTGATATAACTAGAATATATGTTTTCCTTTTTTCTTCTCCTTGCACAAACAAATGCTTTATCTGCATCATATGAAAAAGATGTGATATGATTTCCTTATCTCCTAGGAAAGGGAGAAATCTGTTAATTTGCTCTGCTTGACCTTTATATATAAATCTTTTCTGATGAATAAACTGTTATAATTTCTTCTGAGGGAAGATTTCTTCCATGTACATTGATGAAAAATTTCACCCAGTCAACTATTAAGCTAAAAGCTCTTTGAGTACTCTTCATCCTACTACCTATTAGGTACTGTTTACTGAATGATGTAAGTAAATAATGTCAGTAATGAAGCTGAAACTCCAATACTTTGACCACCTGATGTGAAGAATTGAGTCATTAGAAAACACCCTGATGCTAGGAAAGATTGAAGGCAGGAGGAGAAGGGGACGACAGAGGATGAGATGGTTGGATTTCATCATCGACTCGGTGGACATGAGTTTGAGCAGGCTCTGGGAATTGGTGATGGACTGGGAAGCCTGGAGTGCTGCAGTCCATGGGGTCGCAGAGTCAGACACGACTGAGCGACTGAACTGAACTGAACTGACTGAATAATGTGCTACTGATTCTAGCCAGCTTTCCGGTGTCAGTTTTCTTTTTCCAAGTTTCTAGATGAAAAAAAAAAGTTACTAAAAAGTTAGTGATTAGCCTGAATTGATAGGTGGAAGTGTAAAGACTTGAATACAGTTCTCCTACAACAAAGTCTACTGTGAAAGTGAAAGGGTTAATCACCCAGTCAGGTGTGATTCTTTGTGACCCCATGGACTGTAGCTTGCCAGGTGCCTCTGTCCATGGAATTCTCCAGCCAGAAATAGTGGAGTGAGTAGCATTTCCTTTCTCCAGGGGATATTCCTGACCCAGGAATCAAACTTGGGTCTACTACATTGCAGGCAGATTCTTGGCCATCTGAGGCACCAGGGAAGCCCACAGCTTCCATGTCAGGATGTGTGTTAAATCTAGAGGTATCACCTCATCTACCTCAAGTGCATATGAATGAGAATCCAAAATAACCGAGAATACATGTCCAATACCCAAGAATGCATCTCTATCATTCTATCCCAGGCACGGCAATACAGCAGAATAGACTCTGATAAACACACGAGCTATCGGCCTCTCTAAACCTCAGGGCCGTGTTCTGCACATGACTGTAGCGATGCAGACCTGTTAGACACAATAGTCTTCATCTCAGAGCCCAGCCCGTGTGTGTGTGTGTGTGTGTGTGTGTGTGTGTGTGTGTGTGTGTGTGTGCGCGCGCGCGCACATGCTAGTCACTCAGTCATGTCTGACTCCTTGTGACCCTATGGACTATAGCCCACCAGGGTCCTCTGTCTATGTATTTTCCAGGCAAGAATACTATGTCCTAGTAGAAAAGGAATATATTAGATTGCTGCAAAAGTAACTGTGGTTTTCACTGTTGAACTTAGCCACTTGATATTGGAATACATTCTTAAATAAATGTGATTATGTTATACACCATTTTATTGTACATTTCTCACTTATTTTTTTTTGAGAGTGACATTACTTGCTGTTTGCTTGATATTTATTTTAGACTATGGAAATGATATTAAGACACAAAGCAAATTCGAGGGATTTTTTTATTCAAGTCCAACATGGGCTGTAAAGCAGCAGAGACAGCTTGCAACATCGCCAATGCATTTGGGCAGGAACTGCTAATGAATGTATACTGCAATAGTGGTTTAAGAAGTTTTGCAAAGGAGACAAGAGATTTGAAGTTGAGAAGCATAGTAATTGGCCAATGAAAGTTGACAACAACCAGTAGAGAGCAATCATCACAGTTGATCCTCTTACAACTACACAAGAAGTTGCCAAAGAACTCTACTTCAACCATCTTAGGGTCATTCAGCATTTGAAACAAATTGGAAAGGTGAAAAAGTTCAATAAGCCAGTGCCGCATGAGCTGACCATTGTAAAAAAATCATTATTTTGAAGTGTCACCTTCTCTTATTCTATGCAACAAAGAACCATTTCTCTATCAGATTGTGACATGCCATGAAAAGTGGGTTTTACAGGACAACTGCAGATGACCAGCTCAGTGGTTGGAGCAAGAAGCTTCAAAACGCTTCCCAAAGCCAAACTTGTACCAAAGAAAGGTCATAGTCACTGTTTGATGGTCTGCTGCTGATTTGACCCACTACAGCTTTCTGAATCCTGGTGAAACCATTACATCTGAGAAGTATGCTCAGCAAATCAATGAGATGCATCAAAAACTGCAACATCTGCAGCCAGCATGGGTCAACCAAATGGGCCCAATTCTTCTCCAGGACAAGGCCTAATAGTGAGTCACACAACCAAATCTTCAAAAGTTGAACAAATTGACCTACAAAGTTTTGCCTCAACTGTCGTATTTAGCTGACCTCTTGCCAAACCAACTATCACTTGTTCAAGCATATCAGCAATTTTTTTCAGGGAAAATTCTTCCACAAATAGTAGGAGGCAGAAAATGCTTTCTAAGAGTGCCTCAAATCTTGAAGCATAGATTTTTATGCTACAGGAATAAACAAACTTATTTCTCATAAGTTTGGTAAAACTGTGTTTGTTGTAATGGTTCCTACTTTGACTAGTAGAGATGCATTTGAACCTAGTTATAGTGATTTAAAATTCACAGTCTGAAACTGAAATTACTTTTTCATCAACATAATACTAAAGGGAAAATGAAAGCATACCCTGAGGATGGTTGACAGACTTCTTTCATGGACATGCATGCCACAAGGGGCCAAGAACTGAAACCTCCTTCACACAAGAGCAGTCTTGATGGTCTGCATTCGCTGGTATCTCTATGCTTTCCACCGCGCCTTCCTGCACTGCACATACATTTCACTTGTGTTTCCTGTCTTCCTTCCTCCTAATAAAGCTTAATATTGCTGATGCAACTACACCTCAGCCACCCTAGAAAAACCTCTCATCTTTCTTTATCCAGTTCTAATTCACCTGCTGTATTGCTGCTATTAATAACAACGGCCAGCATACACTATTTTTTTTGTACTAAGTGGTTTTCTATTATTTATTTGATTCAATTCTCTCAATTACCCTATTAAGGAGGCAGTATAATTTCCATTTAGCAGGTGGGAAACAGAAAAGGAGGAAGGAACACACACACAGAAAGAAGTAGACTTGGGACTCTCATTGGACTTTCTCAGACTCAAAGGCCATTCTTTCCTTTTTTAATTTATTTCATTGAAACATAGTTGGCATAATGTTGTGTTAAATTCTTCTGCACAGAAAAGTGAATCACACACACACACACACACACACACACACACACACACACACATATATAAATTGCTTATTCATTTTCACATTCTTTTGCATTATGGTTTATCATAAGATATTGAATATAATTTCCTGTGTTATGCAGTAGGACCTTATCATTTATCCATTCTGTGTATAATAGTTTGCATCTGCTAATCCAAAATTTCTAATCCATCTCTTTCCAACCTCCCTACCCCTTGTCAATCACAAGTCTGTTCTCTATGTGGTAAATCTGTTTCTATTTCATAGATAAGTTCATTTGTATTATAATTCAGATTCTGAATACATGAGTCATATCATGTGATATTTAATTTTCTTTTTCTGACATTTCACTTAGCATGACAATCTCTTGCTTAATCAATGGGGTGTCAAACGACTTTATTTCATCCTATTTATGGCTGAGTAGTATTCCATTGTCCCTAAGTACCACATCTTCTTTATCCATTCCTTTATCAATGTACATTTAGGTTGTTTCCAAGTCCTGGTTATTGTAAGTAGTCTTGCAATTAATTTTGGAGTACCAGTATCTTTTAAAATTAAAGTTTTCTTCAAATATATGCCCAGGAATAGGATTGCTAGATCATATGCAAAGTCCACTCATTTTACTGGCCTATGTGATGAAATATTACCATTCCCAGATAAAATGCTTTACCCTGGTTCTTTAAGAATGCATGTCTTAAAATATCTTTTTTTCCCCAAGCATACCCTAATTACAGACAAAAATAAGTGCAGATTTTGTCAAGCTTCATTCAAATGAATATCGTTACCACCACCACCACTGTGATCAGCACTCATATCAAGAAAAAGAAAAAGAATCATTTTGGAAGCCCCCCATGATGCTTCCCTTTAGCCCTTCCCCTCTCTACTCCATGAGTAACCACTGCCCTGAGAAGGAGGAGGGTTTCAGTGAAATTAATCCACATAACTGAGGCAAGCTAGTGTTAGAAGGGGTTTTGAACAGAAAGATTTTCCATGGATTCTGTAGTGCAGGCAAAATCTGGTGCTAAACATTCCAGAAGGCAGTCCTCAGCTAAGCATGTGACATGGAGCCACTTTGTAGAGATGTTTTGTGACATTACAAACTGCAAAAATTCTTAGTCTAATAGAGCCTAGTTGTGGGTCCACAAGTTAAATTGCATATTGTGAAGTGTTCTTTCTCTGACCTGCATCAGTGCTATAGTAAATCCCAAACTACCACCCAAGGCTAGCCTCCTGTGAAAATGTAGACAATGTTATACTACAAAACAGTTTCTACTCTGGGAAATATTTAACTTGAACAAAATCAAAATCAGTGTTGAAGATAGAGAAGTATTTCCAAACAAAGAGCAAAATTCTGACTAGTAAAGAATCTGGAAAGAATGGGGAGAAATCTTTAGGAAATTATAAAATATTTCCATAAGAGAATATCTTAAAGAAAAAATATCAGTTGGAAGCATGACTCTTTTCTCTTTCATTTTTTCCCCCTTTTTATTTGTCAAGCTGCACTCCATTTATAACTGCTTGTGGTTTGATTCAATTAGATTTGACAAGATTGATGTCTTAGGGATGTAGAGAGAGTTGGTTGTGACTATATAGTGTTATTGGGGCATAAAGTGTAAAGATTGCAAATAAAAAAATATGGGATGTAGAGAAAAATGTCATTCCATGTCAGTGCTCCCAGGTTCAGTTGGAAAACAAAAATGATTTTGTTTACATAACTCTATGCTTGTGTTCACAGTGATAGCATGAGAAAGAAGTGTGTGTGTGTGTGTGTGTGTGTGTGTGTGTGTGTGTGTGTGTGTGAGAGAGAGAGAGAGAGAGAGGAAGGGAGAGAGAGAGGAAGGAATGCAATACACACAAGCCAAGAAATACTTTGGGGCTCAGTAGAATACATTTTTAAACTATGCATTCTCTACTCCAGGCCATATGTCATATCCTGGATTAAAAAGGTCCTTTAAAATTGCTGGGGGGAAAAACAAATAAACAAAAAGAAGGGGTACATTTTTATACAACATGTTATCTATCATGGGAGATCTGGAGAGGATGTGTACTTAAAATAGTGAGCCTGCCTGAAGTTTTCCTGGAGGAGGAGATACCTGAATTTCAGTCAGCTGAAGAAGGGGTAAAAATCCCATCCTAGAGGGATGAAGCAGCCCAAGCAAAGGCTCAGAGCTAAAATAAATAAATAAAATGAATTCAAGAACCTCTGCATAAAGTAGCGAGTGAGCCAGAAGGCTAGGGGATTTGGCCACACAAAGGTCCTGAGGACTGTTCAGGTCAGACTGAGGAACATGTATTTTATTGCAGGACCCGTGTGGAGCCTCTTTGGTCTACAAGGCTGATACTCAAGACTTGAACTTTAATAAATCATTTATCCCTGGAAGATGTGTTGAGATATAGACTGAGGGAATTAAGACTTGAAACAGATATATGAAGACCTCATTAATGTGAAAGCGCAATAGTATTAGAGCCATTCACTTGAGAGCAGCTTGTTTTTCACTGAGTAGGTCAAAGAAGCAGCCAAGAGAGGCGTAGCCTGTGAGTGAGATGGGGACCCTGGAGAGACTGACCACAGACTTCTCTGTCTCCGTGGTGGCGTAAGCGGGAAGGAAATGCAAAAGCAAGAGTGAGGTGGGGTGTGTGTGTACATATATCTGCAACTAACACAACACCGTAAAACAACCAGCTATTGCTCAGTCACTAACTTGTGTCTGACTCTTGCGACCCCACGGACTATAGCCCTCCAGGCTCGCCTGTCCATGGGATTCTCCAGGCAAGAATGCAGGAGCGGTTTGCCAGTTTCTTCTCCGGGGGATCTTCTCCCAACCCAGGAGATGAACACCTGGCAGGCAGATTCTTTATCTCTGAACCACCAGGGAAGTCCAAAGCAAATATACAAAAAAACTGTTAAAAAATCTATATAAAAGCAAGCAATAAAGCCATGTTCACACACTAAAAGAAAAAAAAAAAGAAAATCGACCTAGCTGATAGGATAGATATTCTTTATTTAAATAGTGTCATTTGTCAGAAGTATTCAATCTAATCCATAACTAGAAGCAATATTCCCTGCACTATACTGTGATCTGAAATGCTTGGATTATCCCCAACATGTTAGCTATAGACAACTCTTTTCTATGTCACTCTTCCTGCTTTTCACTCACAGAGGAAAATAATGGATTAAGTATCCAACATTTACCTTTCTTGTACTCTTCATTATTGTTAAGAAATTCCTATTGCTTGAAGAAATTTTGGTTGAAGTATTACCTTTATTTGGTGGTCTCCCCTGCAGTTACAATGAGCTAATACTTGTTTTAAATTGTGTTTTCTTACAAGTAATTGTTTCTGTGGTATGATTTGCCTCTTAAGTTCAGATAAATAAAAGCTGATTCAAAGACTTTTTTTTTTCAGATAATGATCAGTACTTGGGTAGAATTTTTAAAAATTTCTCTAGTAGCAAAAATAAAAGAGAATAAATTGTACAATAAGATGTCATTATAATAAAGAGTATAGAACCTGCCATTAATTTTAAAGGTCTTTTGCACAAATGAGTAAAAGGTTATATGACACATATGTGAAGTCTGCAGATGTTTGAGGTTTTGAGATAGCAAGGAGAAGGGGCAAATGTTACTTAAATGTGCAAGTCTTTCAGCCAAGTTCTTAGGTGCCTGGTGAAAGGTCTGATCTTTTATCTGATGGTTTAGGGTTTCAGGAGATCTTATTGTTTGTTAAAACAGTTATTATGGAGAGCGATGACAAGAGCTAAAAGAAATTCAAATTCACTTTGAATCCTAGAAAACAGACAAGATCAAGAGATTTATTTGTAAAGGACCAATGCAAAGTCCCTCAGCTGGACACTTTTATTGTAAAGGGTAACATCTGTAAAGGAAACAGAATATTTCTCTGTTGATTTGAGTTAATTCTATACCTAACTTACTGTAAGCAGTTTAAAGATATATATCCACAATATTTACCAGTGACATGGTGTTGTTTAGTCACTAAATTGTACTTGACTCTTTGAGACCCCATGGACTGTAGCCCTCCAGGCTCCTCTGTCTGTGGATTCCCCAGGCAAGAATGCTGGTGTGGATTGCCATTTCCTTCTCTAGAGAATCTTGCCCATCCAGCGATCAAACCTGCATATTCTTCATTGGCAGGCAGATTCTTTACCACTGAGCAGACTTGGCTTAAATATATAAGAATTCATGACATAAAGAATAAAAATTAATGTTTATTGAGAGTTTACAATGGGCCATGTGCTTTACTAGATGATTTAAAATATTTGATTTATTTATAGTGCTCTTGATTAACAAATGCTATTAATCTGTTTTTCAGATTACATGCCTAGATGCTATTCTTTAAAATAAAAATGTCTACTTGATGGACATTGCATTGGTTATTTGCAAATAAATCTCTTGATCATATCTGTTAACCAAAGAGATTTTCAAATAACCCAATGCCACAAAGCTAGTAGGTAGCAGTTTCAGAATTTGACTCTCTCCTCCTGCCAATGCAGGAGACACAGGAGACCTGGGTTTTATCCCTGGGTCAAGAAGATCCCCTGGAATAGGAACTGGCAACCCACTGCAATAATCTTGCCTGGAAAATCCCATGGGCAGAGGAGCCTGGTGGGCTACAGTCCATGGGGTCACAAAGAGTCAGACACGACTGAGCTACTGAGCGTGAGCACATCTGCTCCCAAAGCTTCGTCTGCATGCTGCCAGGCTGGCTGTCACTGAAAGAATTCTACATCTTTGCAGTTGTTATGAAAAGTACTTACAAGTTTTGAAATAATTATAACTTTATACAGTTAATAAAAGCTACTCTCCACTTATCCAAAATTCTTACCAGAATATGGACAATTGCTGTCTCAAAGTGTATTAAAAACATATGACTTATGTGATATTTTACATTAGTAATTTAGCAATATCTTTATAGTGAACATCTTATAATAAATTCACTAAATTTTTAAGTTAAATAGTCCAGAAATAGTACAACATGAAATAGATTTTTTTCAAGCCCCTTCAGGTTTTATGTCCAAATATTAAGTGCGAGTCACTATTCCTTCTGGTGCCCAGCACAGTAACTGTGTTGGTCTCACAACAATTTCTGAATTACAAGCAAAAAGTGTACAGTCTATTGGCATGTATGCCAAGGTATAGGTGTTTCATAGCTCCCCTTTTGATAAAAACTCAGAAATTGTCAGCATGATCAAAATGATCTGTTAATTTTAAAGATAAATGGTAATTATATATGATTTGGGGCTTCCCTGGTAGCTCAGCTGGTAAAAAATCCACCTGCAATGCAGGAGATCCCAGTTAGATTCCTGGGTTGGGAAGTTCCCCCGGAGAAGAGATAGGCTACCCACTCCAGTGTTCTTGGGCTCCTCTGGTGCTCGGACTGTGAAGAATCCACCCACAATGTGGGAGACCTGGGTTCAGTCCCTGGGTTGGGAAGATTCCCTGGAGGAGGGCATGGCAACCCTCTCAAGTATTCTTGCCTGGAGAATCCCCATGGACAGAGGAGCCTGGAGGGCTACAGTCCATGGGGTCTCAAAGAGTCGAATGTGACCAAGCACAGCACAGAGCATGCATGATTTTACTCTTATTTCAGGAGGACGCACCATCCAGTGTAATAGCTACAGTCCTTGGCATCAACAACAGTTCTATGAATATTGGATCTATCAATATTTTTGTGAATTGAGCAGATTATATCACCCTTACTGTACTGTAAAATGAAAATAATAATTTGAGGGAGTGGCATTGCAGTTGCATATGGTATCTTATGCAAAGCTCCTGATACATTTCAGTATTCAGCTTTCACCGTTTCTTTTGTAAATACTTTCTAGTACTTCCACTCTCTCCTTGTCTCAAGTTCTAGTATGGCTAAAGAGCAGGCCAATTCTGTTTACATATATGTTGAATGAAACTTAAACAATTTTAATAAATGAAACACCACAAACAAAAGGACTTATTTACATAATTCAATCTTGCATAGCCACCTGGTCAGTTTGATTATATGGACACAACCACTGTATCCCTTCCTTCATAGAACCTAAAAGTAAACATATTTATAGATCTTCCAGAAAGGTTAATGCAGACACATAGAACCCTGAAAGAAGATGCCTCCCTAAAACAGGATGAAAACTGAAAACAGCCTCTTTACGACCTTTCTCAAATGACAAAATATGAGCTGATAGTAACTGGAAATCTGGCTTTGCATTTTTACTGTTCACATTTTTGTGTCCGTGATAGAGTGGGTGCTGACACAAATTGAATCCATTCACTACTTGGATGGAGGTCACCAGAAAAAAAATCAACTCGGAGCTGTGGTGCCTGATAGGGTTTTTGTAGGTCTTGCTTCCAATTCTGAAAATAAATGTTTGGTGATCACACTAGGTTCAGTGAAGATGTGTTTTGAAGCTGCTCCTATTCACATGCAGAATCATGTGAAAGAGAATATCCCCAGATGACAATCATAGTGTATTTACCACCATCCTTAGTAGATTCATTGACTCCCGGTTTACTAAATATCTCATTTATGAATGTAATATGTCTTCAATGTTTCTTATTTTTGTATGACTGCTATTGTTAGCTTCTGACACATAATATTTGTCATTTGAAGACTCAAGCAAAATGCTGGAGTGAGAGAAAATTAGACACAGTGTCCGCAGCACCATTAGGGTTGCAATTGCTTTTGTTTCTGACTGATGCTATCTTCAAATTTGCATCCATTTGTCTGAGCTCCTGTGCCGATATGGGATACTACAATAATTCCAACAATCAAGGAGTTTGGTTCTAAGATATGTAGAATGCCTTAACATATCAGATTGACAGAATTAGTCTACCCTCCTCCCAAAACCTTATTTATAAGTTTTTATGAAAATATCCATTTTTCGAAGATGCATTTATAAGTCAACTGATAGGTGATTTCCCCCCATTAAAAAGATATAAAAATACATATATCTGTAATGATATACTTTATATGGTAGAATAGAAAAAAAAAATTTTGGTTTCACCCAGGAAGGCAGTTTTACAACACAATTGCATTATTTTACCTCAGTAGAAACATTGAGTATCACAAAGTAGCAATCGATGTAATATCAAATATATATATTTTTAAAATCATAACAAGTTGTACAGCACACTTGGAATTTACATGGAAATTAGAATGAAATTACTTGGCTGGCTCCTCTATAATAAAGTGGAGCATGGAACACTCAAGTTGTAAATTTCCTTATAAACAAACATCTATAAAATAATTCTGCAAGTTATATTAGAATGAGGAATAAATGTGTAGTAACATACGGAAAGAAAGTCTATGCCAATTCCCTTAATTGTTGCCACCGTAATGCCTTTTCTCATCAGGTCTAAGTCATCAGCATAGCCTTCAATGGCAAATGAATAAATAATGTTTACACTCCAATTCCAATTGTGTGCCAGCCTCCAGTCTTGCTGATAAGCCAGATGGTGACTTGCAACTCAAAGAACGAGTGCATAATCTAAAGAACATGTACCTTGGTAAAAGGTGACCTTCATTCCAATCCCAATTTCAGCTGTGATTAACTGTGTAACCCTGGACTAATTCCTTTACCCCTCTGAACTCAGGGTCTTTATCTCTAAAAAGATTACAAACCTCATAGGGTGATTGTAAAATTGTAAAGGGAGACAACTCATGTCAAAACAAGCCAATGCAGAGCCAAACCCAAAATCTGGACTCAGGCTGAACTTTCCTATAAAAACACAAAGAGATGGTCATGACAACAAGAATATGTGAGCACAGTGGGGCTGAATGCTACAAACTTGGGCATCTGCTGATAATTGCATGTCAAAAATTAGATTTCCCTAAGTAGTAAAAGGACAGGTAGCAGATGGGAGGAGAAACCAACTATCAGTGAACTGAATAAGAGCTTACATTTCTGGGACTTCTACTGCGTTCTACTCATTGTGCATGGGTTCATGGGAGAACTATTCAGAGTGGCCTCACAATCCAGATCAGACTCAGACACTCAGAAGAACTGTCATCACCCAGCATGTAAGAGAGAGGCCATGTCCATAGGACTTGTTTTAAGCAATGGCAAATGGCCCTAAGCAGATTGAGCTATATAAACCCAGGTTGTTTGATTTTACTTTTTCCCCACAAAAGACTTTGGAGATAAACTTCCATTTCAGGTTTATTATGAGGATAGTTTTTCAAACTTCCAAAATGCCCTGATATTTTTCCAGGTCAAGCATATTTCTAGAGGAAAGTTCTGGACATTCTGCTAAAATTAAATATTATTAGGATAACTCTAGCAGGTTAATCTCAGGAAACCCTATATAAACAGGGTAGGTCTCTTTCATCCAAAACATTCACCTCAACTTTCTGCTTAATTGACAGTGGACTGCCAATGTGATTAACAGTGAGATTTTCTTCAGAGACCTGCTTTTTGGCCTTTGAATACCACGCATTCTATAAAACTTCATTCCCCAGCTGAGAAAGGGAGTGCCAGTGGGAATAGAGAGGAAAAGAAAGGATTTATCCTTGCTATTTCAGGTATCATATTCACATTCAAAACACTTTCTAATGCATTTACTTTCAGAAATCTTCACGTTTTCCAGAGGGGCAGGTAAGTGTTTTTATCCCAATTTTACAGATGAGAAACTTGAAACCCAAGGTTAAGTGACTGGCTTGCTGCAGCACTGGGAGCCAATGTCAAGATCAGACTTCCACCGTCAACGTTTGATTGCTCAGACCACTGGACCAAGACTTTTTCTGAGTACAACACAAATGCTTGGGAAATAGTTTTAACCTCTTTTAGGAATACAAGCATTCAACACTGTGTTTCTCGGTTAAAATGGATTTTCCAAATGCCTGATGAACATGGAGATAGTGAAGGCAGGACGATGACTGCTATGTTTAATAGAGATAGCGACTACTGTAAGTCATTTTGTAGGCTAAGTCATTCATCATTTCTATTTTCATGCATGAATTCAACAAACACTTGTCAACCTATGGCACAATTATCAGTTAAACTCCAAATGAATATGCAGACAGATGTTATACATGTATAATACACTTTTATAACTATTATTTATAGAAGCTATTCAGTGACACTTCTCTGGTCAATCATTCACTATATTAGGGCATATAGTCAGGGATATATTATCTCTTTTAAGTATTGAACAACTTTGCCCAATATTGTCCCAATAATATAGGTAAAATGTTTGCAAACTATACAGTAAGTTAACTTAGACAATATCCAAACCTAGATTAGTGTTGGAAAGAACCCCGGGATTTTCTATCAAACAAACTTGTGTTCCAATTATAGTTCCACACTTACTAAACAAATTGCAATGGTATTACTTAAAGTCTATGAGTCTAAGTTTCCTGATTTGAAAGCAGAACTATTAATAACTAACACCATTGTCCAACAATACACAATTTTTCTGAGAATTAAGAAAAAAGTTATTTTTAAGTGTAATATATTTTTTTCTAGAAAAGTAAGATTCCCCTTCTAAAAATAGCTTCAAATTACATGGAAAAGTTAATCTTTAAAAATTTTAAAATACAGGTGAATTGATGATTAAGTAAGAAGTGTTCAGAGCAAGAAACAAAGGAAGACAGAAATCCAGAACAATAAGCTGAATCCAACAGCTGGCCTTCAATTGAAGGCATATAGTCACCAGGTGGACTTGAGTTTTGTTCTTCGTAGACTCATAGGGACAAAGGTAAAAAAGACCAGATCCTACATCAGGTGGAACGCCTAATGAAATCCTCTTACATAAAATGGGGATATTCAAGAGTTATGTTTCATCAAAATACTGAGCCCAATATATTCCCCGATAAAAATGAGCAACATGGGAAATAATATTTTGACAAGGAACCAGGGGTAAAATGTGCCTAAGAATTCAAAATATCAATCAGCAGTTTATGTTTACAACTTAGATTGTTCAAAACCTACCAAGCTAAGAGTTCTGTTTGGAGAAACCTAAATTAGCAGTGCTTTTGTGGCTGCCATTCAGAAGGCACATTCCTTACAGCAACGAAAGACGTGTTCTGAACCTGCAGGCACTTTACGGCTCAGGGAACGGGGTGCAGATGGAAGTGTACACCCCCTGTTTTCCCTGAAAGAGGTGCATCTGCGCACATCAAATGATACTGCCTGGTGGCCTGGCCTCCATTTATCCTGGATCTAGGAGCTGGCTGAGATCCCGCCCCCCCGCCCCCGTTGGGACACTGACAGGTACGTCCACACAATCAACCATCGGGGATTTTGCTTCAAGTAAAACAGACTAATGAGACCATCACAAAGATCTGGAAGACCTTCAAGAGCTAGGACCTAGGAAGATGATGAGGCTCATCTCCATGAGTTCACACTGCAAGACCGGGAGAGGCGACTACTTTATCTAACGCATACAAACCAACACAGAGGGTGGAGGAAAGTGAAGAAAAAAGGACTATTTTCAAACAAAACATAAGATAAAACCTCAGAAGAAAGTTAATGAAATGAAAATAAGTACTTTACCTGATCAAGACTTCAAATAATGCTGCTGAGTTCAGGAGAACAATGAAAGAACAGAGTGAAAATTTTAACAAAGAGAAAGGAATATAAGGATGGGCCAAATAGAAATCACAGGACTGATAATACAATAACCAAACTGAAAAATACAATAGAGGGATTCAAACTAGATGAAGAGAAAGCAAGATTCCGCCAACTCAAGGACATAGCAGTGGAACTCATGCAATTAGAGCAGCAAAAAGAAAAGAAAATATTAGGATAGCTTAGGGGATTCACAGGACAATATCAAGCAGACTAAAACTCACATTATAGAGTTTTCAGAAAGTGAAGAGAGAAAAAAAGGGGGTAGAAAATTTAATCAAAGAAATAATGGCTAAAAATGTTTCTATCCTTAGAAACAAAACTGTACATGCACATCAGGATTCCCAGAGACTTTTAAACAAGACAAACTCAAAGACTCCCACACTAAGACATATTATAATTAAAATGTCTAAAGTTAAAGACAAGGAGGGCATCTTAAAAGGAGCAAGAGAAAAGCAATTTGTTACAAACAAGAGAACCTCCATAAGGCTATCAAAGGTTTTCAGCAGAAACTTTGCAGACTAGAAAAGGGATAGCATGATATACTCAAAGTACTGGGGGAAAAAAAAAACAAAAACCACTGCCACCCAAAAATACTCAACCCAGAAAAATTGCCCTTCAGACTTGAAGAAAAAATTAAAAAACATTCACAAGACATGGGAAAGCTAAAGGAGTTCATCATCAGTGTTAAATGAGATTTCCTATGGTGAAATGAGAGGATGCTAGTTAGTAAAAGGAAAGCATATGAAAGTAGAAATCGGTCTGGGAAAGGTGATTGCATAGTGCATGCACGCGTGCATACTTGGTCACCCAGTTGTGTCCGACTCTTAGCAGTCCCATGGACTGTAGTCTGCCAGGATCCTCTGTCCATGGAATTTTCCAGGCAAGAATACTGGAGTGGGCTGCCATTTCCTACTGCAGGGGATCTTCAACTCAGCTACATCATAGCTGTAAAGGTGGTGGGTTAATCACTCTTAAAGCTAGTATAAAGGTTAAAAGGCAAAAGTAATAAAAATAACTGTAACTAAAATATTTTGGTGGATACCTAAGATAAAATTATGTAAACTGCTAAATCAAAATTATAAAATGTGGTGGGGAAAAAAATGTGTAGAGCTATAGAATGCATTTGAAATTAAGTTATCAACTTAAAATAGACTGCTATAAACATATGTTGTTTTACTCAAGCCTTACAGTAACTGCAATCAAAAACCTGTGATAGTTACACAAAAGACAAAAAAAGACAGAATCTAAGTATACTACTACAGAAGATCACTAAATCACAAAGGAGGAGAGCAAGAGAATAAGAGAGAACAAAGAAATTATAAAATAGATGTAAAAAAAATGAATGCAATGGCAGTAAGTACATATCTATCAATAATTAATTTAAATGTAAATGAGGTAAAGTATTTATAGACATAGAGTGACTGAATGGATAAAAATACATGGTACCTATAAGAGCCTCAGCTCAGATATAAAGACACAGACTCAAGTGAAGTGGCGAAAACAGATATTACACACGAACAGAAACCAGAGGAAAGTCTGGGTGCTATGCTCACATCAGGTGGAATGTGCGCTAAGTTGCTTCAGTCACGGCTGAGTCTGCAACCCCCGCCAGGCTCTTCTCTCCCTGTGGTTTTCCAGACTAAAATACTGGAGTGGCTTGCCATTTCCTTCTCCAGCGATTAGATGAAATAAACTTAAAAAAAAAAAAAAAGCTGAAATAACAAAGAAGGTTATTATGTAGTGCTATTAGGATCAATTCAATAATAAAACATAAAGTGTAAATTTTTATACATCCAACATAGAAGTTCTTAAATATATAAAACACATATTAATAGACCTAGGATAGAAAAAGATAACAATAAAATAATAGCAGAGAACTTTAATTTAGCTTTCTACTTTTATCAGTGGATAAACCCTCCAGACAGAAAATCAAACAGGAAACATCGACCTTAAGCACCGCGCTAACCAGATGGGCTTAAGGGACAGGCATAGAGTATTCTGCCAAAAGGCCGTAGGGTATGTACTCTTTTCAAGTGCATCTGGAAGATTTTCCAGGATTGATGCTATGTTAGTATACAAACCAAGTCTATCAACTTAAGGAGATTTAAATCATATAAATCTTTCCTGAAACATGGCAAAATCAATTAAAAAAAGAAAAGTTGGAAAATCTCCCAATATGTCAAAATTAAACACCATGCCACTCAAGAATTAATAATATGAAAAAGAAATCAAAATAGAAATAAAAAATATCTTGAGATGAATGAAAATGGAAATACTGTTGCTGCTGTTCAGTCGGTGTGTCCAGCTCTTTGCGACCCCATGGACTACAGCATGCCAAGCTTCCTTGTCCCTCACCATCTCCTGGAATTCACCTAAGTTCATGGCCATTGAACTGGTGATGACTACAACATACCAAAACTTATAGGATGCAGCAAAATCAATTTCAAGAGTAAATTTGTAGTAATAAATGCCTACATTAAAGAGACAAGAGAGATCTCAAACGACTTAATGTTACCCCTCAAGGGATTCAAGAGAAGATTAAATTAAGCCCAAAGTTAGTAAAACGAAAGAAATAACAAAAAAGGCTGAAATAAAATAAGAGACTAATATGACAGAAGAAGAGGTTAATACAGCTAAGCTGTCTCTTTGAAAATGCTTTTTTAAATAGACAAATTTAACAATCATTTACAGTGAAAAGTCTCATAAAGCACGATGACTAAGGGAATTTACAAAATCTCACAGCTAACAAAATACTCAATGGTGAATAATCAAAACTATATTAAAAAAAACTTGATACTATGATGAATTGATTTTTGACAAGGGTGTCAAACACATTTGATGGAGAAAGAATAGTCTCTTATACTAATGGTGCGAAGACAACCAGATGAAAAATGATGAAATCAGACACCATTTCACATCATATAAAAACTTAAAATCAATCAAAAACCTAATAAAACAAGTTAAAATTATAAAACTTTTTGAGTTATCCATTAGGGTAAAGTTTCAAAATAATTCAAATCCTGGAAAACTACTTGGTTGTCCCTGAACGTGAAATATGGAGTGGGAAGAGAGAGAAACAGGCAGAGCCCAGAGGATTTTTAGGTCAGTGAAACTATTCTGCATGATAGTATGATTATGGACGCAGACACACGACGCATGCATTTGTCAACACCATAGATGTGCAATCCCAAGAGTGAACTCTAATGTAAGCTACAAACTTGGGCTAATAATGATGTGACAGTGTAGGTTTATCAATTGCACAAATATACCACTCTGGTGTAGGATGTTGATAGCGAGGGAAGTTGTGTGTGGTGGTGGGGTGGATGGGGGATGGGTATACAGGAATTCTTTCTGCTGTTTGCTCAATTTTGCCATAAATCTAAAACTGCTATAGAAAGTAAAGGCTGTTTTTTAAAAAAGATTATGCAACCACATGATCCAGCAATTCCACTCCTAGGCATGTATCTTGAGAAAACCAGAATTCTAAAGGATGCCGGCTCTCTGGTGTTCATTGCAGTACTATTTACGATAGCCAGGGTGTGGAAGCAGCCTAAACAGGACAGACAAATGGATAAAGAAGATATAGTACATGCATACAATGGAGTACTACTCAGCCATAAAAGGAATGGAGATAGTGCCATTTACAGAGACATGGAGGGACCTAGAGATTATCACACAGGGTGAAGTCAGAAACAGAAAAATAAATGTCCTCATGGTCTTTAAATGCAGAATCCAGAAAATGGTATAGACGGAGTTAACTGCAGAGCAGAAGTAGAATCACAGCAGTAGAGAACAAACATGCGCTTGCCAAGAGGAGAGTTAGGGTGAACTGAGAGGCTGGGACTGACATGTATACACTGCTGTGTATAAAACAGATAACTAAAGAGTTCCTACTGGGAAGCACAGAGAACTCTGCTTAGTGTTCTGTGGTGAGCTAAGTGGGAAGGGAATCCAAAAAATAGTGGATATTTACTTGCAGTATTATAACGCACTGATACTCAAATAGAAATCAATCAAAAAGTAAATAAGAATAAAAAAAATTATACATAGAACTGGACCTGACCCAGTAATTCTGCTCCCAGATATATATGCAAAAGAAAAAAAAATAAGTTATCAAACTAATACCTATACACAATTATTCATAGTAGCAACATTTGTCTTTTCTTTTTTCTCTTCTTTTGGTCCCTATGTCGTGTCCAGCTCTTTTGAGACCACATAGACTGCAGCCCGCCAGACTCCTCTGACTATGGGATTCCTTGGGCAAGAAAACTGGAGTTGGTTGCCATTTCCTTCTTTGGGGCATCTTCCCAACCCAGGGATCAAACTGGCATCTCCTTCATTGGCAAGCAGAATCTTTACCACTGAGCCACCTAGGAAGTCCACTAGCATTATTATCAAGAGCCAAAATCTGGGAATTTCCTAAGTTTAGATCAAAAGGGAAAAGGATAAACAAATTGTGGTATGTACATACAATAAAATATTATCCACTTGTAAAAATGAAGTACTAATATAAGTTACAGCATGGATAAATTAAAAAACATCATGCTAAGTGAAAGATGCCATATGCAGAATGTCACATAAGGTATGATTCCAGTTACATGGAAATACCTATAATAGATAAACTCATAGAGACAGACAGATAAGTACTGGTTGCCCAGGGCTGGGGAGAGGGTGCAATTAGGAGCAATAGCTTAGCATTTATGAAGTCTTCTTGTGATGACAAGGTTTTAGAACCAGAAGCAGGTGGCAATTGTACAACTTTGTGAATGTACTTGATGGCACTGAATTGCGTACCATAAAATGATTACTTATGTTGATTTTACCTTAAAAGTATGTAGATGAGCTAAGCAAAAAATTGGAAAGTGAAACTTATCTCTTGCTGATCAAACTACATAGCTCGTCAAATCAGGGAACTTTAAAGGTGGTGTTGTGAATATGTTATGCAGCTAATGACATCATCTTGCACATTATATTGTCTAACATAGATTATTTAAAGATTGAAATCATGGCCCTACTCTGTTTATATTCATAAATAAAGTCACAGGACATCATCAAATTGGAGTTTATTTACAACTCGTTTATAAATGCTTGCTGTGAAACTTTAAAATAAACTGACTTCTGAATTACATTAAGAATTTCTCCTGTAATTTTATGTAAAATATATATTTTATAAATAAAGGTTTTAAACATAGTTAAGATAAATTCTAGCTCAGCTCCATACAACTTATTTATCATCCCAGCAATTTTCATATCAGTAAATAAGTGGACTATAGGCACAGAGGTAATAGTAATCATGTAAAACTCAGAAAAAAAAATTATTCTGATTCTCTCCTTGCCTCTCAAAGCCCAACTAATGGTCCAAGGATGTAATTGAGGAAATTATGAGATTGATACAGAGTTTCATTTAGTAGTAAGTTTTTTCTCGTTTCTATGTGTAACAAATCCCATACAATGGTATCATACACTTGTAAAGTTCCTATATCAATGTAAATATCTTCAAATATATTAGATAATTCAAATCAGGTAGTTTTTCTCCTATGCTATAGTTCTGATAGAAAGTTAGCTCCAAACATTTTCTTGTCTCGGTAGTTCATGCTGAAATTTCCAAAGGAATGCCAAAATCTAATTTAATTTCCATGGTAGAACATTTGAGTCTAAGCTTTATAAACTTAAGAATGATCTGACATTACTTAACTGTTTCTTCTTATTTGTACCACTGCTTCTGTTTGCTTTAGATTTTCTATCTGCTCACCATTCTTAATGTTATACATTGTTTATTTTTATATCATATCAGGGAATTTGTGTTATTATTCCTTTTTTAACTGAAAAGAAAACAAGTCTAAAAGTTAATTAAATGTGTCCATGGTCATAAAGGAGGCTTTGCAGGAATAAAATTTCATGCCCTGTATTATATAATATATTATTGACATATAGTTTTGAATATAAAAAATTATCCTGCCATTGAGAAACTCGCAGTTGAGGACATAACATTCCTGATATCCATGTAATAGGTTATAGGTGACCCTTATCATCTACTGGCCTTGAATTACTTAACTAGTAAGATAGATACACATATCTTACCTGCTTCATGTAAAGGTTTATAAAAGTGAAAGTTTACTATAGGCTGCATAATTAATTATTTTGATTATTAATTTGATGAGGACCAGAAGGTCATGCAATTTAACTTAGATAAGCAATAAAATTATTAAATACCCAGTGCAAAGCAATATGCTAGCATCAATCTTCAAAGCAATCTTCAGTTCTGTTCAGTTCAGTCGCTCAGTCGTGTCCAACTATTTGCGACCCCATGAATCGCAGCACACCAGGCCTCCCTGTCCATCACCAACACCTGGAGTACACCCAAACTCATGTCCATAAGGCAGTGATGCCATCCAGCCATCTCATCCTCTGTCGGCCCCTTCTCCTCCTGCCCCCAATTCTTCCCAGTATCAGGGTCTTTTCCAGTGAGTCAACTCTTCGCATGAGTTGGCCAAAGTATTGGAGTTTCAGCTTCAGCATCAGTCCTTCCAATGAACATCCAAGACTGATCTCCTTTGGGATGGAGTGGTTGGATCTCCTTGCAGTCCAAGGGACTCTCAAGAGTCTTCTCCAACACCACAGTTCAAAAGTATCAATTCTTCAGTGCTCAGCTTTCTTCACAGTCCAACTCTCACATCCATACATGACCACTGAAAAAACCATAGCCTTGACTAGACGGACCTTTGTGGGCAAAGTAATGTCTCTACTTTTTAATATGCTGTCTAGGTTGGTCATAACTTTCCTTCCAAGGAGTAAGTGTCTTTTAATTTCATGGCTGCAGTCACCATCTGCAGTGATTTTGGAGCCCCCCAAAATAAAGTCTGACACTGTTTCCACTGTTTCCCCATCTATTTCCCATGAAGTGATGGGACCAGATGCCATGATCTTAGTTTTCTGAATGTTCAGCTTTAAGCCAACTTTTTTTTACCCTCCTCTTTCACTTTCATCAAGAGGCTATTTAGTTCCTCTTCGCTTTCTGCCTTAACGGTGGTGTCATTTGCATATCTGAGGTTATTGATATTTCTCCCAGCAATCTTGATTCCAGCTTGTGCTTCTTCCAGCCCAGCGTTTTTCATGATGTGCTCTGCATATAAGTTAAATAAGCAGGGTGACAATATACAGCCTTGACATACTCCTTTTCCTACTTGGAACCAGTCTGTTGTTCCATGTCCAGTTCTAACTGTTGCTTCCTGACCTGCATGCAGGTTTCTCAAGAGGCAGGTCAGGTGGTCTGGTATTCCCATCTCTTTCAGAATTTTCCATAGCAATCTTAGGAGATCAGTATTACAATGTTAACTTTTCAGAAACAACAATTGTGAAGTGTTGTTAGATACCTTGTTCAAAGTGGAAAAGTAAATAGAGACACTGATACTCAAAGTCATGTTCTTCTGGTCAGAATTTCCAAGCTCCTTCCATAGGCTCACTGAAGTCCGATCAAACGTTCTTGGTTTCATGTCAGTCATTCTGGGGCTGTGTGTGATCAGTGAATTACTAAACTTCTTAAAGCATCAGTTTCCACAGTGCTTGGTCTAATCAGACTAAGGCTATTTTGCCATAAATTATCTGTCAAACAAGTAGTTTCACAGGAGAATGGGTGTAGGGTGACTAGCATATAAACACTGAACTCCTAGGTTTACTAAAAAGTAATTATTAAGGAGAGATGTATTCCCCATGATTAAAACTTCAAATAGACTTATTGCACTTAATCATGTTCTATGGATTATCATCTGTTCATCTAAATCATTTTAAATTTTTGATTAATTCAGTCTCAAGGAGTGAGGTGTAAAATTAGTTCAGTGAGTTAACTGGGTGTGATATCTGAATTAAGCTAGGGGATTTTTGTTATGCAAACTGTCAGTATCAAATTCAAAGGCAATCACCTCTCAAATCCTCAATTCTTCCATCTGGGCTTCCGTAATAGCTCTGTTGGTAAAAAATCAGCCTGCAATGCAGGAGACATCAGTTCAGTTCCTGGGTCAGGAAGATCCACTGGGGAAGGGTTAGGCTACCACGCCTGTTTTCTTTGGCTTCCCTTGAGGCTCAGCTGGTAAAGAATTCACCTGCAATGCAGGAGACATGGGTTCAATCCCTGGGTTGGGACGATCCCCTGGAGAAGGCTACCCACTCCAGTACTCTGGCCTGGAGGATTCATGGACTGTAAAGTCCATGGGGTCACAATGAGTCGGACACGACTGAGCCACTTTCACGGAATATAAATGATAAAAATAACTACCCTTAACATTTGTTATGTAGATTAAATGAGATAACCTCAGTCAATTCCTAGCATAATGCCTAGAATATGATACATTTTGATTTATTTATTTTTCTGTCCATCCCTTTTCCCAGTCACCTTGTTAAGTCATTTTCCTTCTAAACTAGGATTTTTCTTAGAGGTGCACAGATGAAGAACTACAACAGCTTTCTGTAGCTGACAAACACAGAATAGCAGTGAGCAATCTGAATAGGAGGCCCGGTTGTGACACTGAGTTTATTGTCCTGTTTACATCAATATACAACCCTTTATGGGGGTCAAAAATGCCTCCTCTTCACAGGCATTATTTGATATGTGAAATATTACTGTGACATACAAACTATGCAAGCTTTAGCAAATAGAAAAAGGGAAACCTATGCTTTTTCTGATACTTAAAGCCCTCCGTCTCCATTGCCTTCATGAAAACACTTCTGGTTGTGTGATATTATAGCAAAAATGCCCTTAAAAATCAACATGTTTGATTTCTTTCATTTCGCAAAGGAAAACAGTAAAAAACCATTTGCTTAAAGTCATATAACAAGTTTGCTTCAGAGACTCTGACCATTCCAGACCTCACGTCTCCTGATTTCCAATGTAGCATTCCTTTCTCTGCATCATGCCAGAGCCCTTCATTCAGAGTGAAGGACATGTTCCAAATATTTGCAATCCAGAAATTAAGTCTATATTGTTGAAAGATTTAAGACACATGTTTGTTTTACTTTTCTTTCTTTAAAACTTTGTTAAATATTTCATAGGTACAAAGAAGTATATACAGCCTGAAAGTAAACTTAAAAATACAACAAAACAAATCGAAATCAACACTATCCAGGTTAAGAAATAGTATGTTACCAGTCTGTTTAAGACTCATACCTCCTCATGTCTTTATTCTAACATCCACTGAATGTGTAACCACTATCCTGAATTTTATGCAATTTCTTGTTTTTAAGAATGATGTTTTTATTACATATCCATAAATGACAAGTTATTTAGCTTTATTTGTTTTTTTGAAATGTATATGTGAATGAAATAACACTATATGCCTTATTTTAGACTACATTTTCTACTCACAGTTATATTTTTAAAAAATGATCCACATTAATGCTACTCACTAAAGCCATTCTTTTCCGCTACAATATGGCATTCAATTGTGTGAAAATACCATATGTATTTAGCTTTTATTCTGTAGGCATGCATGTGAGTAGTTTCTAAAGCGTGACATATTAAACATTGCTGCTGTAAATAGGCCTTGGTGTGTCTCCCGATTCTTACGTGCTATGGTTTTTCTAGCATATGTGTTTGAGAATAAAGTTGTTGTGACATAGATTTTTCACTTAATCAAAATGGTGCTATCAGTTTACACTGCCACCATGTCCATTGCTCCTTTTCCTTGAACACTTCTAATAATTCTGTTTAAAATTTTCATCCATCTGTGAAGTGTGGATGATGTCACATCGTAGTTTTGCTATGCATTATTGGAAAGAAATGAGTGTGTTCTCACCTGTTGATAGGTCATTGACATTTCCTCTTGTTCAGTGTCATCTTTGCCTATTTTTCTTGCTGTGCTATTTGTCTTCTTTTTATTGATTTAACATATATTTGTTTGTATGTGTGTGTGTGTGTATGTGAGAGAGAGAGAGAGCAGAGCTCTTATTCCAGAGTAATAAGTGATGTTCCAAATAATTATAGACTGTAGATCAAGTTCATATTGTTGGAAAGTTTAAGGTACAATTTAAAGCATTGTAAATGGAGATCAGTGATACCATTTTCATATATGTTATATAATATTTGACATCCATACTATGTAACATAGACACACCAAAGTTTCCCACATGCTTTGAAATTAAGTATGGCTATGTGACCTGCTTTGAGCAAAGACTCACGTGAAGAGAAAACTTGTATTATATCAGAGAAAGTTTACAAACAGCCAGTGCATTGACCATCCTCACTTCCTGTGCTGATAGGATAAAGGTTGGAAATGTCAAGGTGAAGCTCCTTTAGTCTAAATCTCTGACTAACTGCTCTGCGTAAATTCCCCAGTCAATCCAAACTAATTATGTAATGTGAGTAAAATAAAATAAACTTTTCCTGTGTTAAGTCTATAGTATTTTGGAGTTGATTAACACGTTGACACTTCTACCTTTTTTTGACTTGATAAACTGTGCTTCATCAAAATCGATAAAACTGTGTTGCTCTTTGAAAGACCATTAAGAAAAAAAGCACATAAGCAACATATTGGGAGACAATATTGACAACACATATATCAGGAAAACAACTTATAGCCAGTAGATTTAAATAATTCTTAGAAAAAGTAAAATATGAACACCCTAATATTCTCTCAAATGACAAAATATTTGAAAAGATGATTCATGACAAATATTCAATTGACTAATAAGAACATGAAAAGGTTCACAATCACATTAATAAGTAGAAAATTAAAATTATTAGGAAATATCATGCACACATGTTAGAATAGCTAAAGTTAAAGGATAAAATGACCACACCTCATGTTGGCAAAGGTGTGAAGCACTGGAATTCTCATTACTGCTGGTGGGAATATAAAATTTTATAACCTTTATAAAGGTAGGAAATCCTGACATATGCTACAACATGGCTGAAACCTGAGGACATTGTGCTGAGTGAAATAAACCAAGTACAAAGAGACAAATACTACATGATTCCACTTATATAAGGCGTCTAGAATAGTCAAATTCATAGAGACATAAAGTAGAATGTTAGCAGCCAGAGCTGAAGGGAAGGGGTAACTGTTGTTCACTTGGTATGAAGTTTAATTTCTGCAAAAGGGAACGTGTTCTAGCAATAGTGAATGTCCTTGGTGGTACTAATCTGGGAAGATAGCAACTACTATGTTATGTATATTTTGCCATAATTAAAATTTTTTTAAAATACTTTGGTTAAATTTGATATCTCCTCCTTGACTCTTTTGTAGAGTATATAAAAATATATTCTAAGAGACATGAAAATATCTGTTCTTCTTGCATTTTTTCTGCAAATAGTTTTCAGAAAACTATTTTAAACATTTCAATGTATTATTGAACGGTTTTGATCTTTGATATTTTTCTATAAATGTGCTCATTTCTCCTAAGTTTTTACTTTTAATTTTTTTGCACAAAGTTTTTACATTATCTCTGTTTTTCCTGTCCTTGTAGCATTGCTCTTTTAAAATTTGTAATAATGTTCATCTATTTTTGTACTTTTTTTTGGCTCATTTTTCCATCAATTATTTAAAGTCAATTTTTCCTGCATTGATTTTCAATCTTTGTTTTACCCCAGTAAAAGTTCTGACATGACAAAATTCTTTAAAATTAAAAAATATATTTTCAATATTATTCATTTCTAAGAATTTTTACAAGAGAGGATAAAATGGTTGAATGGCATCACCGACTGGATGGACATGAGTTTGAGCAAGCTCCAGGAGTTGGTGATGGACAGGGAAGCCTGGCGTGCTGCCATCCACGCATGGGGATCCAAACAGTCAGACACGACTGAGCGACTGCACTGAACTGAACTGAAGAATTTTCAGATGTCCCTAGGTTATCTTTTATATTTAAGTATGTTTTGAATTTTCTAAACATATGGAGAAAACGGAATTTGCATTTTGTTACCTTTTTACTGATTGCTTCAGAAAATGCACTTAGTGTCTGAGAATATAATCTATTTGATAAAAATGTTTTGAATTTGTACAAAATTGCCATATAACTATGTCAATTTTCATTGGTTTTATATATCTTCTTAAAAAGAATGTATATATTGTGGTTAACATCATGTTAGATCACACATGCTAATTGTTGTTTAAATAATTTGTTATTTTCTAACAAAGGTTTATGAAAATCTTCATCTCTGATTATAGATATGCTTGCTTCTGTCTTCTTTAGTTTTGTATTTGAAGTTATAATACTAAGGGCAGAAAAGTTTAGAATTGTAGTAATTTCCTCTTATCATTGAAAAGCTAAGACCCTGTTAGTGAAGTTTATCTGTTAGTGAAGTTTTGTTGTCTAATTTTTGTTTTTATTTATGAAGTAATAAACACAGCTATAACTATATTGTCCTTAAGTGATTAACAATTTATTAGTATACAATTTCCCATATTTTTACTCATAATTTTGGGGGTTCTTTTACATTTTTTGCTATAATTAGCATTTGACTTGATTTGCATTTTTAACTGTCATACAAATTTATATTTTACTTAAATTTGACATGCTTACAAATATGTTGCAAGACAAATGAACAGCGTCTTGTTCTACTGGTTACTGTTGTTCAGTCAGTCTTACCCAACTATCTGTGATCCCATGAACTGCAGCACATCCTGCTTCCCTGTCCTTCACTATCATCCTGAGTTTTCCAAAACCCATGTCCATTGAGCCGATGATGCCATCTAACCATCTCTTCCTCTGTCCCCCCTTCTCATTTTGTCCTCAATCTTTCCCCGCATCAGAGTCTCTTCCAATGAGTCCCTTCAAGTCAGGTGGCCAAAGTATCGGAGTTTCAACTTCAGCATCAGTTTTTCCAATGAATATTCAGGACTGATTTCCTTTAGGATGGACTGGTTGGATCTCCTTGCCAAGGGACTCTCAGAAGTCTTCTCCAACATCATTCTAAAGCATGTTTCTCGCCACTCAGCCTTCTTTACGATCTGGTTCTCATGTCTGTACATGACTACTGGAGAAACCATAGCTTTGACTATAGGAACCTTTGTTCTAGTACTGTAATTGATTTTTCTTTATTCCTCTTCATTGCACAGTCTCATAATTCTATTTTTTATTCTGTCAATTTGTAAATTATAAACTTAATTTCATTTTATCAATTATTTATGCCTCATAAAATGCTAAAGTTAATCACCATCTTTATTTTTTCCCTGAAGAGTAGGTTTTTAAAATATGTTAAATCTAATTATTACCTTCCTGTCTTATATGAGATTTCCATGCATATTGACTCTATAATTTTTCTAATATGTCATTTAATAATTTATTTTTTTTTTATTATCTTTAAACACATATTTAGAGCACTCTTTAGGTTTCATTTCTTCTTGCTCTGAAGATATTTCATTGAGAACATATTCCTTTCACATGAGATTAATCATTTAAACTATGCTTGTTGTAGCTAAGATACTGTCAAACTTGGATTTTTACTTTTCTAAAAATGTATTTTTTTCACATTTAATCTTGAAATATAGTCTCATTCCTTATGGAGTTTTAAATTAATATATGTTTCTGTGTTGAGTTAAGAGATTATGCTATTCTTTTCTGAGCTCCATAATGGCAGCTGGTATTTTATATCATGTTAACATTAAGTTTCCGTTTCTCTTTGTTTTTCTGGTTGCTCTAAATAGATTTTTGGTCTTTAATATCCTCTGCAGAAATTAGCATTTATTGAGCTTCTAACCCTTGAAGTGGGTTTTTTCAGTTTTAGATATTCCTTAAGATAGTTTTCTTTTTTTCATTCTAGAAGTTCTTTTTTTTCCAGTCAGAGTAGAATAATTTTAGTTTGTTATTCTTTTGTCATAATTATAATATTGATATTATATATTTAGTCATTTTATTCAATGCTATACACTATAAAATTTCAATCTGTAATTTTTGTGAATCTAAACTTATAGTTGATTATTTTTGATGCACAGTTTCAATTTTAGATTTGCAAGTTTTGAACTATTTAAAATATTGTCTCTTGTTTCTTTAAATCATGTCTGTGTTTGCACCAAGGAAACCAGATCTGAAAGAGACACGTGTACCCCAATGTTCATCGCAGCACTGTTTATAATAGCCAGGACATGGAAGCAGCCTAGATGCCCATCAGCAGACAAATGGATAAGGAAGCTGTGGTACATATACACCATGGAATATTACTCAGCCATTAAAAAGAATACATTTGAATCAGTTCTAATGAGGTGGATGAAACTGGAGCCTATTATACAGAGTGAAGTAAGTCAGAAAGAAAAACACCAATACAATATACTCACACATATATATGGAATTTAGAAAGATGGTAATGATGACCCTATATGCGAGACAGCAAAAGAGACACAGATGTAAACAACAGTCTTTTGGACTCTGTGGGAGAAGGCGAGGGTGGGATGATCTGAGAGAACAGCATTGAAACATGTATATTATCAAGTGTGAAACAGATTGCCAGTCCACGTTGGATGCATGAGACAAGTGCTCGTGGCTGGTGCACTGGGATGACCCAGAGGGATGGGGTGGGGAGGGAGGTGGGAGGGGGGATCAGGATGGGGAACACGTGTAAATTCATGGCTGATTCATGTCAATGCATGGCAAAATCACCACAATATTATGAAGTAATTAGCCTCCAATTAAAATAAATAAATTAAAAATGAATAAATAAATCATGTCTGTGTTTAAACAGAATTCATTCCGACAAAGTCTAAGCTTGTTTCTCTCATGTGAAAGGGCTAAATCAAATCAGGTCCAAAGTATATTTGTGATAACATATCTATGAATGTTAGCTTGTAATAAAAACATTCTCAGGGTAGGTTTTATTTTTTAATTCTCCAGAAGAACCAAAGCTGACACAGGCAAAATGGTGCTTCATCCTGTATTTTGTCTGCATTATTTCCATTGCTTTACCCCATCTGCATCACACTTCAGCAATGTTTTAGTCACAGTATTTCAATAAGAGGTCTATCACTATTTATCTATACCATCAGAAATGTGTAACAGTATTCGTGTGTAACTGCATTTATCTTCTACAGCTTCAATAATAAAATATCACAGATTGGGTAATTTAGGTAACACAAATTTATTTTCTCACACTTTTGGAGGCTACAAGTAGAAGATCAAGATCAGCACGTCTAGTTTCTTATGCGGCTTCTCTTTTTGGCCACCTTCTCACCATGCCCTCACATGGCCTTTCATCTGTATGAATGCACCCCGTGATATCTCTTCCTCGTATTTTAGGACACTATTCCTCTTGAAATAGGGTCCCAATCTTATGACTTCATTCAACTTTAATTACCTCTTTGTATGTCTTATCCCCAAATACAGTTTAATTGGAGACTATGGTTTCAAGAAATGAATTTTGGCCAGGGAGAAACAATACAGTCCACAACAGTGATTAAAATGTTTCTTTTATTCTATTTTTTTTTACAGTTCTTTCATGTGGATTATTTTTATTATTACCATTTATGACAATTTCTCTGTAAGTCTCTTGATAGTTGTCTTCTTTCCCTTAAGATATTTTACTTTTATATTAAAAGCTATTTAGAGATAAGGGAATATGAAAGATGGGCACAATAAAGGGTAGAAATGGTTTGGACCTAACAGAAGCAGAAGATACTAAGAAGAGGTGGCAACAATACACAGAAAAACTGTACAAAAAAGATCTTCAGACCCAGATAACCACGATGGTGTGACCACTCACCTAGAACCAGACATCCTGGAATGCGAACTCAAGTGGGCCTTAGGAAGCATCACTGTGAATAAAGCTAGTGGAGGTGATGGAATTCTAGTTTAGCTCTTTAATATCCTAAAAGATGATACAGTGAAAGTGTTGCACTCAATATGCCCACAAATTTGGAAAACTCAGCAGTGGCCACAGGACTGGAAAAGTCAGTTTTCATTCCAATGCCAAAGAAAAGCAATGTCAAAGAATGCTCATACTACTGCACAATTACACTCATCTCACACGCTAGTAAAGTAATGCTCAAAATTCTGCAAGCCAGGCTTCAACACTTCTTAAGCCATGAACTTCTAGATGTCCAAGCTGGATTTAGAAAAGGCAGAGGAACCAGAGATCAAAACTCCAACATTCGTTGGATCGTAGAAAAAGCAAGAGAGTTCCAGAAAAACATCTATTTCTGCTTCATTGTCTATGCCAAAGCCTTTTACTGTGTAGATCACAGTAAACTGTGGAAAATTCTTCAAGAGATGGGAATACCAGACTACATGACCTGCCTCTTGAGAAACCTGCATGCAGGTCAGGAAGCAACAGCTAGAACTGGACATGGAACAACAGACTGATTCCAAATAGGAAAAGGAGTACGTCAAGGCTGTATATTGTCACCCTGCTTATTTAACTTATGTGCAGAGTACATCATGAGAAATGCTGGGCTGGAGGAAGCCCAAGCTGGAATAAAGATTGCCGGGAGAAATATCAATAACCTCAGATATGCAAATGACACCACCCTTAAGGCAGAAAGTGAAGAGGAAATAAAAGGCTCTTGATGAATGTGAAAGAGGAGAGTGAAAAAGTTGGCTTAAAGCTCAGTATTCAGAAAATTAAGATCATGGCATCCAGTCCCATCACTTCATGTCTAATAGATGGGGAAACACTGACAGACTTTATTTTGGGGGGCTCCAAAATGACTGCAGATGGTGACTGCAGCAGTGAATTTAAAAGACATTTGCTCCTTGGAAGAAAAGCTATGCCCATCCTAGACAGCATATTAAAAAGCAGAGACATTACTTGCCAACAAAGGTCCGTCTGGTCAAGGCTATGGTTTTTCCAGTGGTCATGTATGGATGTGAAAGTTGGACTGTGAAGAAAGCTGAGCACTGAAGAATTGATGCTTTTGAAGTGTGGTGTTGGAGAAGACTCTTGAGAGTCCCTTGGGCTGCAAGGAGATCCAACCAGTCCATCCCAAAAGAGATCAGTCCTGGGTGTTCATTGGAAGGACTGATGCTGAAGCTGAAACTCCAATACTCTGGCCACCTGATGCGGAGAGCTGGCTCATTTGAAAAGGCCCCGATGCTGGGAAAGACTGAAAGCGGGAGGAGCGGGGACGACAAAGGATGAGCTGGTTGGATGGCGTCACTGACTCAATGGACATGAGTTTGGGTAAACCCCGGGATTTGGTGATGGACAGGGAGGCCAAGCATGCTGCAGTCCATGGGACTGCAAGGAGTTGGACATGACTGAGCGACTGAACTGAACTGAGCTGAATGTTAATAAATATTTTCTATGTCATATAACCAAAGCAATATTTTCAAAATTGTAAGATTTGATTTCTTTATTATTATTCTTCAAGGAGTTTGTCGCTTTCTGCATCACTGACTGTCTTACAACCTGGGAATAGTAATAGTGTGCCCTTTAACCCCAGATGCAATTTGCTATTTATATTCCAATAGGAGATTCAGAATGATAATTTTCCAAATGAGCCCACTATTGTGCTTATGACCAGTAAGTTGCAAGTTATAGTTAAATGGATACTATATCAATTAATTCAACTTTACCCAGACTTGAATGATAAGATATATTTTTCTTAAAATCCTAAACATATGAAATACTTGAAGGGAGAATTTAGAGTTATGCGGTGAGAAAAATCTCTGAAGATAAGGGAAGCCTTTTGTTGTCTAACATGAATCTATCTTTTGATCAGATTCTCTTGTCTTGCCTCTTTCCTAAGCAGCTGATTGTATGTATATTTTTAATGGTTTGTTTAAACGTTAGACACATATTAAAGTCAACTTTATTCTCCACCTCATCATTACTCTTGATCTTTCACTCATCCATTTCAGGCTTGATGGGACAGAATCTACTAACGAAAAAAGAATCACAACATTTGCTCTCCTAGAGTTGAATCAATGATTCTTTTATGTAGCACCAAATAATTCCACTTTCCCTCATATCAGCTGAAACATTTGTTTCCTACCTTGAACTCTCCTTTTGGAAATTTTGTCCTATATATTCACTCTCATTACCCCTCTGAATTCCAAGAATCTTCAGAATCAAGTAATACACGTATGTCCCATACTTAATTTTATTTGGTATTATGTTTCAGGTCTGTATTTGGTTAGTAAAGCAGATTTCAGCAGACCTCCCCAGCTGCTGCTACTGCCGCTGCCTAGCCACTTCAGTCGTGTCCGGCTCTGTGTGACCCTGTGGACTGAACCCAACAGGCTCCTCTGTGCATGGAATTTTCCAGGCAAGAGTACTGAAGAAGGTTGCCATGCCCTCCTCCAAGGGATCTTCCCAACCCAGGGATCAAACTCAAGTCTTCTTCACTGCAGGCAGATTCTTTGTCACCGAGCCGCCAGGCGAGCTCCCACCCCTTCCAAGGTGCTCCTTACTGACATAGCTTTAATACCACTTACCAGTCTGTGGCCAAGGATAGATGGCTTGTGATGGGTAGCTTTCTTTGTATTTATTTAATAAAATGTTCTATTGCCAATATTATTGCAAGAATTAATGGTCAATATACTCAGTATTCTGGGGACTCCCTTCCTGGCTTTGACCATAAAGAATCTGCCTGCAATGCAGGAGACCTGGATTCAATTCCTTGGAGGGGAAGATTCACTGGAGAGGGGAATGGTTACCCTCTCCAGTATACTTGCCTGGAGAATTCTGTGGACAGAGGACCTAACAGGCTGCAGTTCATGGGATTGCAAGAGTCAAATATGACTCAGCAACTAACACTTTCACTTTTGTCATATATAGTATTTTACAGTAGGATACTTGCCTATTTTAGTTACTCATTATATCCTATTTATTTTACCCATGAGTTTTGTTCACTCTTGCATCCCCAGTATTTCAGCATATATTTTTTAATAAAGTAAAGCTCTTCAACAGTTGGGAATGCCACACCATCTTACCTGTCTGTTGAGAAACCTGTATGCAGGTCAAGAAACAGCAGTTAGAACCCTGAATGGAATAGCTGGCTCATTCAAGGTTGAGAAAGGAATACCCTAGGGCTGCCCGCTGTCACCTGTTTGTTTAACCTACACGCTGAGAGCATCATGAGAAATGTGAGAGTGGATGAGTGACGAGCTGGAATCAAGATAGTTGGGAGAAACTCCAACAACCTCGGATATGTGGATGGTACCATTCTAATGGCAGAAAGCACAGAGGAACCAAAGAGCCTCTTGATGAGGGTGAAGGAGAGTCAAAGAGTGGCTTAAAACTGAATATTAAAATATCTAAGATCATGGCATTCGGCCCATATACCATGTGGCAAATAACAGGGGAAAACGTGGAAGTAGTGACAGATATCCGCTTCTTGGGCTCTAAAGCACAGCTAATGGTGACTGCAGCCATGAAATCAGAAGATATTTGCTTCTTGGTAGGAAAACTGTGACAAACCTAGACAGTGTGTTGAAAAGCAGAGACATTACTCTGCCAGCAAACATCTGTATAGTAAAGGTGTGGTCTTCCCAGTGGTCACGTACAATTGCGAGAACTGGACTGTATAAAGGTGGAGTGCCGAAGAATTGATGCTTTTGAACTGTGGTGCTGAAGAAGACTCTTGAGAATCCCTTGGACAGCAAGGAGATCAAACTAATCAATGGTAAGGGACATCAACCCTGAATACTCATCGGAAGGACTGATGGTTAAGTTGAAACTCCAGGATTTTGGTCATCTGATGCAAACATCTGATTCATTGGAAAAGCCCATGATGTTGGGAAAGATTGAGGACAGGAGAAGGAACATCAGAGGATGAGATGGGTGGATGGCATCTCTGATGCAATGGGCATGAACTCTGCCAAACTTCAGGAAATGGTGAGGGGTAGAGAGGCCTGGCGTGCTGCAGTCCATAGGATCATAAAGTCAGACACGACTGGCCAACTGAACAACAACAATACATTAGAATCATTTTTAAGCCAATAATACTTTCTGTTTCTTCTTAAAGGCAAAAATCAAGGCTTAATTCCTTCATAAAGACTTTCTCATCAGGCTCATGGCACATACAACTTAGTACGTCATTGTACATTCTCTGTGATTGTTGTCTGATTCTTTTTTTGCTTACAATTCTTCTCCCTCAAAATAATTAGCTTCTTTAAGGGCAAGTGATATCTATTAAGTCAAAGATCTACTGTATACAACAGTTAACCAATAACTGAGTGTGTGATAGAGTCCCAAGAAACCATTGCCAAGCCTTGACATAGGAATGAGATTTAGGTTTCATTATGCTAGGCATCCACCCAATGCAAACACAACACATGAATGTGAATACGTCTTTACTCCCAGTCCACAGTCTAGCTGCTTAAATAAAGCAAGAATGATGTTTGTTTGCTTAATCAACATTGAAATCTGCATTTTCCCTTCTTCAGTGATGGTCAGATAGGATTAGGCCCCAATGATATTGATAGATAACTTGAACGATGTTTGGATAGATCAGCTATTAACCTGATTTCAGACAGAACATATCTCCTTCCATGCGTAGCAGCAGTGAATGGAATTGTAACAGGAAAGATGGCTACAGGATCATCTGAAAGACAAAAGACAGAACATAACGTATTTATTTCAAAGTTATCTGAAGCCCTCATGTGAACCAGTATTATTGTCTTCCTCTTCATCAAATAGAAAGTCAGAAGATTCGGAGAGAAATAACATAGTCATGCCATTACTGTGGTTTTCCTCTTCTGTGGGACATCCTTCCACATTTCTGGCATTAGAAATTAAATATTTAGTGTCAGCTGTAATATGTACTTTTAATTAAATTGGTGGTTGTACATGTCAGATTCTCTTCCTCTTTCCCAACATAATTGGCACCAAAAAAATACAATTGATCCTCATTATTCATATATTCCATAGGCATGAATTCACCCACTCACTAAAATTTATTTATAACCCCAAAATCAATACTCATGGTGCTTTTGTGGGCATTCCCAGACGTGTGCAGAGCAGCAAAAATTTGAATTGAGCTGTAGACATAGTCCCAGCTGAGGTCAACCAAGGTAAAAGCTCTGATATCTTATTTTGTCTCTCATACAGTAAATAAGGTCCTTTTCTAAGTATATTTAGTGCCACATTTTTATGTTTCTTCTTGGTAACTTCACCTTTAAAATGACCTCTAAACCTAGTGCTGAACTGTTGTCTAGTATCCCTAAGTACACGAAGGTTATGGTGTGCCTTTTGGAGAATTATATGTGTTAGATAAGCTTAATTCAGGCATGTATTATAGTACCACTGAGTGTGAAATCAATATGAATCAATCACAATATATATTAAATAAGATGCCCTTAAAAAGAAATAGACATAAATTGTGTTGATTAGTTTATGAGAATGTTGTGGGCAGAGGCTAGGGGAACATAACCCTGCTTTTCCTCTAGGAGTGCTTATCAGATGGTGCTAATGGTAAAGAACCTGCCTGTCAATGCAGGAAATATAAGAGACATGGGCTCGATCCCTGGGTCGGGAAGATCCCTTGGAGGAGGACATGGCAACCCACTGCAGTATTTCTGCCTGGAGAATCCCATGGACAGTGGAGCCTGGCGGGCCCATTCCCTGGTGTTGCATAGAGTCAGACACGACTGAAGCGATTTAGCATGCACACACACACACACACACACACACACACACACACGCGCGTACGTTTGTGCTGAGTTCAGGAACCCATCTCCTCAATGGTCAAGGCTTCTATGGGAATCATGTAGTATAGTCTGGTCAATGTGATGTAGCTGGAAATTTGGTATCAGGGGTGACATCCGAAGTGTATTCTTGTATTCCTTGACCCTCTCCACTTCCTGTTTCTAGTTAGCATGACACAGAATGACTGATGAGGCTACAGCCACATTGCAAACAAGCAGCAAGCAGCAAGACAAAGGGCTTCCCAGGTGGCGCTAGTCGTAAAGCGTCCACCTGCCAAAGCAGGAGACGCAGGATATGTGGACTCAACCTCGGAGTCAGAAAGATCCCCTGGAGGAGGGCACGGCAACCCCTCCAGTGTTCTTGCCTGGAGAATCCCATGGACAGAGGAGCCTGGCGGGCTACAGTCCATAGAGTCACAAAAAGTCAGACACAACTGAATGACTTAGTATGCATGCAGCATGACAAAGGCTTACAGCAAATGCTACAGCAGATCCAGATCTCTGAGACTTAGTCACCTAGGATGTCTCTTTATATGATAGATAGTTTTGTCCTTTATACTGGACATAGTATTAGGGCACATAATCACCTTTCACTCTAATTCCTGAACAGGCCTGATTTTTCTGACATTTTTGGTCTTCAAACATGCAAAGATACGATATGAAGGTTGACACTACTGCCTCCCTAGTTTGCAACTAGCATTTGCTCTTTGGACAAATGTTTTTTTCATTGCCTGGGGAAAGCATCTGACATTTCAGGCTATTTTAGAACCCCATTCTGCTATAGCACCTTTAAGGCTTACATTATACATATATTCATCTCATTATCTGGGAACTTGAACCAAAGTTCAGTAGCTCTTCTTGCAAGTACCAGGTATTTTAGAAAAGATAATGCATTTTTTGTAAATGAGGGAAGCGAAAACAATTTGCATCTGTTGAGGGCTTACTGATATGTATCAGATCCTAGAGACAGACTGGGACATTTAATCTGAACCAGAAACAAAACAAAATAAAATGAATCATGTGAAGTAGGTGCAAGGTAAACATTTGCACCCATTTTTGCAAATAGGGCACTGAGTTAAAAGAAAATGAATGAAGGAGAGAGAGAAAGGGAGGGAAAAAAGGCAGGAAGGACTGAAGGAAAGGAGAAAGAAAACTGCTTGCCAAAGATCCAAGAGCTTGTATTAATTTATTACATAACAATCACCTAGAACAAGTAGTGGCTTTAAACAACTGTGATTAATGAACTATTCCTCACGGCGTCTTTAGTTCAAAAACGAAGGCGTGGCTGGTTACACGGTTCTGGAACAGGGGCTTTCTAGGGAGCTACAGAGAGATGGCTCCTACGGCTTCAGTCTTCTGAGCTTTGACAGGGGCTGAGGGTTCCATTTCTCAGGTGACTCCCTCACGTTCTGGCGAGTGTCGCCGAGTGTCGGTAGGAAGTGTCAGTCGCTTACCATAGGGACTTCGCCGTGGGGTGGTTTGAGAGTGTTCCTGGCATGTAGTCAGCGTCCCAGAGACAGAAACTCAAGAGTGCGCAGTGGAAACAACAGTGCTTGCTATGACCCAGCCTTGCAGATCACAGATCACAGACCATCACATCCAGCCATTCAACACGTGCATGGATACAGGAGCCAAGGATCACCAGAGACTGGTCCCCAAGAAAAACCAGATTGAGAGGGCAGCATGGAAACCCACGCATTACCATATGCAAAGTAGGTGTCTGGTGGGGATTTGCTCTGTGGCTCAGGGAGCCCAATCCAGGGCTCTGTGACAACCTAGGCGGGTGGGATGGGCCGGGAGATGGGAGGGAGGCTCACAGAGGAAGGGACATTGTGTGCCTACGGCTGAGTCATGCTGACGTGTGGCAGAAAGCAGCATGATATTGTAAAGCATGTATGTCACAGTAAAAATTTTAAAAATAAATAAATAATAAGGAAAACAAAAACCTGATTCACAGGTCAGTGCACCTTCCTTCATACCACGTTGTCTCAAATCAAAAAGTTCAGGCATTTAAGCACATGTGCATACTTAATAATATCCTGCATACCAGGAAAGCTGGTGTGGATGGAGCCAAATTTCAAGGGGCTAATTAGTCACATTAGTTCAATATGTATCATCCCTGAGGACAACATGTTGTGAAGCAAAAACAAAACGAATTTGAATTTCTTTAGCACTTCCGAGATCTGATCCAGAATTCCAAGACAAACAAGTTCACTTGCTGGGTCTGGTAGGTTAAAGTCCCTACTCCTTCAGACATTTGGCACATATCAGGCATATAGGAAAACCCAGAATTCAGGCATTAATGTCCTTTTAGGAAGCTTACTGTCATTTGCCTCTCTATTACAACATCATTAGACCTCTTACTCTTGACGTACTTTCTGTAATTTCCTTATGATAATAGGGCAATAAGGTAGGATTGAAGCCAGGGACATTAGGGGCAAATAAATTAGATCTCTTTATTTTTTACTGGTTCATATAAAACAATATTCATGCTTATTCAGAATTGTATTATGCAGAAGGCAATGGATACTAACACCACAAACACTATTTAATGAGAGTTTAAAAATGTACCTCTTTTTGCTAAGTACATCGTATATTACAATCATTTACCCTCAAATATATCTTATGAATTAAGTATTGTGACTTCCATTACATAAAGAAAGCTTTGAAATCTTTAGAAATTTAGCCAGTACTTGAAGTGCAAAGACTAAGATTCCAAAAGTCAGAACAAGTCTAAAATATCCAAATGGTTTCTCTCAATCATTGTTCATGTTCATATGATCAGAGTAATTTTTAAAGCAATTGCCTTATTTCTCTTCATCAGGCAAGCAAAATAGTACCTTGTTCACATGCCCTTACCAAACACTAGCATAGTTGGCATTAAGGAGTTTTCCAGATGGCTGAAACTTGAAGAGAAGAAAGTTTATCTTAAATATTTTTAAATAGTAGTCTTTCTCAGGAATATGTCACACCTTTCTGTTTCTTGAATGAGTATTTGAAATCTCACATAACCTTTTTTTGATGAGGCAGAGATCACTGCAATTTTTATTCTTGATGTGTATCATCTTGCAGGAATATCTTTAGGGGTAAGTAGGCTATTTAAGGGGCTTCTCAGGTGATGCGAATGGTAAAGAACCCACAAGCCAATGCAGCAGACAAAAGAGACATGGGTTCGATCCCTGGGTCAGGAAGATCCCCTGGAGAACAGCATGGCAGCCCAATCCAATATTCCTGCCTGGAGAATCCCGTGGACAGAGGAGCCTGGTGGGCTACAGTCCACAGGGTCGCAAAGTGTAGGATGCAACTGAAGCTACTTAACATGCACACATGCAAGCTATTTAAGGTGGCTAATCCCAGTATTTAAAGGATCCAGATGACAGTTTATGTGCTTGACAGTTGGATAAAAACATAGAAAAAAATGTTTGTCTTCCTCTTTTGTCACCTTCCCTATCTCAGCTGTAGCCTCCCCTATACATCATCATAGGGGAGGCTACAGCTGAGATAGGTATGGGATGATGATTGCCTGTCCTAACACACAGTGAACTAGAGACATGAAATCCAAAGGTGACATTGTCGCTAGTGTGTGCCTGCGCAGCTGCTGAGACCTGTCTTGTGACCCTGTGGACTGTAGTTTCATGTGATCATAAACAACACCAGTTGCTCACTACGTGTCCCTGTGGCATTTTCCTCAGGCTCAAGTGTCAGTCACTCAGTCACGTCTGACTCTTGGCAACCCCGCAGACTGTAGCCTACTGGGCTCCTCTGTGTCTGGGACCTCACGGATAGGAAGGGAGGGGTTGCCTCTTCCTTCTGCGGCGTTGCCAGTAGCGCACCTTAGATAGGAGTGTTATTACTTCTAACTGATTAGATCGCACTTAATTTCTCAGAGGCCATTCACATTCTTTCCATTGTTTTCCTGCAGTATTTTCAGATGTATCTGAGGCTTAAGCAATCTTCAAATAATTTGGTTTATATGGTAGTTCATAATATCACTATTGAGACACCCATAATACTGAATAGAAGACAAATATTAAACATGTGTTGGGCCTTGTAGTGATTAATACTTTGATCCTCTGAGGATAGGGAAGGAGAATCATCATGCCTGCACACAACCTCTTTCAATGATCCAACAATGTTCTAAATTAGTAAACTAGGATTCACAGGTTAATATGGATTTAAGGAAAGTGTCCAAGGACCCAGCACCTAGATCCACCACAGCAGTCTCTGATTCCAAAACCTGTGTCTTCATTAATTCACTATTATTTCTCTATCAATATGATGAAGTAGGATATATCCCTGGGAGACTGGAAAGTCTTCATACTCCAGTATTCTGACCTGGAGAATTCCATGGACTGGATAGTCTATGGGGTTTCAAAGAGTCGGACACAACTGAGTGACTTTCACTTTCACTTTCAGGACATAAGCAGAAACAAAAGAAGTACTGAATAGTCTTGATTCCAAATTATCAGTTATAAAGCTCATCAATAATCTAGCAACATTTTTGTGGAAGATAAATAATGCAGTAAATAAAGAAGGCTGAGCATCGAAGAATTGATGCTTTTGAACTGTGGTGTTGGAGAAGACACTTGAGAGTCCCTTGGACTGCAAGGAGATCCAACCAGTCCATCCTAAAGGAAATCAGTCCTGGGTGTTCATTGGAAGGACTGATGGTAAAACTGAAATTTCAATACTCCGGCCACCTGATGGGAAGAACTGATTCATTGGAAAAGACCCTGATGCTGGGAAAGATTGAGGGCAGGAGGAGAAGGGGCCGACAGAGGATGAGGTGGCTGGATGGCATCACCGACTCGATGGACCTGAGTTTGGGTGGACTCCAGGAGTTGGTGATGGACAGGGAGGCCTGGCGCGCTGTGGTTCACGGGGTCGCAAAGAGTCCGACAAGACTGAGCGACTGAACTGAACTGAAATGTGCCCATTGCTAGTAAGACAGACTGAATATTTAAAAACTTAAATGCATATATGCATAGCAGAATCATTTTGCTGTATATTTGAAAATACCACAACATTGTAAATTAAGTATAGTTCAATTAAAATAAATTAAAAATTAAAAAAACTTCCATTCCTGGTAGCTCCAGGATAAAAACATAAATCAAGCCACTTATATAAAAACAAATATACATATATAGAGATACATATGTATAAATGCAAATGTGAAAAATGCATCTTAGAATGGGAAATCCCATATTAGGAAACATCAAAAATCATTGCCATGAGCACATGTAAAAACAAATGCAACAGAGTAAAATATATGTTTTCTATGATTCTAGAGAAGAGGAATAAAGGAGTGATGACTGCATAGAGATGAGAATTCCATGGATATAGGAGCTTGACAGGCTACAGTCCATGGGGTCTCAAAGAGTCAGACATGACTGAGAGAATTTTATGAGTGAATAAATGAACTGTGGTTGTTGCTTCAGGACCAGAACTTGATTAAGGTATGTAAAAAATGGTTGTCAAGATGAAATAGCTAATAATGTTATTATTAGTTAGAAAAACAAATTTTCACATACATGGTTTACCTCCTAATCCTTGTGTCAAAGAAAAAGTCAGGGTCCAAGAAACTGTAGAAAACATGTTTTGCTTGCCTTGCCTCTGTTTTCAAACCGTTGTGAACTCACAAGTAGTCTATGGAACTCCTCCCTGGCCCTCACCAAACGAGAGTTCAAGGTGAGGACTGGAACCCTGGGAGCCCGCTCCAGGAGTCAGCAGACCATGAGTGCACACACGTGTACCCTCATCACACCACTGACACACATCGTCTTAGGACACTAGCAGCAGAATTTCCAGCCTGTTGTACAGACAATAAAAACTCTAGAATCAGCTAAGGTCAAAATGTTAGACGGTACACAGGTGAGATGATTGTGACAAGTCGCACTAAAGCCTGCAATGATCTTTAGATACTCTCCAAATACACCCCGATTTGTGAGTATGGGGGAAGTTGTTTAGAAAAATGATAAAAAGGGTCAAACAAACTGAAATTTACAGGAACAGAACCAGCTCAGCAAATGGTAACTTTTAATTATCTGTTTATTTTCAAGTGTTCAAAACTAGAATTTTACTATTCTCTTTGATGACTTTCTGGAAATTAATTCTTTTGTGGAGGATTTTTCTTTTTGGTCTTCCCAGGTGGTTCAGTGGTAAACAATCTGCCTGCCTCCAATGCTGGAGGCACAGGAGATCCTGGATTCCCTTCCAGGGAAGGGAATCTTCCTGGAAGAGGAAACGGCAACCCACTCCAGTATTCTTGTCAGAATAATCCCATGGACAGAGAAATCTGGCAAGACTATAACCATGCCAGGACTGTTGGACATGACTGAACATGTACGCACAGGATCAGCCAGGGTTTGGGACATGCTTATTTGAACATGTGTAACGTGGATCCTCTAGGATCTAAAAACAGATTTTTCTTATCCTGTAGAGAGGAGATTTAACTATTCACCCAGCAACAGACCAGATGTTGTTGTTTATTGCAACTGGCTGGTAAGGGACAACTGATTAGAGAAAAACAAAAATGTCAGAAGGAAAGAAAGAAAAAATCAAAAGTGTGAGTTCCTTTATAGTTAAGTCATGCTATGAAAACTATTGCCAAAAAAAAAAAGTAAGTACGAGGCATTATGGTGAAAATAAACACTTTATTCTGAGGTAGGAAAACTCTGCCAAAGTCAGGGCATCCACTTAGAAAGGCCAAAATAATCTGACTCATTTTATGGAAGTTTTAAGTCTTTTATTGTGTGTAAGGGGGAAAAGTTAATATTTTAATTTAGAATCACTTTTACAGCTACTGCTAGCATAGATAAAAATTTATAGTTTCACAGCTGTAGAGTTTTTAGATTTAATTAGAGGAACTGTTCCCTTTATGCAACAACTTTCTCACGGAGGTAGGCTGTGCTGATTTGAATTAATGTGCTTTAAATAATTTTTACTGAGTTTCCTGCCATGAATAGCTAAATAGAAGTTTTGTGGTGCGTGGTTTTAAAAGGAGATTTTTTTTCCCCCTTGTAACTGAGTTTGGGCTTTTCTTCTACCCTAATCAACAACAATCCATACACAAACATTCTTACAAAGAGGGGAGAGGTCAATATGACCATGTTTATTAGTCAGTCCTAGGTTTATCGAGAAATCTGTGCTCACTAATTTGGAGACTAAAAGAAAAGTCTTGAAAGTGAAGAAGTGAAAGTGTCAGTCACTCAGTCATGTCCAACTCTTGGTAACCCCATGTATTGCAGCCCGCCAGGCTCCTCTGTCCGTGGAATTCTCCAGGCAAGAATACTGGAGTGGGAAGCTATTCCATTCTCCAGGGAATCTTCCCAACCCAGGGATGGAACCCAGATCTCCTGCATGGCAAGCAGATTCTTTACCATCTGAGCCACTAGGGAAGACTTTATAAATGTCATTGATTGTTAAAAAATTGATGACATATATTTACAGGCTAAATTTTGTGTAAGAGTCTGGAATTATATAAATTAGAGGCAGAAGGTCATCAAGACAGGAGGTCATCAAGAAGTCAGAATCCCATTTGGAATTATTGCCAGTCACAGAGAAGTCCACGCCAACCATGACAGATGTGAAGGACGACCCCAGACTGTCTGGACTTGAGAACCAGTTAGGCAACTTGGACTTCACAGAACCATGCATTTCAAGTTCACATCTTTAAATGTGAAAGGCAGTTAGACAAGCACTTGTGTGCAGTTTCTTTTGGTGAAACATTTTACATGAAAAATTGAATGTCAGGCAAACAATATGAACAGGAGAAAACAGAGACAAGTTTTGCAACTTGACATTATGGGAAAAAAGAAAGTTACATGCAAATCACTTCATTTCAGTTAAGTGCCACACTTAGATATGATACCAAATGCAAGTGTGTGTGCCTGACCCACCGTGATGCCACGCAAATCAAAACGTCAAGAGTTTGGAGCAGAGAAAGGCTTACTGCGACCATGCAAGAAGATTGGCACCTTCTGCCCGAAAACCCCAGAACTCCTTGAAGGGTTTCATCAAAGCACTTTTAAAGGAAAGGTGAGGGAGGGGCATAGTTAGTTTTGCAAACTGTTTGGTGTTGAAATCCTCAGATCAGTATGTTCCCTTAAGTCTCCAACAACAAAAATGTTATTCTTGGTTTTGCAACTTTTTATCTCTGTGGATGAAGGAAAACGTGTTATATCCTTAAAGATCAGAGCCTTGAGAAAGGGCTACCCTGTATATTTCAACAGCATTCTTTTCAGAAAGGAGCAGAGCCAGCGTGACTAAGCATAGGGAATGGAACAGATCCAATGTGGAGTCAGATTTGCTTCCCAGGTGACTCAGTGGTAAAGAATCCACTGCCAATGCAGGAGACGCAGTTTGATCCCTGGGTTAGAAAGATCCCCTGTAGTCGGAAATGGCAACCCACTTCAGTATTCTTGCCTGGAAAAATCCACGGACAGTGGAGCCAGGCAGGCCACAGTCCATGAGGTCACAAAGAGTCGGACATGACAGTGAGCACAAGAACCACAAGCGCATTGCAGATGTGCTATAAAGAGAGGATCGTAAAACACAGAAGTGAGCGCACAAAGGTTTTATTGTTACTCACGCTCATCCCTCTGTGTTTCCCAGATGGTTATTTCAGGCTCTGCTTTGGTTTAAATTCATCACCATCTTTCTCTTCAATCCTTTCTTTCAGCTGAAGAACTTCTCTGAAAAAAACAGAAGCCTCACAGGGGAAAATCCACAAGCTTCCAGCATCCTATCCATCCACCTACCTGCACTGGACCAACATTCCCTATCTTCTCTCCAATTAAGATCATATTTATCTTTGTGTCTCTAAAGATAGCATGCTGATTTGCTGTTGTTAATTTGTTAGCTTTTATCAGTTTCCCTCCCATTAGGAGGAAAAGCTATTATTCTTTTCTTCTGCTGTGTCATGCATAACATCTGCTTTCATCTCCATGCCCCAAGTTTTATACTGTATTTTGATTGAAAAGTAAATACTCCAAGTTTAATATTTCATGTCTGTTATATACTATGTAACACTGAGCATGATAGTAAATTATAATTACACTTACTTTACTTCGCATGCATGGTTTTTTAAGTGTTGATTTGTCCTTTAGCTTTCTGCATTCACAAATTCAACGTGATTTCTTTGCCAAAAAGAATCTCCTCAAAATACTTTCAGTGCTCCAGTCTACTCACATTATCTCTCGGAAGAAGTGCACCTCACAACTTCTGGCATTTTCAGATACACAGGGTCCCCTTTGCTTCCTCTCCACAGAAGACTTGCTGAAATGTGCCTTCACTGCCCTTCTGCAATTTCTTCTCCTTGCTTCCCGTGATGGATATCCTGCTTCCAGCCTCATGTCCCCCATTTTATTGATTTACTCTTAGAAAAAGTTTTGGATGGTAATTCTCTAATAGCTTTCTGGAAAAGAATGCACGGGAGGTAATTTTGCTGTTGCTTTAGTTCATGCATGTTAAAATTATGTACATTGAAACCTCACACTTGATTACCTCAGTTTCAGGAAGCATTTAACAAGAGGCTTCCTGTGTACTGTTTTGGATCTGTCAGGAGCCCTCTGGCCCTTACTAATTCTTGAATATTCAGGAATTAAGAGGAGAGGCACGCCTTTCCGCGGGCTGAGGAATCCAGGCATGTCTTCTGTTAATTTCTCATTACAGTGATAAGTACCCTCTTCTCTCTTTAATAGGGATCGCCTTGTGTTTTGTAAGTCTGAAATTTTAATCTTTATCTTTGCTGAGAATAAGTACCTTGTAAGACAGTATATATGCCCACACCATGTTGATTAAAACAACTTTGTTCCATCAGAGCATATCCTTCTCCAGGGGATCTTCCTGACCCAGGGGTTGAACCTGTGGCTTCCTGCATTGCAGGCAGATTTTACTGCTGAGCCACCCCAGACGTATAGTGTTTATAAATAATGCTACTACCAATAAGGGTGTATAAATATCTGTTGAGTCAGTTTGTTTTAAATTTAGGAAGGTATATATCCAGAACTGAAAAGGCAGAGTAACCAGAGATCAAATTGCCAACATCCGTTGGATCATCGAAAAACCAAGAGAGTTCCAGAAAAACATTTATTTCTGCTTTACTGACTATGCCAAAGCTTTTGACTGTATTCATCACAATAAACTGTGGAAAATTCTGAAGGAGATGGGAATACCAGACCACCTGACCTGCCTCTTGAGAAACCTGCATGCAGGTCAGGAAGCAACAGTTAGAACTGGACGTGGAACAACAGACTGGTTCCAAATAGGAAAAGGTGTACATCAAGGCTGTATATTGTCACCCTGCTTATTTAACTTATATGCAGAGCACATCATGAGAAACGCTGGGCTGGAAGAAGCACAAGCTGGAATCAAGATTGCTGGGAGAAATATCAACAACCTCAGATACACAGATGACACCACCCTTATGGCAGAAAGTGAAGAGGAACTAAAAACCCTCTTGATGAAAGTGAAGTAGGATAGTGAAAAAGTTGGCTTAAAGCTCAGTATTCAGAAAACTAAGATCATGGCATCTGGTCCCATCACTTCATGGCAGATAGATGGGGAAACAGTGGAAACAGTGTCAAGCTTTATTGTTTTGGGCTCCAAAATCACTGCAGGTGGTGGCTGCAGCCATGAAATTAAAAGACACTTATTCCTTGGAAGGAAAATTATGACCAACCTAGACAGCATATTAAAAAGCAGAGACATTACTTTTTCAACAAAGGTCCGTCTGATCAAGGCTATGGTTTTTCTAGTGGTCATGTATGGATGAGACAGTTGGACTGTGAAGAAAGCTGAGCACTGAAGAATTCATGCTTTTGAACTGTGGTGTTGGAGAAGATACTTGAGAGTTCCTTGGACTGCAAGGAGATCCAACCAGTCCATCCTAAAGGAGATCAGTCCTGGGTGTTCATTGGAAGGACTGATGCTGAAGCTGAAACTCCAATACTTTGGCGACCAGATGGGAAAAGCTGACTTATTGGAAAAGACCCTGATGCTGGGAGGGATTGGGGGCAGGAGGAGAAGGGGATGACAGAGGATGAGATGGCTGGGTGGCATCACTGACTCGACGGACATGGGTTTGGGTGAACTCAAGGAGTTGGTGATGGACAGGGAGGCCTGGCGTGCTGAGATTCATAAGGTTGCATAGAGTCAGACACGACTGAGTGACTGAACTGAACTGAATATCCAGAAGCGGAGTTGCTTGATCATAGAGTAATTTAGTATTTATATTTTTGGAAAATGACACCTGTTTTCCACACTGGCTACAACATTTGATATTCCTACTAATAATGCTAGGGGTTCCAATTTCTCTTCATCCTTGTTAACAAATATTTCTTTTTTAAAAAAATTATTTATTTAGTTTTGTAATAGTCATCCTAATGAGTGTGGTGTGGTGTCTCACTGGTTTTGATATACATTTTTCTTATAATTAGTGACTTTGCATATCTTTTCATGTGTTTATTATCTAATTACACATCTTCTTATGTTGTAACTATTACTATAAGTTCATTTGCTTTTCAATAAATTTCTGTTCCCAAACTTCTGTTTCTCCTTCATTTCTTTTTGTCTTCATGTGATTATGTCTTTAAGAAAAAAAACAAACATTTACTGCCATTAGTGGTGCCTTGAGAGACTGCGATTGTTGATATGTGTGTTTTATCTACAATGTGTAAGCAGGAAGTTCCCTTCTGAGTTTTCTTTCTTACAAGTAGGCTTGCAGCCACACAACCCCATCAAAATTGTTCTCCCCAAAGTTATCAAAGACCTTCAGCTTGGCAGAACCAAGAGTTAATATAGTGTCATTCAGAAGCAGTAATGTGGTAGGCTAGTTTTAAATTCCAAATTTTCTATGTATTTAATGCGACTTAGGGCCAGAAGCAAATACCGCCAAGGACTTTCCTGGTGGCTCAGAATGGAAAAGAGCCTGGCCACACTGCAGGAGATCTGGGTTTGATCTCTGGGTCGGGAAGATCTCCTGGAGAAGGAAATGGCAACCCACTCCAGTATTTTTGCCTGGAAATCCCAAGGACAGAGGAGGCGGGTAGGCTAAAGTCCTCGGGGTCTCAAAGAGCCAGACACGACTGAGTGACTGACACTTGGGCATAAGGAAAATGTCACAGGGACACTTTGTTGGGCTGCTGGTGCTAATTATGAACAGTCAAAACTGCAGTTATCATATCAGTGACTTCCGGTGTGACACCAAAAGAAAACGGCAGACTCGTTCCTTTATATAAACGTTCCACAGGGATATATTACTCTAGATACGTTGCTCTGTGTTAATGTATACACAGATACACATTTATGGAATTCATAGCTTTGAAAGGAAAAACTTCTAAAAACACTCTAATTAGGGCCTGGAAATTATGTCAAAAGTTTATAATTCAGGAGGAATATAACTCTATCGGGAAGTGATAGAAAACGTCCTCTAGGTGATTTTGGGGATGGATCTGGAAGGAAAAGTAGCCATTTGTTTGGCAGACAAGATGAAAATAATCTGCGCATGCATCAATGTAAGCCCTAAGTATAGGGAGCCTGCAAATAATGGGACACAACTCAGCAGCTGAACAAAAACAACAGCAACATGAGGAGCCCACGCTGCTTGCAAGACCACACACATTACACGAAGCTGACACAGTAGTCGCGATACTCAAGGAGGAAATTCATGACTGCTCTGTCCCTTTTTAAAAATACTTCATCAAAATCTTATAGACTTATAAAATTGTATACAGGACTTTTAAAAAAATAGCAAAGCTAGTATTTGTTTAGTACATTAAAATATTAGAAGGACTGAGAAAGTGTTTCATTTATTTACAGAAAGTACTTCCCTTGTTCTAGTTTAGAATATAGTTTAGAATATAGAATAAGAATCTTTTCTATGCCTTTGTAAATAACTATATGTGTTCTATGTTTGTTTAAGTTGCCAGCATTTCATTCTTTGTTCTTAATTTTGTGAAATTATTCTGAGAGTGCTTTCAATGTGAAGGTTTTGGGCACCATTACTTCCTATGAGACATCATCATTTTTTTCTTCAAACCACTTTTCTCATTTGTGTTGAGAAATACACTCTTACTGAAGCCCTTTAGCTGAATCTGTTCAGTCTCACAAATTGCAACCGTGTCAACATTTCTGTGGTCAGCTATTTCTTCTATAATAAATTTTGATTTGAATTTCACTTCTAGTGCTATCACATTTTGTTTTCTCTTTGGCTGTGTTTTTCATCTTTCTGGACAGCTTTCTCTTTTCATTATCTATTTTTGTAAAATGCCACACGAGGTTATAACTGAGGGACAAAGAGGTCACACGGTGGCATCCTTTCCACTTCATGCATGAACTGAATAGTAGATGTGCAGTGACCTGTCAACACAGACTTTGAAAGATGCTATATGGGAACTTCCCTGATGGTTCAAGGGTTAAGATTCTGTGCTTCCACTGCAAGAAGCACAGGTTCAATCCTTGGAAGGGGAACTAAGATCCTCCATGCTGCTCAGCATGGCCAAAAAATAAAATAAAATAAGCAATAAAAATAAGATAAAAAATTTAAAAGATGGAATGTGATTGGTCATTGATTGTCTTGTGCATCTATAATCTGTGAATGGAAGAGTTAGCTGCAAGGTTCACACTTTATTTAATGACTCATTGTCAAAGTGGCAGGTAACTAGAACGTGGATGGTGTAGTTGGGTACCAATGTTTAACTAAACTGTGGCAACTGGAATTCACACAGTCAATGCTGTGTAAAGCATGGACAGTCTGCAAAAGCAAAAGAACTAGAAAAGAGTGGAGTGCAGAATCTGGGGGGGTTTGGGAGGGTGCAGTTAAGGAAGTGCCAGCACTCTGTTCAGACTCCAGGTTATCCTTATAACCATTTTCAGTTATTGTCAGAAGTTCTTATTCACACACACACACACACACACACACACACACACACACATGACTCAGGGATATCAACTTGATACAGTGCTTTGATGGATACAATTTATATTATATCATGACTTTTTGTCTGCTTATTAAGTGCAGGTCTGAATAATTATGTCTTTTATTAATAATAATCATCAATTGTTTTAACCAATAAAATGCTGTAACATAATAGGTAGAGTGCTAAAATACTATTGACTACCAAATTGCATTATATTTTATGGTAGGTTACATTGCTTTAAATATCTGCCATATTTTTATCTATCAGAGGAGGCGCAGATGTGAAACTACCGTTCTGTTCCTCCCATTCTACTGGTTATTAGGGTTTTCTTCTGATGCCTTGCTTTTCAGGAGCTCCTGCCTGTGTAATTGGTCAGTGGACCATCTGGGAAAATATGCTTTTTTATGGGTTTCTCCCTCCAACAGAAAGTGACACGTTTTTGTTGTCATTGTCATTGCTGACTTAGACCTTTTGAATTGATGTTTTTGAAACACTTCAGGAACAGTTATATTCTTTTCTAAGAAGTTCTGCAGGCTTCTTGAATTCCAACCAAGGCAAAGCATTGAAACATACATAAGATTAAAAGCTTTACCCATCCATTTCAAAAGATCCAGCCCAATGCTACACACAGCAAGCAGAAGAAGGGAGCCAGTGACTATTCTGTATCTGCCTGTCAATCATCAGATGACGTGGTCCCACCCAGCAAGTGAGACCTGGGCTGGATAAACAACTGGAGCTGGTATTTTTCATGATTTGGAACTTAAAGTTTAAAATTATTTACTCATATGATACCATTTATTCATGTGAGATCGACTTGGGGAGAGGATAAACTCAAAGTATTAATTCAAAGGAAAGGCAGAGATTGTATTGATATACTATGCATTTTGGTATTTCTTTACTTAGCATTTTTATTTTTTTTTTATTTTATTTTTTTTTATTTTTATTTTTCAGTGGGTTTTGTCATACATTGATGTGAATCAGCCATAGAGTTACACGAATTCCCCATCCCGGTCTCCCATCCCACCTCCCTCTCCACCCGATTCCTCTGGGTCTTCCCAGCCCACCAGGCCCGAGCACTTGACTCATGCCTCCCACCTGGGCTAGTGATCTGTTTCACCACAGATAATATACATGCTGTTCTTTCGAAACATCCCACCCTCACCTTCTCCCACAGAGTTCAAAAGTCTGTTCTGTACTTCTGTGTCTCTTTTTCTGTTTTGCATATAGGGTTATCATTACCATCTTTCTAAATTCCATATATATGTGTTAGTATGCTGTAATGTTCTTTATCTTTCTGGCTTACTTCACTCTGTATAATGGGCTCCAGTTTCATCCATCTCATTAGAACTGATTCAAATGAATTCTTTTTAACGGCTGAGTAATATTCCATGGTGTATATGTACCACAGCTTCCTTATCCATTCATCTGCTGATGGGCATCTAGGTTGTTTCCATGTCCTGGCTATTATAAACAGTGCTGCGATGAACATTGGGGTGCACGTGTCTCTTTCAGATCTGGATTCCTCAGTGTGTATGCCCAGGAGTGGGATTGCTGGGTCATATGGTAGTTCTATTTCCAGTTTTTTAAGAAATCTCCACACTGTTTTCCATAGTGGCTGTACTAGTTTGCATTCCCACCAACAGTGTAAGAGGGTTCCCTTTTCTCCACACCCTCTCCAGCATTTATTGCTTGTAGACTTTTGGATAGCAGCCATCCTGACTGGCGTGTAATGGTACCTCATTGTGGTTTTGATTTGCATTTCTCTGATAATGAGTGATGTGGAGCATCTTTTCATGTGTTTGTTAGCCATCTGTATGTCTTCTTTGGAGAAATGTCTGTTTAGTTCTTTGGCCCATTTTTTGCTCTCGCTGTTTGCAGATGACATGATCCTCTACATAGAAAACCCTAAAGACTCTTCCAGAAAATTACTAGAGCTAATCAATGAATATAGTAAAGTTGCAGGATATAAAATTAACACACAGAAATCCCTTGCATTCCTATATACTAACAATGAAAAAACAGAAAGAGAAATTATGGAAACAATACCATTCACCATTGCAACAAAAAGAATAAAATACTTAGGAGTATATCTACTTAGCATTTTTAGAAATAGCATCTAGAGAGAAAGGAAAAAGAAAACTGAAAATAAATACCACCAACATGTAATGGTAAAGTGAATGAGGTTGGATTCACTTTCACAAACAAGTGTATATTTATGGTGTCTCATTAGTTACACTATTTTTCAAATCATTTTTACCGTGTCCAGATATTTAATATGTGTGTGTTCTTGATCTGAACCTTCAGACAAGTATAAAAAAGGGAAGGAGTAAAGTGCCTAACCAATGGCCTGGAAACCTTTGCCTTGGCCAGACTGTTAAAATTATGAAACGCATGGTATGTTTTATATTCCCATTCAAACGTGCAGTGTCCTGTCACATTTTCTCATCTTAGGTTCTTTAGTTATCTCTGGCCTTGCTATATATTTTCTCACCTAATGAGCATTCACATTTTTACATCTCTTGAAAGAAGATGACAAATCAGCATTCCTCTCTAAATAAATTGTAACTGAGAATATAAAGCAGTATCATTTTTTCCTTTCTCCTTTCCTTGTTGTGATAGCACCTAACAGATATCATCCTGTGAAAAGTTTTAGGAGTTGTTTTTTAAGAGACATTTTTCTATTTTTAATAACATTTTTCTATGGCTATCAAAGACTTTGTTACATGCGTTGGTGCATCACTGAAATATACTGGCATTCCTTTTACTTTTTTAAACTTTTGTACAAAGATCTTTTAATTAAAAAATGTGAGTCTTCTTTCTAGGTTATATAGTTAGGCAGGAGAATTTCTAGAGGATCATCAAGTTTTCAGTAGTTTCCAGCCCTGAAATGTATGCCTTGTCCATTTATTACTATAATTAAGTGAGGGATATTTTGTGTTATTTTCTTTTTCGTCTAGCTAGAAATTTTATACTGTTACATGGATATGCCCTTTGAGATAATTCCAAATTGATAACAGACTTGATATCACAAGTACAGCTATACCTCAAGCCCTCTTTGCTAGCTGCTAAGAGAAAAAAAAAGGCAAAACTGGGAACTCTTTCCTAGAGATGCTAGCATCAAACTCAGTAAACCAAGGTTCTAGTTTGGCTCCATGAAAATTAATTTGTCCACAACCCTGCACCGAGGCTTGAAAAAATTCCTAGAGGTTGGAGGTAAGTAAAACACAAAGAGCTCAGAGGGAAAGTTAGTTAATGATGATTATAGATCAATGTGAGAAGTGTTACAGATGGAAGACCAAGAGAGACACCACAAAGAAATCCCCCTTTTATTTTCAAAGAAACTATTTTTTATTTCTTTTTTTTCCATCACTGCTTTTTCTTTTCTTTCTTTCTTTTTCATTTCACCTGTTCATGTGGATGGAGACACACAGGATGCACTCTGGTGTGCAGCTTACTTTGTAGACAGAGCATTATGACTGTGAGGTTTAGTCATATCCTCTATATTCTCAGGTGGCTCAGTTAGTAAAGAATTCACCTACAGTGCAGGAAAGCCAAGAGACTTGGGTTCGATCCCAGGGTGAGGAAGATCCTCTGGAATAGGAAATGCGCAACCCACTCCAATATTCTTGCCTGGACGCTTTCATGGACAGAGGATCCTGGTGGACTCCAGTCCATGGTGTTGCAAAGTCAGTCACGGCTGAGCAACTGAACATGCACATGTATGCTGTCATGAGTATTACAACTTGATTCCTTTTTATTGCTGAGGAGTCTGTGTATCTGTTATCCCGTTGCTGAATGATTAGGTTGTTTCCTGTTTGAGGCTGAGAACTTTTGGCACATAATGAGAGAGTGCATGCGTAGCAAGTCACTTTAATCGTATCCGACTCTTCGGGAACCTTTGGGCTGTAGTCTGCCACGTTCCTACCCCCATGGGATGCTCCAGGCAAGAATGCTGGACACCCAGTTTCCTCCTCAAGGGGGTATTCTCAGGGATAGAAGCTGTGTTTCTTACGTCTCCTGCATTGGCAGGTAGGTTTTTATACCACTACCACCACCTGGGAAGCCCTGACACATAATGACTCTGTCCAAACATCTGCACTAAGAGATGTCCAAACTCTAGTAAGGCTTCTAACAGCATAAGGCAATGTCCCTGGGATGACCTACTACAAAACACCTGCCTGAAGAAGTTCTAAGGAGCCAGAGAATGTATTCTTTCTTTACTGTTTTTTAACAGTTGACGAGGGCTTCCCAGTTGGCTCTGGTGGTAAGCAACCCAACTGCCAATGCAAGAGACATAAGAAACTTTGGTTCAATGCCTGGTAAGATGCTCTGGAGGAGGAAATGGCAACTCCCCCAGTACTCTTGCCTGGAGAACCCCATGGACAGAGGAGCCCAGCAGGCTACAGTCCATAGTGTTGCAAAGAGTCAGACATGGCTGAAGTGACTTAGCACACATGCATGGTGATGATGACCCCCAGACCTTTTTTTAGAGTGTTTACCAAAAGTGCAATTGCAAATCCTTTCTTGTTTTTTGTACCTTTGAGATGCACTGTCTTCCTTAAGAAACTGAAAGCTGAACCGCTCTCCCGCCACACAGTCAAGGGACCAATTTACTCCCCTCTCTTGGTCTCAGCCTCCTTATTTGTAAAATAAGGGGCATAACTAGAAAACATCCAATTTGCCCTGGCTTGTTCTCTCATTTCTCACCATAATGGTGAAGAAACGATTTCAGTTCTTCCTCAAATGTGACCCAAATAATGTTTCTTATCATTTCGGTTTCAAGCGTATTTTTCCTAATTTTCAGAATGAATGAGTGAATCTTATCCTTTGTCTTATATCCAATCGTATGGCCAAATATTAGGTTCTTCTTTGGCTAACCTGTCTCCATTTGTGCATCTATTATAAGTGTTAGATGCTCAATCGTGTCCGACTCTTTGTGACCCCATGGAATGTATCCCCTTCAGGCTCTTCTGTCCATGGAATTCTTCAGGAAAGGATATTGGAGTTGGTAGTCATTTCCTTCTCCAGAGGATCTTCCCAACCCAGGAATCAAACCTGGATCTCCCCCATAGCGGGAAGGTTCTTTACTATCTGAGCCACCAAGGAAGCTCATCTCAATTTGTGCTTGTATAGTTTCATTCTAATAAACAGGCAGCAGATAATTCTTAAATTGCAAATATTTTAGATATTTGCTAATTAGGACAAGGCCATTTTTACAAGTTATGATTCTGCCAAGGGAATAGAACCCCATGAATAGTAGCAGAGAAAATTATAGAATTAAATTTACCTATATTGAACACTCTTAGTGCCAAAATACTTAGATTGTTTTCCATGGTTCAGTTAAAAAAAATAAAATTAATGACTTCTTTTCAGAGTAAAACTATAAACTGGCCATCATCAATAAAAATACTGTAAATCTAAAAATCTGACTTTTCAGAACTCATTCTGAAAAGGAAGCCACACTAGAGCAATATTTGAGGGACTTTAAAATTGTATTTATGTGAATCAAGGATTTTGTTTGTACTTTTACCACAGTTGTTTCATAGTGGGATTAAAAATTCAAACCCAGTCCCATAAATTGGGCCAATACAGAATAAAAGAGGAAATTGATTGCTAAACTCTTTATGCATCAAAATCACCTGGGTCTTTGTTAAAATAGCTCCCCTGGTCCCACCTCTAGAGTGTCTGAAGTCTGGGAACAGACACAAGAATTTGTATTTCTAACAAGTTTCCAGCTAATTCTGCTAGTCTAGGTACAACACTCTGAGACTACTGACAATGATCTTAGAGAAAAAGACGTATAGTCTTGATTACATTTCAGATGCTAAGATATAAAGGTGCTGGTGTCTCAGACTTTGACAGGAGGAGATCCAAAAGGTAAAGAAAGTGTGAAGTCTTGCCCGTATGGAAGTTGGAGCTGAGATTGTTGCTAACTCCCTGACAGTACACTCAACCCACATGAGGAACTGGAATTGGACTGAATCTGTAAGTATCTGGGAAAGAGGTATTGACTTGAAGTTCAGGTGGAGATCTTGGGGAAAGAAGAGGTGTTTGAAAGAATCTCTGAAGTTTAAAATATTGTACTCCTTATGACTAAGGGTGCAGTAGCACCTAACCCTTTAAAGATGCAAATGACAGAAACACAGCCAACCATAGAAACCTGAAAACTCACCGCAGCAAGAGAAAGCAACCACAGCAAACTAACTCTGCAATATGAAAGTGTCATTTTTTAAGAGTGACATTTGCAGGAAGGCTTAACTTTCAGGGATATATCCTGATTCCTCTTGTGAAGAAGCTGTGGTTTGGGGACAGAAGGCAGGTTCCAAAGTCCATTTTTTATTGACTGAATGGTTTTGGGCAACCTGCTCGATGTCTTCAGTTTTCCAATGATACATGAGATCTTTTTGTACAACGTAATTGATGAATTATAAGAACAATTGATCATAGTAAAGGACTTGTAGACAGTTTGTAAAGTTCAGTTGAAATTACTAAACTTTTATCTAATTGTCTAGCTGTACGATATGTCAGTATTTTGAAATGTCAGCAGTTAGGGTAAGTAGCCATAGCTACAAGCACAGTGTGAATGTATCAGTTCTTCCTTATTTCTTAACACTGAGAAGAGAGGAGATTAAGGACAGACATTTATTTCTCCACATGCCTGATTTTCACAAGGAGTCAGTACCATCCTCTAGTGCAGTAATAAAAAGAAAATCAACATGACATTCGCAATTTACTAGGCAAGTCAAAATACCTTCCTAGGGGGGTTTCAATAATGAAATACAGCCATTTACTTCATCCATTTCAAAATCAGATTGAAGGCCTAAGGGGAAATTTCCCTGAAGAATTCACATTTTTCATGTTGCATATATTTAGAATACAATAATTCTGCACATGGAAGCAATTTTTCCTTGAGTGTCATAAAAAGGGAATGAGAATAAAATCGCCATTTTCCAGTTTGTATGAGCCTGAAGAGTTCCAAGTTCAGCATCTTCTAATCCACAGTTTCTAAGGTCTATTTACAACGGCATTCATCTCTCACGGCAAGGCAAGTGACTTCTTACTCTACTCGTATGGTGGTTAAAGCTGCTTCTGATGATTCCCATCTTGTTAGTCATGGTTGAAAATAGGTTCAAAAACAGGCACTTTCATTGTTTTTCCCCTTCATTTGAGTGAGTTCCATGGAGTCCTACACATAGTAGGTATTTTCTACATGTCTACCCAAACTGTGAGGCTAGCAACAAGAGAAGACAAAAAAGCGAACATTCTTTCCTATTCCATGCAGTCCTTGTGGAAGATTCAGGTCAAATAAGGCGCCCCTTAAGTAGCCCGCTTTCACATTCTTTGCTGTGTTGGGTTATTCTCTGAGTCGTGTCTGACTCTTTGTGGCTGCATGGACTGTAGCCTGCCAGACTCTTGTCTACGGAAAGTTCCAGGGAAGAATACTGGTGTGGGTAGCCATTCCCTTCTCCAGGGGGTCTTCCCAACCCAATGATCAAATTGTTTTTAGAGAAAGAGAAAGTTTTTTCAGAGAAGGGGAAAGTTTCTGTGTTTAAAAATACAAAATCATTGCAGCTTGTGTTGGACAGCTTCATGTTAACAGAGAGAGGAAGGAAGATGGCTATTTTCTTCTTTTCTGGATTTGTTCACAACTGTGCTTTGAAGAAAATTCTGATTTTTGAAATGTTAGTCATCATCAAATGTAATGAAAGAAAAAAGTCACGGTGCCTGCCATTGATATGCTCATAGATATGACTGAATTATCTTGCTTATCCCAGAGTTAAACCATTTTATAATACTATGCCTAGAGCAAAAGATACAAACACACAACCCTGGCATTTTACTGAATGCTAACTTCCATTGTCTGTATGGAAAGAGAACAAAACATATCTAAAATACGAATTATGATTTTTCTGTCTTTTTTCAGTTAATTTTTTATGGTGATGTCTAAAATGTATTGCAATTACCATTTCTTCATGTACATTCACCATAATCTTCCCTAAAACAAGGTCAAAGTCAAAAGCCACTCCCTCCCCTCTGATGCATGTTTTCTTACTCCTGTGGAGCCTGCTCACACTCCTTTTTATCTCTCTAAGGAGAGTCCTCTTCTCCAGTTAAAAAACTTTAATTCTGAACACATTTTAGGTAAAATGAAGCTATGTAAAAGACGTCAGTCAAAGGAATCCTCCTTCCCCCATCTGTCTGATATCCCAGATCTGCCTCCCAGAGGTGGCCAGTTTTTATTTTGGAACAGTGAATAAATGATCACTAATTTTATTGTGTGTCAAGCATTTCTTCCTTCATTCATTCACTCGGAAATACTACTCGAGTGACAATTACATGGCAGCCATTATGCTGGACACATGTCGTTTGAACCTGAAATAAACCACAGACAGATGGTGACTAAATGCTACGGAGCAGGACTTTTCCAGCTGCCTCGGGTGAAGGATGAGATGGATGGACACTATTATATATACTATGCCATGTTGAACTAGAAAAATGAAATTAAAGACATAAAAATTACAAACAATTATTGCGGTCAACAAATATCCAATCATTCTGTCAATTTGCTGTGCAAGGGTTTAAATGCTACAGAGCAGGGTTTTAAAGCCCTATTTTCCATTTTTTCCTCCAAGACAGGCAACATGACATTTCTGCACTAGCGAAGGACAAGAGCTACATTTGAGAAGCATTTGCATTGGTTCCAGAACATAAACATAGTGGGGGCCAATTTCCTCTATCTCCTCTCACCTGTTAGAGTCAAGGGTATTCCTTCCATTGCTCCTCAGGGCGTTGAGGGCTCTCCTCGCTTTAGAAGATAACTTGCTTGTGGTTTTCCTTGGCTATTAAAAGGAAAGATGTATTCGAATAGGCTTAGCAAGGTCTCCTAGCAGAGCCTGGCATTCAGCTTCTGGGAGTTCATAGGCAGTGGTGGTAGACACTTTTAATTAGCTGCAAATAATATTTTTATGCCTTTATTGGTTTATTCATGAATTTAGCAATTACATGTGGACTTTTAAATGAAATTTGCTTAAATGTCCTCATCTCCTTTTCCTCAGTTTCTAGATATGTCACTGTCACTCTTTCTTCTCCTCATGGCTTCATTATACAATATACACACTCCACCATGCAGATTACCCACATATAAATATAATTGTGTATTTCTTATTCTACCAGCTTTATATCTCTTAACCTCTTCCTTTATGAATTGATACATTCACATTCTAACCTATCTGAATCCCTCATATTCTCTGCTTCTACCTCTTGACTTTGTCATCTGCATTTTTTTATTTTAAGGATGCCATTACTTACTGTAATCAGAGCTAAATTTTCTGCACTTTTTAAATATTTAGTTTGTAACATGAAAATCACCATGTGATGATTTACTGTTAGTTTTTTAGAAATAATGCTTATGATAAAGCCAAATATATTCCTAAGACGGCACTTTCTTTTTCATAGATCCAGGGCACAACCCCTATAACAATCAGAGTATTTGGACTCTGCCTTTTCTCTCCACTGATTACTCTAAATATGACGCAGCTTGGTTTGCTTTTCTTGAGCAACAAGTTTCTTGTGTCTTTCTTAGCTTATTTGTTAGTTTCCACCTGTTATCTTTTCAACTTTGTTATGCTTTATTGTTGTTGTTGTTCAGTTGCTATATCATGTCCAGCTCTTTGCAACCCCATGGACTGCATCACACCAGACTTTCCTGTCCTTCACTTTCTCCTAGAGTTTACTCAAACCGTATTCATTGAGTTGAAGATGCCATCCAACTATCTCATCCTCTGTTACCCTCTTCTCCTCAGTCTTTCCCAGCATCAGGTTTTCCCAATGATGTAGTTCTTTGATTCAGGTGGCCCAAAGTATTGGCGCTTTAATTTCAGCATCAGTCCTTCCAGTGAATAATCAGCGTTGATTTCCTTTAGGATTGAGTGATTTGGTCTCCTTGTTTTTTTTTTTTTTTTTTTTTTTTTTGCCATTACCTTCTTCAATGCATGAAAGGGAAAAGTGAAAGTGAAGTCGCTCAGTCGTGCCCGACTCTTAGCGACCCCATGGACTGCAGCCTACCAGGCTCCTCCGTCCATGGGATTTTCCAGGCAAGAATATTGGAGTGGGGTGCCATTGCCTTCTCCGTGGTCTCCTTGTTGTCCAAAGGACTCTCAAGGGTCTTCTCCAGCGCCACAGTTCAAAAGCATTGATTCTTTGGTGCTCAACCTTCTTTATGATCCAACTTTCATATCCATACATGAGTACTGGAGAAACCATAGCTTTGATTATATGAACCCTTGGCAGCAAAGAGATGTCTCTGCTTTTTAATATGCTGTCTAGATTTGTCATAGCTTTCCTTCCAAGGAATAAGCATCTTTTAATTTTGTGTCTGCAATTACTCTCCACAGTGATTTAGGGCACAAGAAAATAAAATTTGTCACCTTTTCCACTTTTTCCCCATCTATTTGCCATGAAGTGACAGGATCTTCATTTTTTGAACGTGGAGTTTAAAGCCAGCTTTTTCACTCTCTTCTTTTGTCCTCATCAAGGAGCTCTTTAATTCCTCTTTACTTTCTGCCCTTAAAGTGGTATCATCTGCATATCTGAGGTTGTTAATATTTCTCCTGGCAATCTTGATTCCAGCTGGTGAGTCATCCAGCCTGGCACTGCCCAAAATTCCTTGGTGGCTCAGATGGTAAAGAAGCTGCCTGCAATGAGGGAGACCCGGTTTCAAACCCTGGTTTGGCAAGATCCCCTGGAGAAGGGGATCGCAACCCACTCCAGTATTCCTGCCTGGAGAATTCCATGGACAGAGGAGCCTGGCGGGCTCTAGCCTGTTTGCAGAGTTAGACATAACTGAGCAACTGTCTTTAGCTCACACCCTAGCACAATCTACATACTAGATTTTTCTTTTTTTAATTCATTGCATCATGGGTATCTGGCAATGTTAGTTATGTTATCTACTTAACTGAAGTCATTCCATTTTCATCCTGACAGACAGGTTTCATGCAAGTCTCTCAATTTGTATCCTACTTCAGACCAAAGAAGGTACTAGCCAGGATTACTGACACTGGCTATGCTGAGATTTCCTCACTACAATCTGTGGTTATAACTTACATGTCTCACTTTGTGACAGTTACCTTGGTTAGCTACATCTTCAAGTATCCTCCTAAGAAAGTGTGCATGAACAGATATATCCTTTGTAATTGCAACATTTTGAATATGGATTTTAGGAAGCTTATGCTCAAGTTTACTTTTAAGTTTTTTTCCTCAGACTTTTGTAGGCCCTTTATTGCTGCCGGTTTATGGGCAATGGGGACAGAAACTTTTCAATAATTCTACATGTTATTATTATAATACCTTTGTTTTTCACTCAGAAACTCTGGCAATCTCTTAAGGATTTTCTTGTGAAATTCAGCTCCCGATGTTACTCATTAGATGTGAGGGCGTGTGTGCAAAGCCACTTCAGTTGTGTCCTACTCTTTGCAACCCTCTGTATTGTAACCCACCAGGCTCCTCTGTCAAGGGATTCTCCAGGCAAGAATACTTGATTGGGTTGCCGTGCCCTCCTCCAGGGGGTCTTCCCCATTCAGGGATCAAACCCACGTCTCCTTCATTTCGGGTGGATATTCTTTACCACTGAGACACTGCAGAAGTCCATTCATCAGACATATTATAACAAATGTTTCACATTCTTCTACCATGCTAGCAGAGTTTTAGGACATCATTTTATTGTGGTAAATTTCATAGCAATATGTCTAACTGTGGATCATTAAGAAAATATTTATCCTCACTTTTATTCAGCCCTTTGGATTGAAAGTCTTACCAGTTGAGAAAGACTTATGACAACAGATATAGTATTGTATCTACACATGGCTTATTTAAACTACTAGAAATTACATTAATTATTTCCTCTGCATTTTTTCTTTTATCTCCTCCCCCTTTAAAATCATATATTAGAGTCATCACAATCCTTGAATCTCTCCTCTTCTCTCATGTTCTGCTTATTTTCTTTTTTTCTAAGTATTTTTGCAAAGACTACTCCTTGTTGTGTGTGTTCACTGGAGTCCCTGTTCTTTAACCCCATGTTCAGCTAGAGTTTTGGCAGAGATGTCACTCTGTGCCAGGTAGTTCAATGGATATTGACAAATGGATAATGTCAGATGTATACAATGGCACTGGGGAGAATAGTTTCACCTCCCTAAAAATCCCTGCCAGGCTATGTATTTTAAACTGTTATACTCTCTCAATTTTATCTCAACCCTGATACAAGTTTTGTGTGTTTTTATCTCAGCCTTTTCATATTAATGGTTTCCTTCAAACATACATTGAAACTTGTATGTCCACTTTTAAGCTCTTTTATTTATTTAGATTTAGTGAAGTATGTTGAAGTATATTACTGTATGTTACAGGTGTACAGCATAGGGATTCACAGTTTTAAAAGGTTATACTCAGTTTATAGTTATAAAATATTTCCTATACTCCCCATGTTGTATAGGTGGTTTATTTTATGTCTGCTTGTTCTTAGAGCGAGGGAGCAGGAATCCCACACATGGAAACCAGGATATGACAGAACGCATAGACCTTGTGGGCTGAGCTTTGCATTAGTGGTTATTTGTGCAGGGATCCTGGAACTGTCAGAAAATGATGCATCTAAGTTGGGATTATGAAACATACAGTACCAATTTCAGTTTAGGTGGGATGGATCAGTTACCTTCCAGATATGGTCTATTATCAAGCTGGGACTTGTGCTTCCAAATTTTGCTGAAATCTCTCATTTAATGAGAGACTATTTTCTCATGATTTCACATATATAAATTTATACGTTTTTAATTTTTGTTGTTATTTCAATAGCATCTTGGTAACCATGAGAGAGTTTTGTGTGCAAAGTCTGCCATGTTGTAAGTAAAATAATATAGCCTATACCAATTTGTACATTACTTAGCACTCACCATATGCATTCCACATTATAAATATGTTTGCTACTACCTTCTATTTTCTATGTGTATTCAAGACTGAAAGTCCTTATAAATTAAGACTTGTGGCTTATGTATTAAACCTATACGTGTCATCTAGTGAAGGTAAAGATATTCTGGGAGTTGGTATCAAGCACCTTTGTACACTCTGTCATCTAGAAGTATACCTTTATGTGGCATGTCTTATTTTTTCAAATAAATAATTCATTATTAGAATTACTTATCCATATTTTATATGGGAAAGAAGAGCATAATTAGGATGAGATATCTGCTGTTAAGTCTTATCAGAGTTTCCATGTACAAAATGAGTGATACTAATCTTGCTTCTTTCAAAATTTTCTGTTTGTCCTTCAGTATGTTACCAATCATGGGTCTAGGTGTATATCTCTTTGGTGCTCACAGAACTCCCTTGTTGCTCAGATTGGTTATCTTTATAACATTCGAGAACTTTTCAGCCATTATGTGCCCAAACATAACTTCCACTTCTTTGCCTTCCTCCTCTTTCTGCGCCCGTTATGCTGATGCGGATGCCCTGGTGGCTTTCACATTTTTCTGAGATTCTGTTCATTTGTCTTCATTTGGTTTTCTCTCTTGTCAACTAAAAAATATTAGTCAAAACTTGTAAGTAGAGAGTCGCTTTGTTTGGCGGGAATGATAAGGACGCGGAGCCTGGAACACACAGCTCAGTGCCTGCGGGCAGGCCAAGCCTGCTCAGTCCGCCCGACTCTGGACTGGGGCCCCGCAGCCTCCTCTGTCTGTGGGATGCTCCAGGCAACCTGCTCCAGGGGATCTCCCGAACTAGGGATCAAACCTGCGTGCCTTACATCTCCTGCATTGACAGGTGGGTTCTTTATCACTCGCGCCCCCTGAGAAGACCAGCATCACAGTAGCCCAGAGAAAACTACCCACAGGGGGCAGGAGAGGGAGTTAGACTACACAAGTTTGCAACAAAGGAGGCCGGCAGTCTAAACATTGAACACTATTGTTAAGCAGTAAGGAAAACAAGATATCAAGTGAAGGAATTTAGCACTCTATGCATGGGAAGATGGAAGCCTCTGGGCTCACTGAATTCGTTCCTTTCATATGCATCTCAGCTATCTGGGGCCAAATCCTGGCAGGTGTGGTGGATAGGTGCCTCTTGCATCCCCCACCCCCTGGCTCCATAGCAAGCACCCTGGGGGTAGAGGTGGCATCCGCGGGATTGCAGACCTTGCGTTCCCTTTGGGAGTTCTGACCCACATCAGCGCTTTCCAGGTGGCCCTAGTGGTAAAGACCCTGCTTGCCGATGCAGGGGACATAAGAGATGCAGGTTAAAGCCCTGGGTTGGGAAGATCCCCTGGAGGAGGAAATGACAACCCACTCTAGTATTCTTGCCTGGGAAGTCCCATGGACAGAGGAGCCTGGTGGGCTCCAGTCCATGGAGTCGCAAAGAATCGGACATGACTGAAGTGACCTAGCACACATTCACATTAGGAGGCCAGAGATTGCAGATAGCTGTGGCTTTTTCTTGCCTCTTGATATGGCAGCAAGTATTTCATTTCACACTGTTCTTCAGACTGTATATTCTCAATCTTCCTACTTGCAGACACTCTCTTCTTCCAGCTCAAATCTGCTATTGAGCTTCCTAGTGAATTTCCCATTTAGATTAGCATATTGTACTTTTCAACTGAAGATTTTCCCTTTGTGATTTCTAGCTCTGTTGCTATTTTCCTTTTCATAAGACATTGTCATCACCTTCACTTAATTACACTAACACAGATTCCTTTATTTCTTTGAATATAGTTGTAAAAGCTGCTTTGACATCTTTGCTAAGTTCTACATTTGACACCCTCAAAGGAAGTTTCTATTGCATGCATTTTGTTTTTCCTATTTATGGATCACAATTTATTATTCTTTGCATGTCTCTTTATTTTTGTTGAAAACTGGACATTTTTGATAATGGATTGTAGTCACTCTAGATACCACATCCTGGCCCTCATCCCCACCCCCAGGGCCGGTTGTTATTGTTTAAGAACTTGGCTGCAGCGGTTCAGTGAAGCCTATTTCCCCCACACTTTGTAACTGGTGATGGGCTTGAGCACAGTCATCTGACCAATAGGGAAAAGTGTGGTCTTAGCCAAACTCTCTCAGGAGAGTTCTGTCTCTGAACTTCCAGTGAAACTTATAGATGGTCTGCATCTTTTGGTATGGAAACCCAGCGTTCCCCTGCACACATCGCTAACTGACTGTCCTATTGTTTTTGAAAACTCCCTGGGGGTATAAATTGTTCCACAGTCTAATCCAATTGAAGTGGCAATTTTGCATGAGCACTTTGCTGCCTGTCTCTGAGACTTCTTCAGTCTCAGGAGGGGACTTCTTAGCTTTCTCTTTTCCTAGTTCTCTTTGCATAATTTTGAGCAAGTTTTACTATATCTTGCTTATTGCTAATACTATTTCAGAGCTACTAATATTTTCTTCTCTCCTTAGAATGAAAATATTCCTTAGGCATAAACTTTGCAAGCTCTGTTCCAAATAGTCTGCCCCCTTAGATAGAGCTACAGAAATCTCTGTTCTTCCAGCATGCCTTGTCCTTGGGCACAATACCTCTGTCATTGCATTGGGCCTGAAGCTCTGGGACAAGGGTCTGCTTCTCCCAGATGGACCTGCTCCTCTACAGGTGGAGTATTTCATGGTGATGGGAGCCCCTGATCTTCTTGGTTTGATCCTTTCATAATGAAACTACTGATGTATTATACAAGCAAGCTGGAGTAAACTGAATAAATTCCCAGTATTCTCAAATGGCTGCACCTGGGTTATAGCTTTTGCCCCATGAATGGGGGTTTAGTGGGTGTGGAAATTTGTATTCTCTTGGTTCTGAGGCGGGAGATAGATGGGCTCCAGGTTAGGCATTTTCAACTAGTCTGCTGTTTGCATTTTCTGAGGCAGGAAGCAAGTGGTCTTCAGGCTAGATATTTATGACCAGCCTCCTGTCTGCACTTTGAGATAGAAATAACAACAGGAACAGGATAAATACCTGGACACTTTAAGATAACAGTAATGGCAGGGACAGAGAGATGCTAAACTCTGTTTGAATAAAATATCAAGAGGTCATATATTTCCTATCCTAGGCTCCTTGGAGGTGAAGAAAGAGGGGGTACCCCCCCATAATAGGTGATGCCAAGACCCCTCCCAATAGGTTTCTCTTCTGGACTTCATCTTGGAAAAATGTTGTGCATGCACGTGAGGGAGGATCGTAGGGCAGGACGGGTGTGGAAAAAGAAACCAGATGATTGGTCAAAGGCAACAAAGACCCAGAAGGACTGCCCCATGTAAGTGACTGAGCCCCCTTCACTGTGACTGCCTTCGCTGGTGGGAGGCTCACCCACGTCTGAGGTGCGGGCAGACTCCTCTCCAGGCGAGTCCCGCCCTGCTTCCGTCCTAACTAAACCCACTGTCGCTCCGTCTGCTTTCCCGCTTGGGCTGCGTCTCTAGTCATAAACTTTGCCCTGGTTTTGGTTTTTTCCTCCTTGAGAAATGCATTTTTCACTAGGAGCAAGGGCCAGGGAATTTTCCCTCTAGCTTCTAGCCCCTGACGGACTAACAACTAGGATTCCTGGTTTTTATCCAGGCTGCTGCTGCTACTGCTGCTGCTGCTAAGTCGCCTCAGTCGTGTCCGACTCTGTGCGACCCCATAGACGGCAGCCCACCAGGCTCCTCCATCCCTGGGATTCTCCAGGCAAGAACGCTGGAGTGGGCTGCCATCTCCTTCTCCAGCGCATGAAAGTGAGAAGTGAAAGTGAAGTCCCTCAGTCGTGTCCGACTCTTAGCAACCCCACGGACTGCAGCCCACCAGGCTCCCCCATCCCTGGGATTCTCCAGGCAAGAACACTGGAGTGGGTTGCAATTTCCTTCTCCAATGCGTGAAAGTGAAAGCGAAGTCGCTCAGTCGTGTCCGACTCTTAGCAACCCCAGCCCACCAGGCTCCTCCAGGATTTTCCAGGCAAGAGTACTGGAGTGGGCTGCCATTGCCTTCTCCATTATCCAGGCTACCCAAATCCAACTCCTGGGCAGGGAACTAAGATCTTGCTTCAAGCCACCACTCACTGCAATTTCTTTTGAGATCAGTCCCACCTACCTAGAATAGAACTATTGAAATATACTGCTGAGGAGAAGGATGACAGATTCTGGCTGCCTATGCCTCCTGGAGGCAGAACATGGCTCTAGACTAGGTGCTGGGAGAACAGGATGTCCTTGGTCAAAGTCATCTAGAGTAGAATTTCCTTCACACGGAGTTGGGTATGGACTGGGTAGAGGAGTAGATCATGGCTTAAATTACACCCCTCTCCCAAACAAATTCTTACTATTCTTACACATATTTAATAGATTTTCTTGATTAAACATTTCTTCATTTTCTATGTGCTCTTAGGAAAACTTGCAGATACTTTTCATATTGAACTATAATTTTTACCAATTAAATGTTTGTTTCAGTGGGACAAACAGGGAGGGGGTGGCTCAGATGGTAAAAAATCCGCCTGCAACGTGGGAGACCTGGGCTCAGTCCTTGGGTCGGGACGATCCCCTGGGGAAGGGATTTGCAACCCACTGCAGTGTTCTTGATGAAGAATCCCCACGGACAGAGGAGCCCGGCAGGCTGTAGTACATTGGCTCATAGAATCAGACATGACTGGGTGACTGACACTTTCACTTCACTGTGAGGGGGTTTGCTGAGCTACTCACATGTCCATTCTGAAGTGAGAGAGCAAATTTTTGATGGAAGAATTTATTTTAAGGGCAGGTAGATTTTGAAAGAAAAAATAAAACAGATGTTTAAAGGACTTAACAGCTACAAAGTCAGCACCCACAACGGGTCATTAAAGCCCTGGATAGCTGAGCTCCTAAATGTTGTCTTATTGAAAACCACTCACAGTTAGTCCCCTACATATGAACCTTCAAGTTGCAAACTTTCAGAGACGCTAACATGTGTTCAAGTGTCCATTCACGTGTTTGGCTTATATTGTCAAGTATGTGCATCCTTTGCAAGCGGTTGTGCTTCTGTGTCCATTACAAGAGAAAGGACAGAGAGAGGCAAGAGAAAGAAGCAGTAACTGCTGAACCAAAGAGATTCACCATGCAGGAAATGGCAAGGAGATTTTCTTTATTTGAGGAGATACTGTTAGTTTTTGAGACATGGAACCTGAATGTAGAATGGTACATGAAGCTTGCAACAACCATTCAGAATGCAATCCATTGTTAGTTGCTATCATGTCACCTATGATGAGAAAAAAGACCCACAATCCAGATATCACTGGGTCATTTTTTCAAGAGGGTAGATAGGATTGAATCCAGCGAGGAACCAGACAGAACCTGTGCTATCAAATCAGGCATGAGTGGAATTGCCGTTTACCCTCCATCTCCTGTTTCTTACAGTCCTTCCCCTCCACCATCTCCCACCTCCCTCTTTCAGCTGATAACTCGTCTTGCCTGTTCACTTGATGCCAGACCCTGGGTGCCGGCTATTCTATTGCACTACTATAATTTTCAAAGTATTTTACTATGAGATCAAAATTTTTTTCTGTTTGTTTTTTACATATTTTCTGTGTGAAAAGTACTATAAATTCATTATAGTACAGTACCATACAGCCAATTATGTTAGTTGGATACCTGGGTTAACATTGTTGGACTTACAAACAAATTAGATTTATGAATGTGCCCTTGCAATGGAGCGTGTTTGTACATAGGATACTTACCATATTTAGCTTATATAAAATATCTGTAACACATTTAGAAGTAATACTTAGAATACTCGTAGAAACTTCAGGATGTAATTCGTCATAATTATTTTTATAGATTGTGAGAAAAATGACACGTCATAGTTAAACAGTTAGGAATGTATAGAGTACATATTTTATTCACATTTGGACGTTGAGGATGGTGCACTTAAATAAAAATAGATGTCCATGTCTGACCACAATTTTGAGTTTGTGCACTCTGTAGAGATCATGAAAGACAGTGGGTCTCTTGAATAAAAAAAGAGTGTAGATTAATTCATTAACATCTCATGATTAAAGGTGTGAAAGAACTCATAATATTTGCTTTCATTTTGACTGCAACACTTAGGATATAATCACCTATTATTTCAGTTACACAGGTGTTTTTCATGATAGTTTTGTATTTTGATTTTGTGAGTTTTCAGTTTGGCATTATCACCTTTTTTAATTTTATTGAAGAGCTGATTTACAATGCTGTGTTAATTGCTGTGCAGAAAAGTGATTCATACATATCTTCTTCTTCATATTGTTATTTGTTCATCCTATACATGATACTTTGCATCTGCTGGTCTCAAACCCCCCATCCTGCCGTCTCCTGCCTACTCGTTCCTTTTGTCAACCACAAGTCTGCTCTTTGTGAGATTGTTTCTGGTTCATAGGTAAGTTCATTTGTGCCATATTTTACATTCCACATTTAAGTGGTATTTGTGTTTTCTCTTTCTGACTTACTTATGATAATATCAAGGTCCATCCATTGTATTATCTCCTTAATCAGTTTGATAGAATATCTTCCCCAAATTTCTCTTCTTTAACTATTACCACTAACGGGACACAAAGAAAGCTGATTTGTCCTACCACCATGGTTTCTTATTCCCTTCTTTTCCCTCTGGCAGCCCTGCCGTTGCCACTGCTGACTCTGACAGCTGAAACTGAACACGCTCTTGGGTGACATTTATCTGGCTATCTAGGTTTGGTTACTCGTGGTCAAGTCCCGGCATTTTCAGAAGTCCCAGCAGGCTTCTCCCACGTGACCCCCTGAGGCAGCCTCAGTTACTGCTTCCAAAGTACTTGCTCCTCTGTGTCAAAATCAGTATTTGATTCTTCCTCACAGACCCTGCCTCTTCACTGGCTCCTACTGACTGCTCTCCCGCCTTCACGTGCCACTCCTAGCAACGACAGAAACGCCTCCTGTAGCCACTTCTGAGCACTCTAAAAGTAGGATAAGTAAAGGCATTCTCTGTGTGGTTTCTTTGCCTGCTTGCAGTAGAATCCTCTATCCTCTTCTAGCTTTAACTTGTCTGAATTTATTGAGCCTGTGAGATGGGACCACTGTAACCTCTCAAAGAACCGCTGCCTCTAGATCCTGGACAACCAGAGAAGATGCTTCTTTCCGTATGGCAGGACCCAGGTGATAGGTAGGGCTTTAGGTTCCTATCAGGCCCTCACTGATCAGAAGTCTGAAGCCGTGTGTTAGTCTTGGCAGATACAGTCTAAAACTCGATTCACATTAACTTTAAAACACAAAGATGGTGTGGACCCAGAATTGAACCAAGATAGCTCTAATTCTACAAGCAAGTGAATTTATTTTCCAATTATAGGAATGGATTGACTGAGAAAACAAAACACAAAACCCCAAAATATTTGAATTTACCGACGTCCTGGTAGAGATCTGATCTCCCAAGTGTAATCTTAACCTTCTGGCTTCTGGCAACGGTTGAGACTCTTTCAGCAAACAAAACACTAGACTGTACTCTAGTTGAACCAATGGAATTAACTGACTAGAAAGTTTATTTTGGATTGGTTAACATCCTGGAGAAGCTATACAATCTCTTGATGGAACTAACCATTCACAAGGTGACATAGAAGGTCAGATCTTCTGTCAGAGGTAAGAGTCACAACTGCATCCTGCCTTCATCCTGACACCATCCATGCAAGAGGATACAGCCTCACATATAATCTCTCCTGGGTTGGCCTTGTGTTGTTCTGAAGAGCTGTGCCTAGGATCACTTCTAATCATTCTTCTTGGGAAGTATATTAGTCAATTCAGGTTGCAATTGCCATGAATTTGGTGGCTTAAACCACAGAAATGTGTTCCTCAGAGTTCTGGAGGTTAGAAGTTCAACATCAAAGTACCTCCAGGATTATTTCTGAACATATCTGCTGCAGACGGCCACCTTTGGGATATCTTCATAATGACCTTTCCCTTGTGTGTGAGTGGGCAAAGGTCTATCTATTCTTCTGACAAGGATATCAATCCCTTGTTGATTCTAAGCCACCTTTATGACCTCATTTAATCTTAATTAGCTCTCTCAAGGCCCCATCTTCAGATATATTCACCTTACTTAGGGCTTCAGTATACAGATTTTGAAAGTGAAAATGTTAGTTGCTCAGTTGTGTCTGACTTTTTTTCCACCCCATGGACTATGAGGAATTCTCCAGGAAAGAATACTGGAAGGAGTAGCCATTTCCTTCTCCAGGGGATCTTCCTGACCCAGGAATCAGACTGGGGTCTCCTGTATCGCAGCTGAATTCTTTACCATTTGAGCCACGAGGAAAGCCCAAAATATGGATTAGACGTACTTGACATGTTCCTTTTAGTGAAAGAAGACCATGTGTTCCTGCTAAGTCACTTCAGTCGTGTACCGGACCCTATGGACTGTAGCCCGCCAGGCTCCTCTGTCCATGAGACTCTCCAGGCAAGAACACTGGACTGGTTGCCAAGCCTTCTTCCTGGGGTCTTCCCCACCCAGAGATCAAATTCACGTGCCTTATGTGTCTCTTGCATTGGCAGGCAGGTTCTTTATCACTAGCGCTACCTGGGAAGCCCATACAGATTTTGTGAGCACACAATTCAGTCTGTAACAAGGCCATTGCCTACTCATGGAGGTTGGCTCATTTCTTCACTTTTCTAGTTTCTAGTCAGGCAGAAAATCACTTAAATCCTTCTTTTGATTAATCAAATGACTACAGGATCTCTCACTCCTGCCTTAATTTCCCTTTCCCAACTTTTATCTGACTTATTTTGCTAGTGCTGAGTAAGCAGGTAGACAAGGGCTGAGGGGAGGAGTTTCAACAGTTAAAAGCAGCATATTACTGCTGAGTAATACACAATCATATTAACAAACGTTGTTCATTCATTTTGTTTCCTAGTCTTAGTGTCTGAAGATATTCACCAGTTTTCTATGTATGGTAATGCAGCATGCTAAAATGCTTTTGTTCAATTTTGTAAATTTTGTATATCTGAAAACAGCAGTTTGATGGTTACCTACAATAGCATCTTGGGTGAAATAGAAGCACTTGTTGATCCCCCCCCCCCAAAAAAAGTGATAATCTGTTTAAAATCTATAAACTCAGCCACAGAGTAATATTTTAAATTACAATGTGTCAAAATTTCAGATCATATTACAAGCAGACTGCATAAGCCACCATTATATACAAAGCTTCTGGTCTTCAGCAACACTGTGGGGTGGTCTGCTAACCACAGGAAAACTGGGGCACTACACAGGGCTGTCTGCCTTGGAGACCCATAGATCACTGCCATCAGTGGTAGGCGCTCAGAAGATGGGTACTGATGAGAATGGAAGCCGGTATTAATATGTCTCTGATAAGAGAACATGAACTTCAGGTATACTTGGATGTAGGCAATTAAACTGGGAGTATCAGCTCATTTCACTCACACATTTATTTAATACCTTGGGAATTGATTTCATTCCATCTACTAAATGTGTCTACTTAGTATCATAGAGCTATAATACAGTTTATTAGTTAGAGTCATTTTTTTGTTTTATTTTATAAATTTTTTTAATCTTCAGTTTTTCAGTTTGTTTTAAAATATGCTAGTTCAGTGATTAGAAAATGGAAAACATCAGTAATACAAATGCAGAACATTGAAGATGAGCATAAAGTTGATAATTATACAAATTTGCCTCAAGACATTCTACAGTTACCTTAGACTCATCTATTTGATCACACAAATTTACTAATTCAGGATGATTCTAGTACTACAAAAGTCTGTGCTAGGTAGTGAAGATATAAAGACAATTATGTCTAATTTCTTAATGAGAATGCAATTATCAAAACTATTATATGTTATTTCTAAGCAAATGTTTCTAAAATCAAACAGAATATGTTTATTTTTTATGGTTCATAAAAAGAACTCAAAACATCAAAAAGAGAACTAAGAGCAACTGAGAGCACTTTTTGCCTGTTGGATTAAAGTCCAGTCTATAGTTTAATATAAGTTTGGATCTGCATAGCACAATAGTGATTTATACTTAAATGCACTTCTTGACAACACATGCTCTTAAAAAAATAAAAAATTCAAAGTAGCACTTATAATTAAACATTGTATATTTTTCCTTTGCATCAAAAATATTAAGAGTCTTATTTAAGTGAACTTTGTAGAAAAATTGTAATATGTTTTTCTCAAGTATTATTTATTTATACAACTTTAACTATGTGACAGGCATGATTTCGTATGCTTTAAAATTTAATGAAATGAATCCACTTAATAATATCACAAGACAGATACCATTATATTCCCATTTTAAAGAAGAAAAAAGGCAAATTCAAATGACTTTCCCAATTATTTCAGTTTCATGCAATAGTAATATTTTTAAATCCATATGATATTTATAAATAGAATAAATTACAGTAAAAGGGATATGAAGTCACAATTATTAGGGAAAAACTAGATTTAGATGATCTCAAATACCCATTTATGTCATTGACGGATAATTCATGGATTCTCTGAATTTCTCAACTGCAAATAAGATAGTGTGGAAAAAAAAATCCCTTAGATTTGGCATTCTCTGTTTTCTTCTAGAATACTAGACATCAGATGGTAGGGACTCTGTTTATAAGAATATGTTTCTGCTCTTTATTTTTAATTGACAGATATTAAATGTGTAAGTGCCATATTTAACTAGAAGGAAGACTTGAGAATGTTCTATGAGGATGCGGAATAGCTGCTATGTCAAAGCAGAATTTCATCGAGGTACGTGTGTGCACGTCTAATGAGAGTCCTCACAGTCTAGGTCCAAGGAATCCACAACCACAGTAGTAGCATGCACACGTAAAAACACCCACATGCAGAAAAATAGAGGAGATACCTACCACCACAGGACAATAATCCAAAGTTTAAGTTCTCTACTGGCCAGGAAGAGTTGATTTTCCACAAACTATCATCTAGCATCCTAATGATTCAAAAGAGGGACCAAAAAAAAAAAAAAAAGCAGAACAAAAGGAAAAGACATTTGAAGTTCTATTTGGGGTCTGTGTTTCATTTATGGGCTTCCCAGGTAGCTCAAAACAGTAAAGGATCTGCACACAGGTTGGAGACCTGGGTTCCACCCCTGGGTCTGGAAGATCTCCTGGAGAAGGGCATGACAACCCACTCTAGCATTCTTGCCTATAAAATTCTGTGGAGAGAGGGGCCTGGCAGGCTACAGTCCAGGTAGTCATAGATTTGGACACAACTGAGCAACTAACACTATGGTCACTAGAGCGTTTCATTTAACCAAAAGAGAGCAAGCAATACACATGGCGAACAATGTAGGGAACTCTCAAGTTATTTTGCCAAGTGATGAGATGCTGCAAAAGGCTGGTCATACTTCTTTTCCTTCCATTGGTCAGCTGCTGGTTTGGATATGTTACTTACTTTCACAAAATATACAAAAATTACTTTTCCATATTTGGGGGATTTCATTAGACAAAAATTTGAAAATTGCTGTCTTAAAATTTGCAGAACTTAATTAGGAGTACCACTAATAAGTAGGACAAACTTCTACCCATTATTAAGTCATGTTTCTATTTTGACTGAAACTAGTTTGGAAATGGTTTAAATTTGTGTAGGGAGATGGACATGTTTTGTTTGTTTGTTTTTCATATCTGTATGTATAATCGACCACTGTATTATATGAGATATATATAGGAAATATTTTAAAATTCCAGTCTGCAAGCATTATTTGTTTCCTATCTTAAGCAAACCATTAAGAACACCCATTTTGTGCACTGTTCTTAGTAAAATAGAAAGCCCCCATCCCCTGGGAACTTATAACCACACAGAAGAAAATCACAGAGATAATTCACTCTAATATTTATCAGGGTAGAGTAGACAATATCTAATGCATAGATGGTCTGTCTTGGGAGACTGTCCCAATTAGTAATTTCATGATGGCTGCAAGCATAGCCTCCACTCCAAACTCATGGGAGAGGAAACTTGAGGATTTTGAAAATATTCTTGAAAAAGGTGAACCTTGAGCTGTTGAACTGTTTGGTGAAGGACAGGCAGGAGTTAATCAGGCAACTATGAGAGGAAGACGATTTCATGCAAAGGTGAAGAGCACAGACATGGGAACATGAAGACATAGGCATGCACATAATCCTGTAATGATATATCACCTATGAATTTATTTTTACAAAGCTAGGCATCTCTCTCTGGTTGTGTGCCTATATGTATTTGAATCTTTTGAATTTGCCAAAATTCACTCATGTTATAACAGAGTTTGTGTTAATATCCATTATCCAATTTGACCCTCAAAGTATACATGTATACTTTGTATACTATACAAAGTATACTCAGAATTCCTCTAAGTTTCTTTCTTTATCTACTTGTGTTTCCTATACGCCAATTTCAAAGGGAATTTTTTCTCTACAAACAAGATCATCATCATTACTAGCACACAAAAAATACCTTTTTTGTGAGAAGTGGCAAGGAAGTACAAGATCAATGATTGGTGTATATATTAAACATAAATATTTATTTATTGATGGCATATCTTATTTTTATATATAAAAATATTCTAGCAACTAACCTATATTTTTAACAATTTAATTCTTACTCCTTCCAATACACAGGAAAGTAGCTGTCAGAAACCAGATAACACTATTTTCCTTTGCCAACACACATCAATTTAGTTTTTGGTGAAAGGTGCCATGCATAATATAAATTATTACTTAGGAGTTGCTCATACTGTGGGAGGAGAGATTCTAAAAGTCTTAGGTTTCTCTAAGGAGTTAATAGTGTGGATTTGGACAAAGATAATCTTGAGTTTAAATTTTTCTTCTGATACATTCCAGCTGGGTGACATTGGATAACTCACTTTATTTTACTTATCTGAGTTTCTACACTGGATTCCCATCATTAATGATAGTTTTTGTGAGATGTGAATAGTTATAGACATGTACAAAGCTTTTGGTTTACAATCTGTACATAGTATGGACTTCACACGCCGTGGGCTGTGTGTGGGTATACGTAGGCACATGCATATATACGCTTGCTGGCACTTACTCACTTCAGTCGTGTCCAGCTCTGTGTGACCCTGTGAACTGCAGCCTGCCAGGCTCCTCTGTCCATGGGATTCTCCAGGCAAGAATACTGGAGTGAGTTGTCAGGCCCTTCTCCAGGGGATCTTCCTGATCCAGGGATTAAACCTGGGTCTCCTGCATTGTAGGCAGATTCTTTACCAGTGACCCATCAGGGAAGCCCATATATATGCTTACCCATAATATATTAAGGACAGAAAAAAAAAATGAGAAAAACTATAGAGAAAAGCATGATATAAGGCCTGACAAAGAAACCACCAAATACATATAGAATGAATAATGAATTTAAGCCCACACAAAAAATAGTAACATCAATTTTTAAAAACAAACAAATAAATGAATTAGTGTCTTATAAAAAGAAACAGCAAAAATGTTATCTGTTGTGATTTGTTTGTCCTCTTCTTCCTTTTTTAGCTTTTCCTTTAATCTCTAATCCAGACTCTACAATTGACATATTACCATTCATGCAAGGAAGGTGTCACTAAAATTTGCAATCCGGAGGAAGAGGCATAAAATATACAAGTGGTAGGGAGTGGAATATACGTGGTCAGCATAAAGACTAAGGCCACCAAAATGATCAAATTTTGAGTTGTCTGTGATGACTTGTTTGGGAGCTGTGACTGTATAATCATAACTGTTACTATAATGCTTCTCAGGTGGCTCAGTGGTAAAGAATCCAGCTTCCAATGCAGGAGATGTGAGTTTGATCCCTGGTTTAGGAAGATCCTCTGAAGGAAATGGCAGCGCACTCCAGTATTCTTGCCTAGGAAATCTCGTGGACAAAGGAGGCTGGAAGTTTCCAGTCCATGCGGTCTCAAAAGAGTTGGACATGACTTAGCCACTAAACAACAACATTGCTGTTATCATATATTATTCCATTAAACAGAGTATTTCAGTATGTCTGAGGTCTGTTCTTTTAAGAATCGTTCCAAATGATTCAATACAAGTCACCAAAGTGACTTGAAAAGTGACTTTCAAAATGATTTGAAAAACAATGATGTAAATCTCATCCAGAAAATAGATCTATAAGCCCTATGTGGTACTAGGGAGAACTATTTTCACAGAATTTGTTAGCTTCAAGCTGTATAAAATAAATTCACTGATATGTAAATTGATTTGTTACAGCAGAGAACAATTTAGAAATCCTGAAGCTCAGTGGAGAGGGACAGCTTGAGGCAGCCACATTAAAGAACACACAATGACAGAAAATTTTAAATTCTGTAAACCTGTAGTTGAATGGAAATATTCAGCACAGGGACAAACTATCCTGCGTAAATTTGGAGCCCCTGAGTAATTTATTCAATAGAGCTTTTTACAAGCATGCTTTGCTTGCAAAAATATGCAGCTTTCCTATTTATTATATTTGCTAAAACCTCACTGGAAAGACAATGCTTAGCAGTTTCGGCTTTCAAGGTGCTTATAAATTGAGAGGTGAGAGCGTCATCAACAGTTAATTTGAAAATCAAGCTGCTGATTAGCAGTACAAGACAACAGGAGAACAGATGTCATAAGTAGTAAGTGATTAATTGCCCCTTGAATTTCATTGACAGTATTTGATAGAGGACTTCAAAGAAAGAAGCTATCTGATGACCATGAGTCATTCCAAGGTGAACCTGTGCCGAGGGCCTTTTGGCTTTAAAAGTAGGCAGAAGGAGACAGCACTGCAAAGCCCTCCTAAGGCTTCTATAAGATTAGAAAAAAAATATTCTTTCTATGTGCTTGGTGGGGCTCCCCTGGTTGGCTCAGACAGGGAAGAATCTGCGTGCAATGTGATTGGAACTGTGCCGTATGCTACATACATTAGTTTATACACGTATACATTTACACACATTTATTTAAGCTTTACAACCTGGGAATTACATACTAGCATGTAGTTTACAGATGAGAAAAGCAAGATTAACAAAGTAAGTAACTAAGTAATCCAGAGTCATGTAACAACTGAGTACAAGATTTAAGTTCTTATCGGTGACTCCAGATCTTGTTCATGTCACATCGCAAATCTGCCTAAAAAGCAGGCACTGCAGGAGAGAGGAGTTCAACCCCTGGGTACAGAAGACCCCCTGGAGGAGGAAATGACAACCCACCGCAGCATTCTTGCCTGGGGATTCCATGGACAGAAGAGCCTTGTGAGCTACAGTCCATGGCATCACAGAGTCAGACGTGACTGAAGCGACTTAGCATATTGAATAGCAGGTATAATAGGTCACTTAATCGGAAGAAATAAAAATGTGGAAACAGGTGATGATGTGAGACCAGCAAATTTTAACTATAATTCCAGTTGGAGTGCGTTTGATATCACCAGTTTTAGGAGTTTAGAAGTTTTGATTCTTCTCTCCTTGTCCTGTCCTCTGACAGACTCAGTTTTCTTTTTGGCCACTGATTTAACTATTGTTGCAGTTACCTAGAGGTTCTATCTGGTTTTAACTTTGCTGAAATACTTAAGATATATTTTTGAGGCAAAAAATATTATGGCATTTCTTCACAACATTGTAAGATTGTAACACTGTAAATGAGATGAAATGGGGAGACGTACTTAATAGCAACAAGAGCAAAAGCTTGATTGAAGGAACAAAAGTGCATTTTGTTTTAAGATTTTTTTTTTTAATTTGGGCCACTTTTTAAAGGTCTTCATTGAACTTGTTACAATTTTGCTTCTGTTTTGTGTGTTTTGTTTTTTTTGCACCCACAACCCCACTCACTGGAAGGTGAAGCCTCGATCCCTGGGCCACCAGGGAAGTCCCAAGAATGAATTTTTCTTATTTTCTTTTGTGATTTCATTTAACTCTTAGTGCTGCAAATTATGTTTAGTTTTAACAAGCCAGTTTTATCTAGTGTAAGAGAAACGCATGTTTGGGGACGCTAGGACTACAGATTGTGATCAAAAGTTTGAGACAATGTCCTCGAGTTTCATCCACGCCGAAGACATCAAGCGAAATGGAACAGGCAAGTCAGAGGAGGACAGATACTGCCTGATGGATTACCTGGGGTATCTAAAATAGTCGAAATCATTAAAACAGAAAGCAGAATGGCCATTTCCCAGGGGTGAGGGTGGTGAAGCAGACAGGGAGGTGGATCCTAGTCATGCAAGATGGAAAGTTCTAGAGAGCCGGGAGAGCATCGTCTTAGGTAACAGTGTGCTGATGCACGTGCGGTTACTGCATGCATCGCGTTCCCCGCTGCATGGCATTGCTGCAAGCACAGCGACAACGAAGCAGGAAGTCACGTGGCCTGAGCAGAGCGCTTGGCCGTGTGTTTGAAGGAATTATCCTGTTTTTCCCTCTAGTGGAAAATTGTGAAATCTTTGACTAAATAAATACCCAAATGGATTTCTGTTTATTGTCTTCTTGGGAGCTCAAATGCACAGTCTGTTTCTTCTTATCTTCAGCTGCTTTTTTATGTGTTGTTTAAAGTCATATGCAATTTAATGACAATAAAAATACCTAATTTCAGAATCATGGGGAAGTGTTGCCAGGATGCTTAGTTTAGAACAGTAAAAGCTACAAGCTCAGTAGTCTAAAGAAAGTCTGATACTTGTTTTACTTTTAAAAATTTGCCCAATTCTCTTTTCAAATCTAACATTAACTCCAGAAGCTAAAACAGCGTGGCTCACCACTCATGATAGACGGCATTCTTATGTTTTTGTTTTCAAGTATAGTTGACTTACAATGTCACCTGAGTTTTGGGAGTACAGCAAATGTATATGTTTCTGATTCCTTGTCTATATAGGTTATTATACAGTATTGAGTATCGGTCCCTGTGCTATGCAGTAGGTCCTTGTTGTTTATTTATTTTTTTATATAGTAGTGTGTATACGCTAATCCCAAATGCCTAATTTAACTCTCCTCCCTTTCCCCTTTGGTAACCATGAGTTTGCTTTCTATGTCCATGAATTCATTTCTGTTTTGTAAATAAAGTCATTTGCATAAATTTTTTAGATTCCATATACAACTGATATCATATGATATTTGTCTTTCTCTTTCTGACTTACTTCACGTACTGTGATAATCCTTAAGACCGTGCATGTTGCTGTAAATGGCAGAGTTGATGTAGTTTTAAAAGGAGATGGTCTCAGTTTGCAGAATGGGTCTGTAAACCCATCTAGGTTTATCTCCCAGTTCTTAATGTAGCCAGCATCTAGCAGAATCCTTACCTTGGCTCCAACTCATGAAGTGAAGCTACTTAAATTCATAAATGCCAAGCTTAAGCCTACAGAGCTCTGGCAACCTACAAAGATATTCAATGAAAGTGAAATTGCTTCACTGGGAAAATAGGGGAAAAAAGATTGATGGCAATTCCCAAAGGCTATCTGAGGACCATTATATAGCTAGGAACTTCAGGAATCTATCTATAAAACCATTTCATACCACCATAAGTTACCAAAAGGATTTCTAGACCAATCTCCTGACTTTTAATTATAAGGAAATGAATGAAGCTTTTAACAAAGACTGTACCCATTCATAGTTACTGATTTTATTTCCTGAGAAATGAGTTGGGGCAGGAAGTGTTTTAGGAAATGTTATCACTAGCTCCATTTTTTAGGCAAGTGTATTAAATTCATATCACAGATCTAATAAGCAGGGAGCTGAGTTTCAAACCTAGGTCTTCTTGACTCTATCTGCCTGCAGTGCAGGAGGCCTGGGTTTGATCCCTGGGTCAGGAAGATCCCTTGAAGAAGGGAATGACAACCCACTCCAGTATCCTTGCCTGGAGAATTCCACGGACAGAGGCGCCTGGTGGGCTACGGTCCACAGGGTCGCAGAGTTGGACAGGACTGAGTGACTCACACTTTCTCTGACCCTAAAAATCTGTGCTGGTGCCTTTCCTTTATACAGGTACACTTTGGCAGCGTGAAGCAAAACAGAAAATGTATTTTTCCTCTTAGCCTGTATTCTTATGCTTGGGGAGTCGGTAAGCGTGGCATTCTTCTTGTCTTCAGGCAGAGGTATGTGCATTCACCTTCTTATGAGTGGGTCAGTGTGAATCTTTCAGTTGGATTTCTCCAGGTGTAAACATGGGGGGGTGGGATGCTGTTGTCTCACCAGGATGTAGGTGTGTGTGTCTTATTGGTGGCATTGGGATGGTCAACAGGTTTCAACAGAGGAATGAGGGGGCAAAAAATAACTAGTATTCATGAAAACAGGGATACCAACTAACATTTATTGAACATTTCCTGTGTGCAAAAGGAGGGGAAATCGCCTCCTCTCTATTTTGTCTGCATTAGTCCTAGGTTACATGGCTTAGAAACTCTTAGAAGATAAGAGCCATAAGTAAATTTGTGACTCGAATGTTATTTTAACAGTATTCAGAGAAAGTGATTGTTGAGTTAATTCAGAGTAAGTATAAGATGCATTCCACAAGACCAAAGCAGAGGATTCACATTTGTACTTATTTTTACTCAATAAAGTTCCACATGTCTTGGATGAACATTGATTAAATAATAGCAGAATAAAATGACAGTAATACATCTCTTTGCCCTTATCTGTGCTCAAGAAAGAAGACTCATAGGAGACCATGTGTGAGAGCATGTGGCTCCTATTCGATGGAGCAATTTTCCCCCTGCAATCCGCTGCTGTGGAAAGTCAGTTATGATCATCTTTTCTCCTTCTTAGTATTGTTAAAGGCTGAAAAAGCACCTTTGCCTCAGTTCTCAGAAACTAAGGTAAGCCCTTCTCCCTTGTATGTCCTCTTTGAAGCCAGTAGGCGTTCTGCAAAAAAGAAAAATAATATGAGCTTTGGGCTCAGAGGAAAGCTGTCATCTCAGTGGTTTCGTAAGGAAGTCAGCAGTTTGAGGAGGAAAAAATTCCCATGTGACAGATTCATACATAGCAAAGTCTTGCAGAATGAATGGAAATCATTTTTGGAATTGTTCCACTTGTTGATTTAAAGGGGACTTCATTTCACTTTTATTCTAATATAAAATATACTTTATTGTATTTAGTGGGTAATTAGAATATTAAAAAAATGACACAGAGAAGCATCTAAAGATAGAGTATTTCTCTTCCTGATAAAAAATGAATTTGGAGAAAAGCTCAAACTCATTACACAAGTGAATCTTGCTTTTAGAGGTGGGTGGAGGACCCACTGATGATGATCAGCCACTTTTAAATGAGTTCACCTTCAGCAGGCTTTCTGATTTTCCACTGACCCACTTCCAGGATCTCTTTTTCAATTATCAATCATGTAAGATAAGCATCTTAGCCGGGAACATGAGCAGGAGATAAAGAATTTTCTTCTCTAGAATATATGCAGGTTTCCAGTTCAAATGGTAATATCTGCTTTTAAGGTTTTTTCTTTTTCAATAAAGGAAATTATATTCTTGGTGCATATTTGAATACAAAGATTAATTGTATTTAATTTTGTGTTGTGATCGCTAATTTTACATGTCAATTTGACTGAGCCACAAGTGCTGAGATTTGGTCAAACAGTGCTCTGGAGGTGTCGATGAGGGTGTTTCTGGATGAGATAAACACTTCAATCAGCGCACTTAATAGAGGAAACTGCTCTCTTCACTGTGAGTCTGCTCCTAAAGAACAAGACCTGAATAGAACCAGAAGGCTGAGTAAGAAAAATTCTTTTTGCTCAAATGCTTTCACTGAGGAATCAGCCATTGTCTGGCTTTGCCCTGAAACTGAAACACTGGATCCTCTCCAGGTGGGTCTCCAACCTGCTGGCTTTCAGACTGAAGCAGCGCCATTAGCTCTCCTGGTTCTATATAGCTTGGTGACTGCAATCTGTGGGACTTCTCCGCTTCCATAATCATGTGAGTCAATTCCTTATTCCAAAGGAAGAAAAATACACACACACACACACACACACACACACACACACATATACTACTGGGTAATAATAACTGCATATTTATAGAATTATAGGGTACACATTTTTATATACTTATGTTACATGTATATGTATGTAATTATGTTAGACATAAGTATATTATAATATACTTTTGAACTTGTGCTGATATGGATAAACATGTCTTTCTCCCCAAAGAGCATCTTTTCTGGCCTGGCCATGGTTTTCATGGGAGCAAATAGCAAAACTACAATCCAGGGATTAAGTGAAAGTGGAATCAGAGGTGACTATGTCCACCAGGATTTCCAGCTGCTTCTTCAAAGTTCCCAGGACTGATGCACAGTACCTACTTAGAACTGCCAAAAGGCTCTTTGGAAAAAAGTCTTATTATTTCCCCTCATCTTTCAAAGATTGTTGCTGCAAATTCTACCCAGCAGAGATAGAAGAACCTGACCTTAGCATCTTTACAGAGGAACTCAGAAAATACAGACACGCCTGGCTCGCCAAGAAATAAAAAGTGAAATTAGAGAGTTGACATCTTCAAATTCAGTTAATTCAATGACTAATCTGAATCCTATGAAAGCCATCTAATTCACAGGAAACTAGGGTCATCAGTTTAACAAATTTCAGACCAAGGAAAAACAATTGAAATTCTGCAAGAATGAAGGCAATTCTGTGTAAGTGATGTTTGAGGAATCTCCATTTGAAAGGACATATATAGAAGAAATATTTACCAAGAATTTGGTGCTTCTCTTAATTGGCAAGAAGCTGAATACATATAACATGCTTCCAGAGATAAATACCAACTGTGAAGGGGTAGAAAAATAACTTACTTATGAGAAATTCATAGAATTGACAAAACCAGACAAGATGGATGAAGAAGAGATGGAAGGCTTCCTCCTTAGGCTTAGACTAGAGAATAAACATGACTTGGAGGTTGCTCTTCACATCCTGGGAAGAACTCATCTGGGGCTTTCCTTTGGTTAAGACAGTAGAGAATCTGCCTGCGGAAAATCTTGGTTTGATCCCCTGGGTTGGGAAGATCTCCTGGAGAAAGGAATGGCAACCCACTGTAGTATTCTTGCCTGAAGAATTCCATGGACAGAGGAACCTGGCAAGCTAGAGTCCACGAGGTCACAAAGAAGCGAACACTACTGACTCACTAACACACAGCCGCTAAAGATGTTGAGCACATTTTCCTGCGCTAGCTGGCTGTTTGCATGTCTTCTTCAATGTCTGATGCTTTCTAGCGGCCAAGGCTACTCTTCTTGGGTGTCATCAAAAAGAGACTTGTACCTGTCCAAGGTCTTACGTGGGTCCTTTGTGGAGGTCAATGAGGAAGGCGTGGAAGCCATGGCCACCACTTCAGTCATCTGTAAGAATCATCCCCAGGTTGTGTGCAGACTACCCTTTCTTCTTTGTTCAGCACAGCAAAACCAATGATCTTCTTTACCATGGCTGATTTTCCTCCCTGTAAGGAAATAGTTGATGTAGCTGATAACCATTATCCTGAATCCTACTGATTCACTTTTCCTCTGATACTTCACAATGTGTCTGCAACCCCAAATGACCTTTGGTGGCAACTCAAAATAAGGAATGAAAAAAAAATTGTAAATAATTAAATATAGCTGATTTTGTTTCTCTGGAGAGCCATAATACATGTGGAGATTCACTTAAAAAATAAATGTGTTTAAGTGTATACAGATATTTATTTGCACACATTCATATATGCAATGCATTATGTATGCAATAATAAATATTTAAAACCATATCATATATTATATATAGAGGACAGAGCAATAGAGAAAGGAAGAGATATGAAATGGTAATGCCTAAAAAGTCATCAGAATTTATGAACAAAGTAGAGAAGAACCAGGAACTTTTTAAATTCACCATTTAGATTCCATTCTGAGTTTCATCTTTACTGGTAATTAAAATCCAGGTACGCTGTTGGGAGTGTGGACAGGGTGGCCAGAAGTTTCTCTTTTAATTCTATGCCAAAGTAGGACATGGAAAAGAATTCAAATGTTGGATGATGACAGCACTGGGAAATGAACAATGAGAAAAGCTTGGGCAGTCAACATCAGTCACCATTTTGCCTTGGTGGTAGAATTCAGAAGGAACAAGGTAGACATAAAAGAAATAAGAGTGCAGGGCCTCCCCATCATCCACTGAGGTCAGAATAAGGTCTTGGGTCCAGAGGAATTCAAGGTTTCCATGTTTTACAATGTTGCCTGGGAAAAAGGCAGTCCTGAAGCTTGGAATCAATGTTTGACTAGTTGGGAGACTATCTAAAAGTTGCATAAAATACTAGATTCCTGTGCTAAGTCCCTCAGTCGTGTCTGACTCGTTGTGACTCCATGGACTGTAGCCTGCCAGGCTCCTCTATCCATGGGATTCTGCAGGCAAGAATACAGGTGTGGGTTGCCAATTTCCTATTCCAGTGGATCCTCTCAACCCAGGGATTGAACCCACATCTCTTACATCTCCTGAATTGGCAGGCGGGTTCTTTACCACCAGCGCCACCTGGGAAGCCCTCCTGATGTGACCAATTCAAGGTCATGATTTGACTCATAGTGATTATCTTTTCCATGAAGAAATCTTTACTCCTGCTTAGAAATGACCAGTTATTTTATTTATTGTTGTTCAGTCGTTGTGTCTGACTCTTTGAGACTCCATGACTGCAGCACATTGGGCTTCCTTGTGCCTCATCAACTCCTGGAGTTTGCTCAGACTCATGTCCACTGAGTCAGGGATGCCATCTAACCATCTCATCCATTGTCATCCACTTCTCCTCCTGCCCACAATCTTTCCAGCATCAGGGTATTTTCCAGCGATTTGAGTCTTTGCATCAGGGGGCCAAAGTATTGGAGTTTCAGCTTCAGCATCAGTCTTTCCAATGAATATTCAGGGTTGGTTTCCTTTAGAAAATCAAAGAACACTGGTTTGATGTCCTTGCTGTCCAAGGGGCTCCCAAGAGTCTTCTCCAGCACCACAATTGGAAAGCATCAATTCTTTGGCACGGAGCCTTCTTTATGGTCCAACTCTCACATCCATACATGACTATTGGAAAAACCATAGCTCTGACTATATTGACCTTTGTTGGCAAAGTGATGTCTCTTTTTTTTAACACGGTGTCTATTTTTATTTAGGATGTATTAAAATTTTATTTATTTTATTTTAATTAAGATATGCATCTTAGAATTCACATATATGGATTTTTATAATTTAACAGCATGTATGTACTCTGTTGCTATTATATTACATGTCTTATGACTCTGACTCTGGAAATGTTTTATTTTTATTTTGCATTTGTTTTCCTTACTCTTTCCAACACTTTATGGTAAATCACAAAGAACAAACATTATATATATATATATATATATAATCTTCTTTACCTTAGTTATATGCTTCTGAAATTTTATTTTACAAAGAATTGCATGAAAAACTTATAGTTTAATGGAGCATATGTTGCTGGGCCCCTCCTCCAGAGCTTCTGATTCAGTAGGTCTGGGCTATGCAGCTGTGAAACTGACGTTTCTGCCTGTTGTCATCTCTGCAACTATGCATTGAAAATGATTACCCTATTATAATACCTGACAATTGGTAAGGTCAAAATTAAACTCCTAATAAATGCATAGAGAAATGATAATCTCAACATAACTGGTTTTTTGGATCTAGGCTTAGAAAACAAGATCAGCTTGCATTCTTGAGAGAAACTCTGGACATTATTTTAAGGAGCTTGAATACAACAGGCCATGTTTTCTTCCCCCTCTATTCACATACAAATTGCATGCACACATGTGCATGAGTGTGTGTGTATAGTGTTAACTTTTAAGGTGAAGATATAACCTTCTACCTTTTGTATTTCTGCACGTGCCTTTTAAGAATAACTTTCTACATAGCCAAAGGGATATCATCACTCTTCTAACACTTCAGTTAAATTCTGTTATCACCAAATGTCAATTCCACATTCACATCTCCTCATTTACTCTGAAAGTGGATTTCAATGTCTTTTAAAAATTCAGGATTCAACAAAGGATTATATATTGTATTTGATTCTTGTCTCTAATCTCTTTATTTTTAGAACATTCCCCATTCTTCTCATTATATGATTCTTTTAAGGTTTCAAATCAAATCCCATTATTCTGTGTAATCAGTCATATTCTGTATTTGCTGGATTATTTACTCATGATCTATTTCACATTAAACATTTTTTGACAGGAGAGTTATGCAGAGTTTTCTCTTTGATGTAAAGTACACTTTTTGCATTGTGCCAGAAGACATGTGATTTCAGATTGCCCCAAAATTGGTGATGCTAAAGTTAATAAATAGCTGAAGCTGGTAGGCACCAGATATCTCCATTTTAAAAGTATACTGTACCTTTATAGACTTCCCTGGTGTCTCAGATGTTAAAGAGTCGGCCTGCAATGCGGGAGACCCAGGTTCCATCCCCGGGATGGGAAGATCCCCTGGATCAGGAAATGGCTACCCACTCCAGTATTCTTGCCTGTAGAATCCCATGGATGGAAAAACCTGGCAGGCTAGAGTCCACGGGGTCTCAAAGATTCAGAAACAACTTCAGACTTCACTTTCACACCTTCTTAAGTACAGCTTGTAAGCAGTTTATGAGGTGATATTTTGAGATAATAATATTATCTTGTTCCCTAAATGCTTTCATCAAACGATTTTGCATGCATGATGATGCTTGCCTAAGTATTGCTTAAATCATTACAGATGGACAGCTTTCTTATTACAGCATATTTTCATTTTAGGTGTGCTCTCATTAGAGTTTGGGGATCTGCTTGCCTTCTGGCCAAAGCGCTTGAAGCTGGTACTATATTTTTCCTGCCCCATACTCAAAATAAGCTACTTTTGCAATGGTTCAGTAACTTTTAGAAGGAAATGGTACTTAGAACAAATAACTGTGTTAGATGAAAATTCTAACATTTCATTGGCTGAGTTAGAAAAAACATGTATTTATTTTTATACTTATAAATATTTGAGTTCATGTTGGCATTTCTAATTCAAATTTGCCACTGGAAGATTTTCCCTTTCTTCACTTTTTAATTTTCTCTTACAGAGGAAGACTTGGCTCCTATGAATATTAATATATTTACCTACTTATTTCATATTACAATGTTCATAAAATAATTTCAGAATTACAATACCAGTATTACTTCTACAAATAAACCACCTAATTGAAGTTTAAGATTTATCTGTAGTTATATTTGTCCTTAGGGTATGTCCTTCTAAGGATATAAAATTATTTTGCCATTTAAAATATTTAGTTGAGAGGAAATTTTCACCTTCAAAATGTAGAGAGAGAAAGCAAAAGCATTGCTATCACCTTTATAATAAGAAAAAAACCTGGATAAAATGCAAGTCCATGTCTTTTCTAGAATCCATCAGAAAAGTAAGGTTGCAAGGTATACAACTAACATGAAATCTGGGGACAGACGGGAAACTGCAGGGAGATACAGGACCTGAAGATTTGCTTGTTTGGGCAGATACTGCCAGACTATGCAAATTTAAAAGGAGATTAAGCTAGAAATTGTTAATAAATTGCTAAAGTCTAATTGATGGTTAGCAAAGAGATCTTGAACAAAGAGGAATTTGACCCTGTTTTAGGCTTTTCATCACAAGGAAAAGTGGTAGTGTTTTGAGAAAGATTCTCTCATGATGATGGTTGAGAGTGGATATTGGCCCAGATCAATCTTGTCTCTTTTATCTATGAGCCAAAACCTTTACTTTGTAGAGGAAAGGGAAAATAAAAATGATAGTTTTTTGGGTCCTGGGAAACCCTTTGCTGTTAAGGTATGGTGAATAGGGAAAGAAAAATAATAAAACTCTACCCACAAAGAGATTCAGGAATATATGCTACAACCAGTATACCAACTGAGGAAGGCACAGGAGCATGCTCAAATGCCACAAGTCCAAAGTTTCACAGAGCCTGTCTCATTTTAAGACTCGAACAAAATACCAAAGAATGCTTTCCTGCACCACACCACCATGATGAAAACAAAGAAAGGAAATTATAAGGAAAAGTTACAGTGTTGCAGCTTGGGGAAAAGCAGCAGGTCAATCCTACACTTGATCTTAGCCAAAAGGCCGAGAAGCGATGCAGGTCAATCCTATTTAACAAGTAATACAAGAGCAAAATCCAAAGTGAAGCAGAGATGCTCAAAGGCAAGAAGGAAGACAATTTTGATAAACTTTTTCTGACAAATTAGTTCACAACTAACATAGGCTTCACGAGCACAGGTAACACAAATAACTGTGGTGTAGGAGAAGACTCTTGAGAGTCCCTTGGTCTGCAGGGAGATCAAGCCAGTCAATCCTAAAGGAAATCACTCCTGAATATTCATTGGAAGGACTGATGCTGAAGCTGAAGTTCCAACACTTTGGCCACCTGATGTGAAGAATGGACTCATTGGAAAAGACCCTGATGCTGGGAACGAATGAGGCAGGAGCAGAAGAGGATGACAGAAGATGGCATGGTTTGATGGCATCACTGACTTGATGGACATGAGTTTGAGCAAGCTCTGGGATCTGGTGCTGGACAGGGAAGCCTGGCGTGCTGCGGTTCATGGGTCACAAAGAGTCGAACATGACTGAGTGACTGAACTGAACTGAACACAAATAAAACACAAGCAGAATATGAAGTTATAGTGCACTTAAAATAATATTATCAACATCAAATTTTACACTCAGTGAAACTACTGACTATATTAATACAAATTTCCATACCAAAGGCCTATGAGAAAGAAAGGCTTGCTTAATTTCAATCATACTGGTGTCTAATGTTCTCTATAGTATGCCCAGCTTTCAATAAAAAAATAAATAAATAAACACAGAGGAAAAACAAGATAAAGCAGAATATAAAGAAATAACACCATCATCAGAATAAAGTTAAAATATAAATTTATGACAGAGATAATTATAAGCAATAATTTTTAAAAAACCGTAATGTGATGGTCCTTTGACAGTCTCATAAGTAGACTCAATACAGCTAAGAAATGATTCATTGTATATAAAAGATAGGACTGCAAATGTTACCCAGCCCCCCAAGTAAAGATAACATAGGTGAAAAGCAATATGAAAGAGTTATTTAAACCATTCTAAAATCCGTGTAGTTGGAATCTCCAAAAGAGAAAGAGGAATATAAGGAATATTAGAGGAACCATTCTCTAATATTTTAGAGAATCTCTAAAGTTTTTCCAAAAGTAATGCAGATTCTAAACCATAAATTCAAAACCTTAATAGAACATTAAGCAAGATAAACAATATTTTTTGCACAGACATATAATTTTCAAACTACTAGAAAGCAAAGAAAAATTATTGAAATATAATGGAGCTGGACTCTTTATCTATAATAGGATGGATTAAGAATTATAAGAAAAAGAATTGCAGCTGACTTATAGTCATAATTCATGCAAGTAGGAAGAAAATTGGAAAAAATAAAGACTGCTGAAGAAAAAAATACTGTCCATTCAGAATTATATATCCAAAGAAGATAGTCTTAAAAACTGAAGAAAAAAATAAAGATTTTCTAGCACAAAGGAACAAAAATCTAAGGAAATCTACTGCCAACAATCTCCTCTACAAAAAAGGCTTAAGGAAGTTATACAAGGAGAAGGAATATAGTGTAGAGCAAGAGCAAATCTACACTGAATTCATAGAGTGGAATAAAATAAAATGAACATATTGATAAAGAAGTCAGTTCTTCAAGATGATAATATGATACTAAATTATTGAATGTATTTAACATTAGAGCTTCATAGGTGAGACCTCTAATGGATCTGAAAGGTGGTATGGACATATGCACAATATAGCTGGAAGTTTCTGTATTCTTCTCTCTGTAATCGATAATAGAATCATTAGGGAGAAATACAACAGGTTCTAGTGGTTTCCCCGGTGGCTCAACAGTAAAGAGCCCACCTGCAAGGCAGAAGATGCAGGAGATGTGTTTGCATCTCTGTGTCTGGATGATGCCCTGGAGGAGGAAATGGCAACTCACTCCAGTAATTTTGCCTGGAGAATCCCATGGTCAGTATAGTCTGGCAGGCTACAGTCCATAGGGTCTCAAAGAATTGGGCATGACTGAAGCGATTTAGCAAACACACACACACGCACCATAGTAGAGAGTAGGGTTTTGGTGAAAGGAGAGATCCACAGATCGAATAGAACAGAATGAGGAGCAACAGAAACAAAGATCAGTTCTCATTAAGGGTCAGGAAAATGAAAAGAGATTTCAACAGAGACCACAGAAGGAGATTTTAGTGTGACTGAACCATGTGTATGATATCAAAGTGATAAGTAAATTATTCTGCATTTTTAAAGCCCATGATAGGGTGAATTTTACTGTATGCAAATTTTAAGAAATCAAGCAGGGTGTTGTGGAATACCAGGATGAAATGTGAACTGCGACAAGTGAATCTGCTCTTTGTGCATGGATAGCACAACCATATGGCACACCCACATGCAGAGAAATAAGGAAAAAGGAGCTGACTCAATAATTTTGGAGAAGTATGTTTTAACTTTATTCTATAAGACTAACAATAAAAATAACTAAACATAAACTCTCTGCTTAGTTGATAAATTTGTTTTTCACTGGAGTATGGGTTAGCAATTTTGAAAATGTTTTGTATATTTACTAGAATTGATCAAATTAGCAACTAAATTATGCAAAATGGAAGCCAGGCATTGTACTCTATAGTGAAGTAAAGTCGCTCAGTCGTTTCTGACTCTCTGCTGCCCCAGGGGTGGAAGAGCCTGCCAGAGGGGATTTTCCAGACAAGAACACAGAAGCGGGTTGCTATTTCCTTCTTCAATCATACTACATAGAAGTGATAAAAAGAAAGTAATGAGGAGGTTAGAATACATTCCATGACACTAGATTAGAATTAGAAATCAGCATGCACTTTAGTTTATTTTATCATACATACATAAAGGGAAATAAATATAGCTGTGTCTACATGGGTTGTTATACATAAAATTTATATGTGTTTTCTCTGCTGTGATGGTCTAGACACAGATAACACAGTGAGAGTGAACAAAGCCTGGGACACAGATGTGGTTTCTAAACACTAAATACAATTTATCATACAGATAACACTATTCACCATATAGAATGAAGTAAGTCAGAAAGAGAAAAACAAATGCATTAACACATATTTGTGGAACCTAGAAAAATGGTATCAGTTCAGTTCAGTTCATTCGCTCAGTCGTGTCCAACTCTTTGCCCCCCCATGAATCGCAGCACGCCAGGCCTCCCTGTCCATCACCAACTCCAGGAGTTTACTCAAACTCATGTCCATCGAGTCGGTGATGCCATCCAGCCATCTCATCCTCTGTCGGCCCCTTCTCCTCCTACCCCCAATCCCTCCCAGCATCAGGGTCTTTTCCAATGAGTCAACTCTTCGCATGAGGTGGCCAAATCACTGGAGTTTCAGCTTCAGCATCAGTCCTTCCAATGAACACCCAGGACTGATCTCCTTTAGGATGGACTGGTTGGATCTCCTTGCAGTCCAAGGGACTCTCAAGAGTCTTCTCCAGCACCACAGTTCAAAAGCATCAATTTTTCGGCACTCAGCTTTCCTCACAGTCCAACTCTCACATCCATACATGACAACTGGAAAAATCATAGCCTTGATCAGACGAACCTTTGTTGGCAAAGTAATGTCTTTGCTTTTTAATATGCTATCTAGGTTGGTCACAACTTTCCTTCCAAGGAGCAAGTGTCTTTTAATTTCATGGCTGCAATTACCATCTGCAGTGATTTTGGAGCCCAGAAAAATAAAGTCTGACATTGTTTCCACTGTTTCCCCATCTGTTTCCCATGAAGTGATGGGACCAGATGCTGTGATCTTAGTTTTCTGAATGTTGAGCTTTAAGCCAACTTTTTCACTCTGCTCTTTCGTTCCTCTTCACTTTCTGCCATGAGGGTGGTGTCATCTGCATATCTGAGGTTATTGATATTTCTCCCAGCAATCTTGATTCCAGCTTGTGCTTCCTCCAGCCCAGCATTTCTCATGATGTACTCTGCATAGAAATGAAATAAGCGGGTGACAATATATAGCCTTGACATACTCCTTTTCATATTTGGAACCAGTCTGTTTTTCCATGTCCAGTTCTAACTGTTGCTTCCTGAAGTGCATACAGGTTTCTCAAGAGGTGGGTCAGGTGGTCTGGTATTCCTATCTCTCTTAGAATTTTCCACAGTTTATTGTGATCCACACAGTCAAAGGCTTGGGCATAGTCAATAAAGCAGAAATAGATGTTTTTCTGGAACTCTCTTGCTTTTTCAATGATCCAGTGGATGTTGGCAATTTGATCTCTGGTTTCTCTGCCTGTTCTAAAACCAGCGTGAACAAATGGAATAAGTGCTCTCAATTCCAGAAAACAAAAGTATGGACACCAAGGAGAGAAATGGAGCGTGAAATGAATTGAGAGATTGGGATTGACATATATACATTATTGAAAGTATATATAAAATAGATAACAGTTGAGCTATTTAAATCCTGAAAGATGATGCTGTGAAAGTGCTGCACTCAATATGCCAGCAAATTTGGAAAACTCAGCAGTGGCCACAGGACTGGAAAAGGTCAGTGTTCATTCCAATCCCAAAGAAAGGCAATGCCAAAGAATGCCCAGACTACCGCACAATTGCACTCATCTCACACACTAGTAAAGTAATGCTCAAAATTCTCCAAGCCAGGCTTCAGCAATACATGAACTGTGAAATTTCAGATGTTCAAGCTGGTTTTAGAAAAGGCAGAGAAACCAGAGATCAAATTGCCAACATCCACTGGATCATCAAAAAAGCAAGAGAGTTCCAGAAAAACATTTATTTCTGCTTTATTGACTATGCCAAAGCCTTTGACTGTGTGGATCACAATAAACTGTGGAAAATTCTGAGGGAGATAGGAATACCAGACCACCTGACCCGCCTCTTGAGAAACCTGTATGCACGTCAGGAAGCAACAGTTAGAACTGGACATGGACCAACAGGTTGGTTCCCAATAGGAAAAGGAGTATGTCAAGGCTGTGTATTGTCACCCTGCTTATTTAATTTCAATGCAGAGCACAGCATGAGAAACACTGGACTGGAAGAAGCACAAGCTGGGATCAAGATTGCTGGGAGAAATATCAATAACCTCAGATATGCAGATGACACCACCCTTATGGCAGAAAGTGAAGAGGAACTAAAAAGGCTCTTGATGAAAGTGAAAGAGGAGAGTGAAAAAGTTGGCTTAAAGCTCAACATTCAGAAAACTAAGATCATGGCATCTGGTCCCATCACTTCATGGGAAATAGATGGGGAAACAGTGGAAACAGTGGCTGACTTTATTTTCTTGGGCTCCAGAATCACTGCAGATGGTGATTGCAGCCATGAAATTAAAAGATGCTTACTCCTTGGAAGGAAAGTTTGACCAACCTAGACAGCATATTAAAAAGCAGAGACGTTACTTTGCCAACAAAGGTCCATCTAGTCAAGGCTATGGTTTTTCCAGTGGTCATGTGTGGATGTGAGAGTTGGACTGTGAAGAAAGCTAAGGGTTGAAAAATTGATGCTTTTGAACTGTGGTGTTGGAGAAGACTCTTGAGAGTCCCTTGGACTGCAAGGAAATCCAATCAGTCCATCCTAAAGGAGATCAGTCCTGAGTGTTCATTTTAAGGACTGATGCTGAAGCTGAAACTCCAGTACTTTGGCCAACTGATGAGAAGAGTTGACTCGTTGGAAAAGACCCTGATGCTGGGAGGGATTGGGAGCAGGAGGAGAAGGGGATGACAGAAGATGAGATGGCTGGATGACATCACACACTTGATGGACTTGAGTTTGCGTAAACTCTGGGAGTTTGTGATGGACAGGGAGGCCTGGCGTGCTGCGATTTATGGGGTTGCAAAAGTTGGACATGACTGAGCACCTGAAGTGAACTGAACTGAATGTAGCTAATGCGAACCTACTGGATAGCACAGGGAACTCTACTCAACAGGAAGGAGATCTTAAAACGTGAGCATATAGGCATACATATAGTTGATTCACTTTGCTGTACAGAAGAAACTCAACACAACATTGTAAAGCAACTATTTATTGAAAGTGAATGTCGCTCAGTCATGTCCGACTCTTTGCAACCCCACGGAGTGACCATGGAATTCTCCAGGCCAGAATACTGGAATACTGGAGTGAGTAGCCTGTCCCTTCTCCAGGGGTCTTCCCAACCCAGAGGTCGAACCCAGGTCTCCAGCATTGCAGGTGGATTCTTTACCAGCAGAACAGAACTCAGAAAAATGGCTAATTCTAGCAATAAAGCAAGAAACATGAGTCAGACACACCTACTTCTAGAATGTAAGGAAGAAAAAAAAAAAAAAAAAAAAAGACGGTATGTCAAACAGCTTCCAGTGGCTGAAAATGGAACAGTCTGAGTAGCCACATAAATAATGATAGAGTTATAATGAATTACAGTCAATATAACAAAGCAATTATCAGGGAGTTCATGCTGATGTAAATAAATAGTAGCATAAATAAATAAATGAATGGGGAGAGGGGACACATTGCCTACAGAAAAATTCCAGATTATGAATGGTGAATGAGTGAGGGATACAGAAAGTGATTACAGTTAATGCTGCAGGAAAAAATGTACTGATGAATGGTGTAAAAATTGTGGGAAACTTTGTAAGAAAAAGACTATTTGAATAGAATCCAAATATCTCCTCAAATTATTTGTTAGTTGATATACTGACTCAATGCACATGAGTTTGAGCAAACTCTGGGAGATGGTGAAGGACAGGAAAGTCTGGTGTGCTGCAGTCCATGGGGTCACAGAGTGGAAAGTACTGGAAAACAATGCTGATTTTAATAGCTAATTAGTATGTCCACTAATTGTTTGGTAGCCATCCCTCTAAAAGGTGAAATTTAATTCCTTCCCCTTGGATGTCAGCTGGATTATATCTCACTTGTAAAAAACAGATTCTGGCAAAAGAAATGAGGTTTTTGTTTTTGTTTTTGTTTTCAGTAGAGAAACTTAGTAAGTATCACTTTAGCCAATAGTCAACGTTAAGATCACCAGAATTTATTCATACTGAGTTCATATTCCCCTGTTTGACACAGTGAGGAGGACCCTTAGCATTTCTTCTTCCTCGAAATCCATAGCCTCAGTTGAATCATGACAAAACCTTAGAGAAATCTAAACTGGGGTATATGGTAAAAAGCAGATGGCCAGTACCTTTCAAAACTGACGAAGTCAAGAAAGACAAGGAAAAACCAAGAAATCATCATGCGTTAACCTCAAACGTGGAGTCATAAAGACCAACTGCAATGGATATCATGAATTGGGATTTACAGAAAAAGGGCATAAAGAGAAAAACTGGTGAAATTTGAATAAACTTTATAGTATTCTGACAAAGTTACTCTCTCAGTTTTTGTAAATATACTAACATTACATGAGGTAATGTCAGGGTGAGTGGGGCAAAATTAGTGCTAGTTTTGCAGTTTCTCAGGTTTCCCGGCTGGCTCAGATGGTAAAGAATCTGCCTGCAAGGAGGGAGATCCAGGTTCACGGTCAGTCTATGGGGTAAAAAGGGTCAGACACAACTGAGTGGCTAGCACTTTCATTTTCTTTTCTTCTGCAGTTTCTCTGTAAACCAAAATGATATCAAAATTAAAAGTCAAATAAATAGCAAAAACTGTGGTGGGTCACTTTTTTTTTCCTTTCTGTAGTTAGTAATGTCTGGTTTATGTACCTAGGTCTCTTATTTTCCAATTTCATTTTCATTTTTGAGACTGTAAATAATTTATGTTTCAAAATTCAAAACTACAAAAAGCAATAATGTATACATTGGGTATTTAGTTCTGTCTCTTTAACAATGTTCTCATCTATCCCTTCAAAATAATGATTTTTATTCATTTCCAGTTGATCCTTCAAATATTACATTTTTCTTTTAATTACTATTTTGTTTAACTTTCTGGTACCTTGATATTTAGAAAAATGTAATTTTATAGTTTTATGTTTAATTAAAAAACATTAACTATGCTGGAGTCCAGTTTTTATCAGTTAAGTTCAATCACTCAGTCATGTCCGACCCTTGTGACCCCATGGACTGCAGCATGCCAGGCCTCCCTGTCCATCACCAGCTTCCAGAGCTTACTCAAACTCTTGTCCATCGAGTCAGTGATGCCATTCAGCCATCTGTTGTCCCCTTCTCCTCCCGCCCTCAATCTTTCCCAGCCTTGAGGTCTTTTTCAATGAGTCGGTTCTTTGCATCATGTGGCCAAAGTACTGGAGTTTCAGTTTCAACATCAGTCCTTCCAAGGAATATTAAGGACCGATTTCCTTTAGGATTGACTGGTTTGATCTTCTTGCAGTCCAAGGGATTCTCAAGCGTCTTCTCCAGTACCATAGTTCTAAAGCATCAATTCTTCAGCGCTCAGCTTCCTTTAAAGCCCAACTCTCACATCCACACACGACATTCTTCCAGTTTTTATACTGCTTTGTCTGTTTATTGGCTGTGCATGCAGCACTGTAATTGTCCTCAGTCACATCGGACAGCCTGCAGTCCTACAGGCTAGAGCCCTCCAGGCTCCTCTGTCCGTGGAATGTTCCAGGCAAGAATACTGGAGCTAGTTGCCATTTCCTACTCCAGGGGGTCATCCCAAGGCAAGACTGAACCCACATCTATTGTATTGGTGGGCAGACTCTATCGTTGTGCCAACTGGCATGAAGGATCTTGTTTCCAGGACAAGGGTGGAACTCATGACCTCAGCAGTAGAAGCATGGAGTCTGAACTGCTGAACCACCAGGGACATCCCCATGGATAATTTTATACAACTTTTTATATATTTTTAATTTCTTTTTTTCCCCCATTTATCTTCATTAGTTGGAGGCCAATTACTTTACAATATTGTAGTGGTTCTTGTCATACATTGACATGAATCAGCCATGGATTTACACGTATTCCCCATCCTGATCCCCCCTCCCACCTCCCTCTCCACCCAATTCCTCTGGGTCTTCCCAGTGCACCAGGCCCGAGCACTTGACTCATGCATCCAACCTGGGATGGTGATCTGTTTCACCATAGATAATATACATGTTTCAATGCTGTTTCTCTCAAAACATCCCACCCTCACCTTCTCCCACAGAATCCAAAAGTCTGTTCTGTACTTCTGTATCTCTTTTTCTGTTTTGCATATAGGGTTATTGTTACCATCTTTCTAAATTCCATATATATGTGTTAGTATACTGTATTGGTCTTTATCTTTCTGGCTTACTTCACTCTGTATAACGGGCTCCAGTTTCATCCATCTCATTAGAACTGATTCAAATGAATTCTTTCTAATGGCTGAGTAATATTCCATGGTGTATATGTACCACAGCTTCCTTATCCATTCGTCTGCTGATGGGCATCTAGGTTGCTTCCATGTCCTGGCTATTATAAACAGTGCTGCGATGAACATTGGGGTGCACGTGTCTCTTTCAGATCTGGTTTCCTTGGTGTGTATGCCCAGAAGTGGTATTGCTGGGTCATATGGCAGTTCTATTTCCAGTCTTTTAAGGAATCTCCACACTGTTCTCCAAAGCAGCTGTACTAGTTTGCATTCCCACCAACAGTGTAAGAGGGTTCCCTTTTCTCCACACCCTCTCCAGCATTTATTGCTTGTAGACTTTTGGATAGCAGCCATCCTGACTGGCGTGTAATGGTACCTCATTGTGGTTTTGATTTGCATTTCTCTGATAATGAGTGATGTGGAGCATCTTTTCATGTGTTTGTTAGCCATCTGTATGTCTTCTTTGGAGAAATGTCTGTTTAGTTCTTTGGCCCATTTTTTGATTGGGTCATTTATTTTTCTGGAATTGAGCTGCAGGAGTTGCTTGTATATTTTTGAGATTAATCCTTCCACAGTTATCAAGATAGTATGGTACTGGCACAAAGACAGAAATATAGATCAATGGAACAGAATAGAAAGCCCAGAGATACATCCATGAACCTATGGACACCTTATGTTTGACAAACGAGGCAAGGATATACAATGGAAAAAAGACAACCTCTTTAACAAGTGGTGCTGGGAAAACCGGTCAACCACTTGTAAAAGAATGAAACTAGAACACTTTCTAACACCATACATAAAAATAAACTCAAAATGGATTAAAGATCTAAATGTAAAACCAGAAACTATAAAACTCCTAGAGGAGAACATAGGCAAAACACTCTCCGACATAAATCACAGCAGGATCCTCTATGACCCACCTCCCAGAATATTGGAAATAAAAGCAAAAATAAACAAATGGGACCTAATTAAACTTAAAATCTTTTGCACAATAAAGGAAACTATAAGCAAGGTGAAAAGACAGCCCTCAGATTGGGAGAAAATAATAGCAAATGAAGCAACAGATAAATGATTAATCTCAAAAATACAGCTTTTTATAAAACAAAGTTTCCCTTGGCCTTTGATTGGAAAGGTCATCTTTATTAGATTTCTTAGGATGGATTAACAAACAATATTCTATAAATTTTTGCATGTTTAAAATTGTTCTTCTACAACTTGGATGATTTAAATCAGTTTGTCTGGAGATGACATGTATTTCTAATTAACTTCATTTTTCATGTATCTTTTCTTTCCCTATTTTGCTGTCCCTCCTACAGGCATATCACAACATGGTACAATGCAGAACAGCCAGTTTCTCCTTGAAAAATCATTGAACTAATTACCTTTATTTTATTTTTGTTGCACTGAATCATGTCCTGAGGGATGAATCTCTTATGTTGTTACATAAAAGCTTTTCATTATGCAAGAGTTATTGTGGATGACTAAGATGAGGGTGAGTATTGTACAGCCTGTCTGTCATTCTGCCTCTTGTACTTCAGCTTTTGTTTATCCTTCTTCCTCTTCATTTCTCTACATTCTTTTATTTTAAAATATATATTCCTTGGACTTCCCTGTTGGTCCAGTGGCTAAGAATCCACACTCCCAGTTCAAGGACCCCAGGTTCAGTCCTTGCACAGGGAACTAAAATTCCAGATTCAGCAACTAAAAAAGATTTCGTGTGCTGCAAATAAGACCTGGCACAGCCAAATAAATAAACAAAATGAAAATAGATATACATTCCTTTTGTTTCATCCTTACTGTTTCCTCCAAAGCTTTTGGATTTAGAAATTTATCTCACCATGGTTCTTTTTGCTTATTTTAATGCTTAAAAAATATTCCTGTTTGATTAGTAATTTGAGTTTTCCTATAAATATTTACTACAGAAATCAAGCAAAGGTACAATGTCTCGTTAATCAATCAAAGGATTATTTAATTTAAAAAAATGCACAACATTGTAAATCAACTATACTTCAATAAAAAATTTCTTTAAAATAAGTGTTTAAAAAAAAAAAGAAAAAAGGGGTGGTGAAGCCATTCATGTGTTTTCATTTAACACATATATATCCTTCTGAGACCCAACATAGATCATCTTATACTTTGTTGGCAGCTGTGAAAAAAATTCATTTAATTTCTTTAGTTGATGCATGTTTATGCATCCAGTCACTGAAAATTTTACTGTGATTTCTTAATATGTTCTAGATCCAGTGGATATAGTAGTGAACAAAAAGAAAAGCTAATCTCATAAAGAAAAGCAACACACATCAAGAAGGGAACCAAGCAATGTCAATACTGAAAGCAGAGCATTTGAGAGGCACAAACTATGTATTAGGTTCCCCTGAAAACTCCTATTTTTATCAAAAAGGAGCAGAGGAGAAAGCTCAAGAGTAAACTAGGGTCCTTCAGTAGAAACATTTGTAAGGAAAGTAGACACCATGTATTACCACACCTCATGTTGGGTGGGATTCATGAAGAATCATCATATACACTGATTGGATAATAAAAAATATGTAACAACCTCTCTTTTCACACTGTCATATTATCAATTGGTAAATCAGTATACTTTACATGAGCACATTAAGTCAATTATATATAACATGCTTTATATAATATGCATTATTTATAACATTATATGTTTATAATGCACATGCATATAGTATGTATGTATATAATATATATCAATATGCATTCTTATTTTGAAATAATAACAGCTTTGTGGAAAGTTGCAAATATAATACAGGGACGTGTGTCATACCCTTCATCCAAGTTTCCCCAAGTGTTGCATCTTGTACAATTAGAGTATGGTATAAAATCCAAGGATCTGACTTTGATGGATTGTGTGTTTCATTGTCTTTTACTACAAGCATAAGTTCATGTAATCACCACCACACTATATCAAGATTCAGAACCATTCCATCACCACAAATTTTTCCTCGTTATCTTTTTTACTAGTTTTTATTAGACAGCAGTTGATTTATAATGCTGTGTTAGTTTCAGGGGTACAGCAAAGTGAATCACTTATATGTGTATCTACTCTTTTCTAGATTCTTTTCCCATTTAGGCCCTTACAGAGTATTGAGTAGAGTTCCCTGCGCTATGCAGCGTGTCCTTATTAGTTACCCATCTTATATATGGTAGTTTGCATATGTTAACCCCAATCTCCCAATTCACCCCAATCCCCTCCCCAGTTTCCTAACAATAGCTTGCTCTCTACATCTATGATGCTGTCATGTTCCCTTTTTATCCTCATATACACACCTCTCCCCCAACATTTTATAACTCTTGACAATCACTAATCCCTTTGCCAGCCCTATAACTTTTTTAGAGAATGCTATATAAATATACTTAAGTAGTGTGTAACTATTTGAGATTGACTTTTTTCACTCAACACAATGCTTTTGAGATCCTTTCAAGTTGGTAATTCAATCAATTTTATTTCTAAGTGAAATTCCAGAGTATCGCAGGTGTTTAACCATTAATTCATGAGTTGTTTCCAGTTTTGACCACTTCCAATAGGCCTTCTATGAACAGCCATGTGTAGGTTTTTATGTGGACATAAGATTTCATTTTGCTCAGATAATTGCCCAGTGAGTCTGAGTGAGTGAATGTTGCTCAGTCGTGTCTGACTCTTTGCGACCTCATGGACTATAGCCTGCCAGGCTCCTCTGTTCATGGAATTCTCCAGGCCAGAATACTGGAGTGGGTAGCCATTCTCTTCTTCAGGGGAACTTCCCAACCCAGAGATCAAACCAAGGTATCCCACGCTGCAGGCAGATTCTTTCCCATCTGAGCCACAAGGGAAGCCCAAATAATTGCTGGGTCACTTGTTAGGTGTAAGTTTAACCTATTTTTAAGGAACTGTCAAACTATTTTTCAGAATGGTAATATTATTTTGCATTCCCACCAACAATGCATAAGAGATCCCGTTTCTCTGTAACCTTGCCAGCATTTGATATTTAGTTGCTGTTGCTAATTTTAGTTGTTCTACAAAGTGTGTGGTGATATTCCACTGTGGTATAAAGTTGCCATTCTTTAGTGGCTAGTGATGTTGAACATCTTTTCTTGTGCTTATTTACCATCTAAAAATTCTCTTCAATAATATATCCCTTCATGACTTTTCCCATTTTCAGTTGGATTAGGTTTGTAATTTTGATAAAGTTAGATTTTATTTTTTAATTAATAGATTATGGTTTTGGTGTCATATCAATGAACTCTTCAAAAAGTTCTGAACCTCAAATGGATTAAGTTTTTAATTTTGATAAAATCAGATGTCTATTTTTTCATTAATGGACTGTGGTTTTGATGTCATGTCTAGGAACTCTTCAACAAACCCTGAGTCCAGAATATTTTCTCTAGGTTATCTTAAGTTTGATATTTTTATAGTTTTACACTTAAATCTATCATTCATTCCACACAAATTTTTTGTATAAGTTTTGAAGTTTAAGCTGAGGTATAATTCTTCAGTATGAATATGCATCGCTCCAGCACAACTTGTTGACGTGTTTTTCACCTTTGTCAAAAATCAGTTGGTTGTAAATGTGTGGAACTGTTTCTGAGTTCTCTATTGGGCACAAGAGATCTGTCTGTCTATTCCAAATCCCATCTTGACTACTGAAGCTATGTAATAAATCTTGAATAACTCTGTTAATCTACTTTACCAAAATATTGTCTATTGTAGTTCCTTTGACTTTCCATAGAAATTTTAGAATAAACTGTCCTATATATATTAAAAAAAAAACCAACAAATTTGCTCAGATTTTGATAGGATAAACTTGTATAATAATTTTCAAAGAATTGATATCTTTACTTTGTTGAATCCTTGCAATCCATGGTATGTCTCACCATTTATTTAGGTTATTTTTGAGGCGTAATATATTTCATCATTTAGACAGTTTTTTGTTTCCTTCATTAGCATTTTATACTTTTTAGTTTACATGCATGTGTTTTGTTAGATTTAAACCTCTGGGTTTCTTTCTTTCTTTCTTTCTTTTTTCTTCTGAGTTGTAAATGGTACTGCATTTTTATTTTTGGATTTCGCAAGTTTATTGCTGGTATATAGAAATGCAATTAATTTTAGGGTGTTGATCTTATATCTTGGGGTCTTGGTGGACTCAATTATTAATACTTGAGATTTATTTCTTCAAAATACATTCCTGATCACCGGGGTGGGTGCAAGAGGGTGCAAGGGGCCGCGCTCCCCCTGCGCCCCCTGCGCTGCTAGGCAAGCATGTGGCCCCAGCGCCCAGCCCCTCGGGTCAGCCCTGGCACCGGCCCGCGGAACACTGTGAGCCTGCGGGAGACCCCGGAGCTGGGCGTCACCGAGTCCGCAGACCGCGAGCCCCAGTGCTGCTCCGCGCCCCGCGCCCTGGGCCGCCGCCCCGGCTCCTGCGGCCGCTGCGGTTGCTGCTCTCGCCTGCAGCGAGCGAGGGTCGTGGCCTCTCTGCTGAGCCGGCGTTTGCTGTGGAGACAAGCGGTGATGTTAGTCTCTGGGCAGCCCGCTGTAATGCTGGGCAGCGAGGTGGAGCGACTCCTCCAGTGCTAACCACCTGGAGCTGCTGGACAGTCCCCACTCCCCTGTGCTGGCCGGTAGGTCCTTGGTGATCCGCCACTTCCTGCGGGATGGAGGAGGCAGCCCTTCGGCTGAGGGCGACCATACGTAGGTGGCTCAGAACCGCTTTGGGCTGGTGGTCGGTCGGAAGGCTCAATCCAGGCTGCAACCGTGTCGGACTTCCACGTGTATCCTCAGGCCGCTGGGGGCGAGGAGGGCGGTGTGGCCTGCGTCCAGCGCCAAATCCATGTGCTCCCCAAGCCCCTCATCACTTGGGAGAAGAACAAGGTCCCCGATGACGCAGCCGAGGAGAGGTACACGCTGCTGCCCAAGAGGGTGCTGCAGATAACGGCCCTCGATCCAAGGACAGCGGCGTCTTCCCCGCGACAGGCCTGGGCTCGGGGCCTGCAAGGAGCCCGCGGTCCTCGTGGGGCCTGAGAGCCTCACCCTGACTCTGCAGCAGGCTGCAGTGTTGAGTGCGTTACAGCCGCCGTTGTGGCCTGGAGTCCCCTGCATGAACGACCCCCAGGCGGAGGGCACCCAGGTGCCGGGGGTGGAGGGCACCCAGGTGCCGGGCTGGGGACTTCATCGTCTCAGACGTGACCGGCCGGTGCTCAGGCGTCTCTATGTCTCCGTGGCCAAAAGGCCCGGCACCCGGGTGAGGAGAAGGGCCCGGGGGGCTGGTGGTGCAAGCCCCAGCAGAGTTCGCCCAGCACCCCCAGTCCACCTCCTGGCTGGCTGGGACAAAGCCGTGCTCACCTGCCAAAGCCAGGCTGAGCCGCCGCCTCGCGTGATGTGGTTGAAGAGTGGACAGGTGCCGGGTCCTAGAGGCCGCATCATGCTCAGTAATAACAGCAATCTGACCATTTCTGGAGTCGCCCGGAAGATGAGGCCACCTACCCGTGTGTGCCCGAGAGCAGTGCCGGCTCCTCTTCAGCCAGCACCACACTGACTCTGCTGTGGGTGGAGGGGCTGCGGGCGGCCTCGTCTTGCCCACTGAGGTGCACGTGTCCTGGACCGAGGCCCTGAGGAAGACCAAGGGGACTGGGGGTCTATACATCGGGAAGGCCGCTGAGTCCCCAGAGCTGGAGCGTCAGGAAGTCGTCAGCAAGAGCCCCTTCCAGCGCCTGGGGAGCCACCTGGAGCCTGCTACTGCCTACAGTTTCTACATCAAAGCCCACACACCTGGGGGGGGGGGGCGGTGAGTGCAGCTCGGCCTTCACTCCCAACCTGGCCAGCACTCTAGGCGAACCGTGCCAACCCGCCACCAAGACTTCAGTGAGGGTCCTGGGCAGCTCCACCCCGGAGCTGCTGCGGGAGCCCTGGCGCCCGCTGGCCGAGCAAGAGGGCGGCTTCAAGGTGTTTTTATCACCCAGCTAGCCAGGCCTCCTTCACAGGCCCCGTCCTGCTGCCTGGACCTGATCTCTTAGAGCCTCAGCCAGCTTGACCCCACTGCAGTGTACGACATGGAGCTGCTCGCCGCCAGCATGGGGATGGCAATGCCAAGCATGCTTTGTGTCTTTGAGGAGGGCCTCTGAAAGGGCATCCCTGGGCCCACTGTGTGACTGTCGGGAAGGGGAGGCCCCCAACTGGGCGTCCACCACGGGCATTGTCATGGGCATCCACATCGAGGTCACCTGCATCACCTTTTGGGTCCTCTTCCTCTTATTTGGCCAGAGGGCCAGGGTCCTCTTGTGTGAGGATGTGGAAAACCATATCCTTAGGAGGGAGGGACCCTCGGAGCCAGAGGGACCCCGTGTCCTGGCAGTGAATGGGGTGGGACAGGGAGAGAGGGGCCAGCCCGGCCGAGGCGGGAAACGTGTGGGCACGAAGGAACTGGGCCAGTTTTTCCCCCGAGGCCCTGCCCCTGCGTGAGGAGACCCAGCTCTCCGCGCTGCCGCTGCAGGGGTCCAGCCTCCTGGAGGAGATGACATCGGGGCCCAGGCCCCCGCCACCCTAGGACGTGCGCCCTGGCCTCCTGGGTGGATCACTGGCTCCCCCCACCCAACTCCCTCCGGACAGTAGCCAGGGTCCGGCAGGCTCTGGAGGAAGCAACCCCCCATTCTCAGGTCAGAGGCAAGGTTTGTCCTTCATGCAGAACTCACACAGGGGCTTCCCTGTGTTTCTGTCCTGACTGAGCCTCTGATTGTCAAGACCTACAGGAGCCTCAGCAAGAAACTGCTCCAAGGGCCCAGAGCGGTTCCTGCAGGAGCCCCGCCGTGGACCAAGGCCCCCCTTCACCTCTGCTTGTGCTCACAGGACTTGGAACTGAACTCATGTTTTCCTTCTTAAAAAAAGAACAAACATAAAATCCAAAAAAAAAAAAAAAAAGACCAGAGAGAGAGGAAGGTGAGTCAGACAAAAATATGCCCCTGCTGTGGCTGGATGCCTGACACCATCACCCTCCACGACCCTGTTTTCTCAGGATGGAATTTAGCTGGTTTGGTTTTCAGCGCCTACCTCAGCCAGAATGAGTGTCCTCGGGGGAGCAGGGCCGTGGCCTCAGCCCCCTGCTCCACAGAACCCCGAATGCACTCCTGCATCAATCCCCTTAGGGGCACGCCTTCTCTTCCTACCTTGTAGTCCAGAGTTTAAAAAAAAGCATGTCCCAATTTCCAGGTGTAAAAGAAAGTGTCTACCTTGAGGCTCGCTGGCTCTCGGTTGGCCTGTGTTGTATCACTGGACCTTCCTTCCTGACTCTCTCCAAGGGTGTGCCTCTTGGAGCCTGCGGAAACAAAAATTCCCTTTATGCTGTCAACTTAGTCTGAACAGAGCAGGGAGCTTATTAAGACACCCCAAGATCTTTGGTGAGGAGAGTGCGGGCTCCTGACTGTGGCTTCTCTGACATTACCCTGACCAGGAGTTTGGGACACCTTGTGAAATTTTGGTTTCCACTCAGTTTTTGCTGATGGAGTTGAGAGTGGGGTCCTTCCTTTTTTTTTTTTTTAATGTGCTATTTTACTGGACTACAGTGGTTATTTCCAAAACTTTTTGCGCTGCATGTCTACCCTTTCTTGACCCTTTAACAGAGAAAGCAAACTTTTCTTGTTTATTTTTTATTTATTTTTCTTAATCTGTGTCCACTGACATTTCTGGGTGACTGGCATCACAGTCTGGTATATACAAGACAAAGAGAAAGCTGAAAGAACTTGCTACCTTGTATCATCCCTCTGTTACCACATTCCTAGACAGGCTATCTACTTTTCTTTACCATTCAGCATCTTTCTATGTTTGTTTTATATATAATAAACAGGATTTTCCGTTGCATTCATCAGGAGAAATAGGACAAATATGTCTAATGCAGCTCACCAGAAGTCTGTAATATATTTTTAATCAAGCTGTTTATAGAAAGAGAGACCCACAAAACATTCGCTTGGAGCCCTGAATGACCAAGGGGGTGGCCCTGTGCAGACCTGTGCAACACTGCTGTTACCTAGCAGCCAGACGGGATGGTGAGAAGCATATTTTCAGCAAAGCATGATGTCACCCCAATTAGAAGTGGGGCTGTCTTAGTAAGCACAGAGAGAAAATGGGTATTTAATAGGCAGCCTGCTGTGTCTGCTACAAACTCCTATAGTTTAACAACTTACTTTAAAATAGTGAGTGCTATAGGAGGTCCAATGTGCTTTAGGTTTAAATTACATATCTATATATATGCATTGTATATATGTATTACATATACACATATATTGCATATATATACATACATATACACATACATATATGTATGTGTATATACATATACATATAAAGGAGATCAGTCCTGGGTGTTCATTGGAAGGACTGATGCTGAAGCTGAAACTCCAATACTTTGGCCACCTCCTGCGAAGAGTTGACTCGTTGGAAAAGACCCTGATGCTGGGAGGGATTGGGGGCAGGAGGAGAAGGGGACGACAGAGGATGAGATGGCTGGATGGCATCACCAACTCCATGGGCATGAGGTTGAGCAAACTCCGGGAGTTTGTGACGGACAGGGAGGCCTGGTGTGCTTTGGTTCATGGGGTCGCAAAGAGTAGGACACGACTGAGCGACTGAACTGAACTGATATGTATATATATACACATATGTGCATACATATACATGATTCATATAGACATAGTTTTTAAATATACGCATATTGGTGAGAAAATACACATACATAAAATAGGTTCATGCCATGCTGCCATGCAGGGGAAGCCAAACTAAAATATTGGAAAAGTCCAAGAGACCCAATATGTGCCTTAGAGCAGCAAAGATGAAGCGATGGCCTCAATCCAGAGTCCAGGTGACCTAGATGGAGAGATGCATGGTTACCTGAGCAAAGTTTAGTGAAGTAAAGCCCTTAGCTTTTGGAGCCTCAGAAATCCCTATTTCAGTCAGGTATAGAATAGTCATAAAGGAAGATGAGAATGTCATTCTGAGCTTAGCAAACTATAGGAAAAATGAAAGGAATGCTAGAAATGTTGGAAAACTGTAAGACATTTGATAAATAGTTTAGTTTGTATGCAGATCAATGAATATTTCTGACACCCTAAGGAAGTTCTGGAAATTCACCAAGAATTTTGGAAGGATGATAATAATAAATAAAAAATTTAATTAGCTGATGGCTTTTAGAAGGAACTCTTTAATTAAATGATACTATTAATTAGGTGTTTAAAATATTAGCCTTTATTGAATGACTGCTCTATATACATTTTATTAGTACATCAAAATACTTTCCAATATTATGCTTTCCCTAACTATGTTATTAAAATTCTAAATAGACATAATATAAAGTAGTGGAAAATATTTTGAAAACTTTAAATTGAAAAGCAAATCTCCATTTTGTTACTGTTCCCCAGTTCTTCAGTGTCTGCCCTCCAGGATAAATACTGTTTGTGGTTTTTCCCTACGTATCATTACAATAATAATCATATATGTGTGCATGAGTGTATTTAATTTTACTCAAATGGCAGCATAATCAGCATACAATCATTTATATCTCTGAATCTTCATAACAAAGTACCTTAGAGATTTTTCTTACCCCAACATTGATGAGATCTCATTTTTTAAACATTTTACATAATCTTTTTTCATACTGATGGAAAACCTCATGTAGATAGTGTGAGATAACATGCATAAGAAAATGGCCTTTCACTTCCATCTCCACATTCAGTTGCATTTGTTATATTAAAGCTTCTACAATTATTGTGTTGTAATTCAATAACTTGATTATAATGTGGTCACATAGCTTTTCACTAGTATGTTTTTCTACTTGCTTCTTCAGACTTGGTATGTGTTTTCATTATGGTTCATTTCCCCAGTATCTGATATAATACTGGAATATAATAATGACATCAACAGTCATTTACTGAGCAACAAGCACTAGGAGCATGGTGAAGTACTTTGTAAATGCTTGCTTATATAACCTGCCAAATAAACTTAACAAAGAGTAAAGTTATTATTCCATTTTTAGAGATGATGAAAACAAGGTTTATAGAGGTCAAACCACTCTTTTATGGATAAGCATTTATGCTTGTTGTACATCTTTGCTTTGAAAGTTTAAATCCTAAACTCTGATTTCTGTAATTTACTGTATGTGTTTTTTGCATCATTAAAAAAGCAAATTAATAAAATATTTAAGAGCCAGAATTGGTTTATGTCAAATCATGAAAACTCCATTTAAGCATGTCCTTTTGTTTCTCATCGGTATTTTTGAGTAAAGTTAATTTTTTAAAAATAACTAAGTATGTGGTACACATCATAGCAGTAAAATTTACTCAGAAAGGTCAAGGAGAAACTTTTTCTATAGATTCACATGATATCCAGTTTATCTGGTTCCTAGCAATTCACACACAAAAATGTTTTTTTCCTCACACAGCACATTTCAATTTAAATACTATGTTTTTCATTAAATTTACATAAAGCTTGTGTATCTTGTTTACTGCATAAATCCAAAGTCTTATATGAAATCAATCTGTCATATGCTCTATTTCACTTGTGACATGAGTAGGTTTTAATTTTATCATAACTCTTTTTATCATCCTGGGAAACATACATGGAATCATGTTTCTTTCAGCCAAGTATACCCTCTTTAGCCTGAGTCTTCTGCTAAGCAACTGGTTAAGAAGCAAAATATTAACTACCAGAAGATCCTTACAAGTAATTTATAGATAAAAGTAAAAAATATGAGAACCAAACTGCATGTGGGTGGGATTCTCAGTTTTTTGTTTCTTTTGTAGCTTTACTTTGAAGGAACTCTCCAGTCATGAGGCTGTGTAGCAGTCAGCATGCTGTCAGCTAAATCTCCGACTGAAGTCCCATCTTTCTAGCCACAGGAATAAAGAAAAGGAGACCACATGTTCCAAAGACGGCAGGGGGTACCCATATTTTATTTTTATCTTTCCTCTTGTGCCGTTTCCAATAGTGAAACTCAACCAGGGAGTTGCATGACTTGAGTGGTGAGTGCGTGGGTAAATATATAGCTATTATTTTAGTAATATTTATGTGTATATTTTTTCAAATATGCACATGAGCATGTGTGTTTAAGTCTCTTTACTCATGCCCAGCTCTTTGCAACCCTTTGGACAGTGGCCCACCAGTCTCCTCTGTCCATGGGATTCTATAGGCGAGAATACTGGAGTGGATTGGCATGCTCTCATCTAGGTGATCTTCCTGGCCCAAGGATTGAACCCGAGGCTTCTGCGGCTCCTGCACTGCAAGTAGATTCTTTACCACTGAGCCACTGCAGAAGTCTCTAAATATACACATAAATATTTAGTTGTCAAAATATTATATCTATGTATAATAAAAACCTACTGTCAATGTGGTAATTTTTATTTTTATTTGTAAATATACACATGAGTATTAACAATAAAAGTTACCACACTGACAGTAGGTTTAAATGTATATAGATATATTTGACAACTACAAAATAAAGGAAAGTGATAATAGTAAGGAGTCTTACATATTTTTAAGACATCTGAATTTCATGTGAAGTACTAAAATATTAAGCAAATTAAGTTGCAAAAGGCTAGGCATATGTATGCTGTAATCCCTAAAACAAAGAATGAAGCAGTAATACAAAGAAATATCACCAGAAACTTAGTATGTAAATTAAAAATGAAATGCTAAAACATGTACATAATGAAAAACAATAAAGTGGGAATAAATGGGCAAAAAACAGAAAAAAAAAGAGAAAATGAGTAATCAAATGTTAGATCTAAAGAAACTGATATAAATAACTGCATAGAAAGTAAATGATCTAAATAGAGATCTAAAGACAAATTTTACCTGATTATGTAAAGAATAAAAAAGACTCAACTATAAGCTATACAAAAGAAACTCAGCTGTAACATAAAGTCACATATGTGCCGAAAGTCAAAGAAAATGAAAAACTACATACTAAGCAAACAATAACCAAAAGAAGTCTGGAATAATTATATTAATACGAGAAATGGTAGGCTTCAGAACAATGACTATTACAAAGGATAACAAGAGACATTAAGCAATTATGAAAAATCAATTCTCCAATAACTGTCATGGTTCCTAAATAGCACTTAGTAACAGAGTTTCAAAGTAAATGAAAGAAAAACTGATAGAACTAAAATAAGAAATAAACAATTCCACAATTATAGTTGGAAACATCAACATCTTTTTCCACAATCAATAGAGCAAGTAGATAGAAAAGTAATAAAAGTATTAGGAGATTGAATCAACATGTCAACAAATGAACTAAGTTGTCATTTATACAGCAAAACTATGACATCAAAATAGAAATTCTTTTCAAATACACCTGGGACATTCACCAAGATAAATCAATCATATTCTGGGCCATGAAAACCACTAATGAATATAAAAGACTAGAAAGTCTTTTAGACTATTCAAAGTCTTTTCTTAGACTATAGCATATAATAGAATTAATACAAAAGTTATATTTGATAAGCTTAAAATATTTGGAGATTAAATAATTTATGTCAAATCACTGAAGGGTTAAAAAGGAAGTAACAAGGGAAGTTATAAAATATTTTAAATTGAATAGAAGTGAAAGCTCTATATAACAAAAATGTGGAAAATAGCAGAAGCAGTGATTAAAGGGAAATTTATAACATTAAATACTTAGTAAATAAATGATCTAAGCTCCCAACTTAAGGAACTAGGAATATAAGAATAAGCTAAATTTTAAAAGAAAAGAGAGAGAATACAAACAGGAAAAGCAAATATTAAAAGAACAGAAAGGAATAAAATTAGGTGAAGGGGTCCAAGATGGCAGCATAGGAAGATCCTGAAGGCATCTCTTCCCATGGACACACCAGATCTACAGCTACATGTGAATTATTCACCTCTGAAAAAGATCAAAAAAAAAAAAAAAATAGATGAATTGCTTCTTCACAAGAAAGGGATAAAGGACCACATCAAGACAAAGGAAAGACAGTCTCACTGTGAACCCCTGGTGCAGTGACACATAATATAAAATATGGAGGAATCTCACCAGCCTGGTGCTTCGCCTGGAGGGGTGAGGGGCTGATGCTCTTGGAATGTGTAGTGGAGAAATGAATCCCAAAATATCGGCCTTAGGAGACCAACAGAACTAAAATTCAAAGGGCTTCCTTGATGGCTCAGTAGATAATCTGCCTGCAATGCAGGAGACACAGGCTCAATCCTTGGGTTGGGAAGATCCCTTGGAGGAGGAAATGGCAACGTATTCCAATATTCTTGCCTGGAGAAGCCCACGGGCAGAGGAACCTGGCGGGCTATAGCCCACAGGGTCGCAAAGAGTCAGACATGACTGAGTGACTAAGCACACACAGAAATACTTTAAGAAATTGAGACCCTCTTTTTAAAGGCTTCACATGCAGTCCCACTTACTCTGAGATCCAGTGAGAAAATAGCTTGAAAGCTTCTAGACTCTATGTGGGGCTTCCCCGGTGGCTCAGACGGTAAAGCGTCGAAGGAAACTCATCCAAAAGCAACTGCTGAGGATCAAGGGATAGGCAAAACTCTCCCGGGAGACGGGTGCTGGCAGATACCGTTATTTCACTCTCTACCTTCCCTACCAGCAGAGCCAAGTGAGCTCAGAGGTAACACCGTTTCACAGCCTTGCTACGACATAGAGGGGCAATGGATTAGGGTGCTATCCCACTGCCTTAAAAAGCTGGAGAGTACCCACAGATGCAACACCCCCCAATTCCTTGTTGGAACTGATCGGTCATAGCATTTTCCTCCCTCCAGCCCAAAATTCGCATGTGCATAGACAAAATACTAACCCACCAATGCATCACTGAAACTCACAGGTGTGCACAGCCAAGACACATTCCTGCTGCCTTTTGAGCTAGTGAATGCGCTTGTCCCCTGTACTCCCCGCTGTCCAGCTAGAACCATGGGCACATCCCGTCCACACAGATGACACTGGATTGCCTTCATCACTTGGTGGCCAAGGCGGGGACATTCTCGAGTTGCCCAGACTGTAACAATCAGAAAAACAGTGCCTGGCAGGCCTCCATCCCCAGGGTATCACACACAGCTGACTAAAGCATGACTCCTGTTTTCCCGTAAAATAAATAAATAAATAATGAAACAATGAAAGGCCTGTTTATCCAGCCTAGGGCTGTAGCCTAAGGTATAGGCTTCAGCTTTCCCATACATCCAGAAACTAAGGAGGCATTCTAGAGAATGTAAGCAGTGAGATATCATCCTTGGGCACCCCTGTGGCCTTACTACGGCTAAAAATAGTTCTCCCCTAAAAAAAAATTAAAAAATAAATAAAAATAGTTCTCTTAGAAAGGAGCGTACATATATATATATATATATATATATATATATATATATGTTTGGTGTCACAGGATTTTATCAGTGTCATCCAGGAGACACCTCAGATTTCCTGGACTGGAGGCCAGTAGGGATTGCAATTGAAATCCCATAGGACTGTACATATACGGCTTTCCATAGCCTGAAACTAGTTGCTTAATGTACATCCTCTTCACAGCCAACTGACAGGTCTCAGTGCACCCTCGATAAGAGGGGCATATCAGAACTAACAGAGTTTAGATATTCACAAAGGTCTCTAAAAACAAACATGAGCAAGGGCAAGGTTGAACAAGGCATTTTATCTCCTGCACAAGGTCACTCTTTCAAGAATAAGAGAAGTAGCTGTTTTGCATAATATATAAACACAAAAACAGAGAATCAAGCAAAATAAGGGAACAGGATTGCATTCCAAAAGAAAAAAAATCTCAAAAAAAAAATTGATACCGAGATAAGTAATAAAAATTTGATAAAAATTAGAAGCAATGGTCACAGGGATGCTCAAAAAACTTGGGAGAAGATGGCACTCACACAGTGAGAACGTCAACAGAGGACAGAGAACATAAGAAAGTACAAAACAGATGTTGCAGAGCTGATAAATAACTGAGCTGAAACACAGAGAGGTTCAAAATCAGACTGTGTGAAGGAGAAGAACAGAACAGTGAGCTGGAAGACAAAAAAATACAGTTAATTCAGACACAGCAGTAAAAAGAAAAAAGATTTTTTAAAAAAATAAAGATAACTTATGGGACCTATAAGATAGTATCCAGTGGAATAATATCAGCATTCAATTCAGTTCAGTTCAGTCGCTCAGTCGTGTCCGATTCCTTGCAACTCCATGAATCGCAGCACGCCAGGCCTCCCTGTCCATCACCAACTCCAGGAGTTTACTCAAACTCATGCCCATCGAGTCAGTGATGCCATCCAGCCGTCTCATCCTCTGTCGTCCCCTTCTCCTTCTGCCCCCAATCTCTCCCAGCATCAGGATCTTCTCCAATGAGTCAACTCTTCGCATGAGGTGGCCAAAGTATTGGAGTTTCAGCTCCAGCATCAGTCCTTCCAATGAACACCCAGGACTGATCTCCTTTAGGATGGACTGATTGGATCTCCTTGCAGTCCAAGGGACTCTCAAGAGTCTTCTCCAACACCACAGTTCAAGAGCATCAATTCTTCAGCACTTGGCTTTCTTTATAGTCCAACTCTCACATCCATACATGACCACTGGAAAAACCATAGCCTTGACTAGGTGGAACTTTGTTGGCAAAGTAAGGTCTCTGATTTTTAATATGCCATCTAGGTTGGTCATAACTTTCCTTCCAAGGAGTAAGTGTCTTGTAATCTCATGGCTGTAATCACCATCTGCAGTGATTTTGGAGCCCAGAAAAATAAAGTCTGACACTGTTTCCAGTGTTTCCCCATCTATTTCCCATGAAGGGATGGGACCAGATGCCATGATCTTAGTTTTCTGAATGTTGAGCTTTCAGCCAACTTTTTCACTCTCCTCTTTTATTTTCATCAAGAGGCTTTTTAGTTCCTCTTCACTTTCTGCCATAAGGGTGGTGTCATCTGCATATCAATATTGATATATCTTGATTCCAGCTTGTGAATCTTCCAGCCCAGCATTTCTCATGATGTACTTTGCATATAAGTTAAATAAGCAGGGTGACAATATACAGTCTTGACGTACTCCTTTTCCTATTTCGAACCAGTCTGTTGTTCCATGTCTTGTTCTAGCTGTTGCTTCCTGACCTGCATACAGGTTTCTCAAGAAGCAGGTCAATTGGTCTGGTATTCCCATCTCTTTCAGAATTTTCCACAGTTTATTGTGATCGTGTAGTCAATAAAGCAGAAATAGATGTTTTTCTGGAACTCTCTTGCTTTTTTGATAATCCAGTGGATGTTGGTAATTTGATCTCTGGTTCCTCTGCCTTTTCTAAAACCAGCTTGAACATCTGGAAGTTCACAGTTCACGTATTGCTGAAGCCTGGCTTGGAGAATTTTGAGCATTAGTTTACTAGCATGTGAGATGATTGCAATTGTGCGGTTGTTTGAGCATTCTTTGGCATCACCGTTCTTTGGGATTGGAATGAAAACTGACCTTTTCCAGCCACTGCTGAGTTTTCCAAATTTGCTGGCATATTGAGTGCAGCACTTTCACAGCATCATCTTTCAGGATTTGAAACAGCTCAACTGGAATTCCATCACCTCCACTATCTTTGTTCATAGTGATGCTTTCTAAGGCCCACTTGATTTCACATTCCAGGATGTCTGGCTCTAGGTGAGTGATCACACCATCGTGATTATCTGGGTCATGAAGATCTTTCTTTGTACAGTTCTGTGTATTCTTGCCACCTCCTCTTAATATCTTCTGCTTCTGTTAAGTCCATACCATTTCTGTCCTTTATCGAACCCATCTTTACATGAAACATTCCCTCGGTATCTCTAATTTTCTTGAAGAGATCTCTAGCCTTTCCCATTCTGTTGTATTCCTCTGTTTCTTTGCATTGATCGCTGAGGAAGACTTTCTTCTCTCTCCTTGCTATTCTTTGGAACTCTGAATTCGAATGGGTATACCTTTCCTTTTCTCCTTTGCTTTTCACTTCTCTTTGTTTCACAGCTATTTGTAAGCCCTCCTCAGACAACCATTTTACCTTTTTGCATTTCTTTTCCATGTGGATGGTCTTGATCCCTGTCCCTGTACAATGTCATGAACCTCTGTCCATAGTTCATCAGGCACTCTGTCTATCAGATCTAGTCCCTTAAATCTATTTCTCACTTCCACTGTATAATCATAAGGGATTTGATTTAGGTCATACCTGAATGGTCTAGTGGCTTTCCCTACTTTCTTCAATTTAAGTCTGAATTTGGCAATAAGGAGTTCATGATCTGAGCCACAATCAGCTCGCGATCTTGTTTTTGCTGACTATATAGAGCTTCTCCATCTTTGGCTGCAAAGAAAATAATCAATCTGATTTCGGTGTTGACCATCTGGTGATGTCCATGGGTAGAGTCTTCTCTTATGTTGTTGGAAGAGTGTGTTTGCTATGACCAATGTGTTCTCTTGGCAAAACTCTATTAGCCTTTGCCCTGCTTCATTCCGTACTCCAAGGTCAAATTTGCCTGTTACTTCAGGTGTTTCTTGACTTCCTACTTTTGCATTCCAATCCCCTATAATGAAAAGGACATCTTTTTTGGGTTTTAGTTCTAAAAGGTCTTGTAGGTCTTCATAGAACCATTTAACTTCAGCCTCTTCAGCCTTACTGTTTGGGGCATAGACTTGGATTACCGTGATATTGAATGGTTTGCCTTGGAAATGAACAGAGATCATTGTGTCATTTTTCAGATTGCATCCAAGTACTGCATTTCAGATTCTTTTGTTGACTGTGATGACTACTCCATTTCTTCTAAGGGATTCCTGCCCACAGTAATAGATACAATGGTCATCTGAGTTAAATTCACCCATTACAGTCCAGTTTAGCTTGCTGATTCCTAGAATGTCAACATTCACTCTTGCCATCTCCTGTTTGACCACTTCCAATTTGCCTTGATTCATGGACCTGACATTCCAGGTCCTTATGCAATATTGCTCTTTACAGCATCAGACCTTGCTTCTATCACCAGTCCCATCCACAACTGGTTTTTGGTTTGGCTCCATCCCTTCCTTCTTTCTGGAGTTATTTCTCCACTGATCTCCAGTAGCATATTGGGCACCTACTGACCTGGGGAGTTCCTCTTTCAGTATCCTATCTTTTTGCCTTTTCATACTGTTCATGGGGTTTTCAAGGCAAGAATACTGAAGTGGTTTGCCACTCCCTTCTCCAGTGGATCACATTCTGTCAGACCTCTCCACGATGACCGGTCCATCTTGGGTGGCCCCATACAGCATGCATTAGAGGGTCCAAAAAGAGAAAAGAGAAGGGAGCAGACAACTTACTTGAAGACAAAATGTTTGAAAACTTTCACAATGAAGGGAAAGAAACAGATACCCAGATAGAGGAAGCACAGAGGGTTTCAAATAAAATTGACACCAAGACTGATTACAATTAAAATATGAAGTTAAAGTAAAGAAAGAACCTGAAAAGTAGTAAGAGAAAAACAGATTGTTACATAAAGAGAGAATTCTCAGTAAGTCTATCAGCATATTTCTCAGCATAAATTTTGCAGGCTAGAGGGAGTGGCATGACATATTCAAAGTGCTGAAAAGAAGGCAAATGGATAAAAAACTTCCAACTGAAAATGGTCTACCTAGCAAGGTTACCGTGTATCCCAGGTAGCTCAGCTGGTAAAGAATCCTTTGCCTGCAATGCAGGAGACCCCGGTTGGATTCCTGGGTCAGGAATTTCCCCTGGAGAAAGGACAGGCTACACACTCTGGTATTCTTGGGCTTCCCTAGTGGCTCAGAATCTGCCTGCAATGTGGGAGATCTGGATTCGATTCCTGGGTTGGGAAGATCCCCTGTAGGAGGGCATGGCATCCCACTCCATCATTCTTGCCTGGAGAATCCCCATGGACAGAGAAGCCTGTTGGGTTACTGTCTATGGATCCACAAAGAGTTGGTCACAACTGAGTGACTAAGCACACACACAGAGCAGGCTCGGGATTAAAGGAGAGACAAAGAGTATTCTGGATAAGCAAAAACTAAAGGAGTTCATTACCGTAGATCAAGCTTACAAAAAAAAAATGTTAAAGGGACTTCTTCAATATGAAATGAAATAGCAGTACTTAATTATAATAAAATATATGAAAGTAAAATTTTGCCTGGTAAAAGTAAATAAATATACAATAAAATACTGGATTGATCTCTTATAAAGCTACTATCAAGGTTAAAAAATAAAATCAGTAAAGTTAATTAAAACTATAGTAATGTCCAAGGGATAAATAAAATAAAAAGATATAAAATGTGACATGAAAAAGCATAAAGCAAGAGGAGTAAAAATGTAGAATTTTGGAGTGTGTTTAAATTTAAGTTGATATCAACTTAAAATAGACTGCTAAATACATGAGATGAAAAATGTGAACCTCACCATAACCACAAGGCAAAAAGTTATAGTAAATACACAAAAATTTGAGAAACAAATCTAAATCAAACACTAAGGAAAGTCATCAAACAAGAAGGGACGATAAAAAGAAAGGAAGAGAGAGAAACTACAAAAATAGCCAGAAAAAATTAACAAAATGGTAATAAGTACACATTTCTTAAAAATTACTTTAAATCTTGATTCCACTTTGAGTCATCCAACTCTGCATTTCACATGATATACTCTGCAGAGATATTAAACAAGCAGGGTCGAAACACACAGTCTTGACACACTCCTTTCCCAATTTTGAACCAGTCTGGTGCTCCATGTCCAATTAACTGTTGTTTCTTGGCATGCATACAGGTTTCTCAGGAGACAGGTAAAGTGATCTGGTATTTCCTTCTCTTTAAGAATTTTCCATAGTTTGTTGTGATCCACACAGACAAAGGCTTTAGCATAGTTAGTGAAGCAGAAGATGTTTTCTAGAACTCCCTTGCTTTCTCCATGATCTAACAAATATTTGCAATTTGATTTCTGGCTCCCCTGTCTCTTCAAAACCCAGTTTATATACCTGGAAGTACTTGATTGAAGTACTGCTGAAGCTTAACTTGAAGGATTTGAGACATAACCTTGTTAGCATGACAAATCAGTGCTATTGTATAGTACTTTGAATATTCTTTGGCATTGCCTTTCTTGGGGAAAGGAATGAAAATTGACCTTTTCCAGTCCACGACCACTGCTGAGTTTTTCAAATTCGCTGAAATATACAGTGCAGCAATTTAACAGCATCATCTTTTAGGATTTGAAATAGTTCAGCTGGAATTCCATTACTTCCACTAGCTTTGTTCATAGTAATGCTTCCTAAGGTCCTCTTGACTTCATACTCCAAGATGTTTGCTTCTAGGTGAGTGACCACACCATCGTGGTTATCCAGATCATTTAAACTGTTTGTTTATTGTTCTGAGTATTCTTGCCACTTCTTCTTAATCTCTTCTGTTTCTGTTAGGTACATGCTATTTCTGTCCTTTATCATGCCCGTCTCTGCATGAAATGCTCCCTTGACATCTCCAGCTTTCTTGAAGAAATGTCTAGTTTTTACCATTCTATTGTTTTCCTCTATTTCTTTGTATTGTTCATTTGAGAAAGCCTTCTTATGTCTCCTTTCTTTTCTCTGGAACTCGACATTTGGTTAGGTATATCTTTCACTTTCTCCCTTGCCTTTTGCTTCCCACAGTGTGTATCAAAGGGGCTTTCATAACTCAATGAAGTTATGAGACATGCTATGAAGAGCCACCCAAAATGAACAGGTCATAGTGAAGAGATCTGACAAAAAGCTGTCTGCTGGAGAATGAAGTTGCAATTCACTCAAGTATTCTTAACTGGAAAATCCCGTGGACAATATAAAAAAGCAAAGAGATGTGATACTGGAAGATCAGCCTTCCAGGTCAAAATGTATCTGATATGCTACTGGTGAAGAGTGGAGGGAAATTACTCCCTCCCTATTTCAGGGAAATAGCTCCAGAAGGAATGAAGCAGCATGGCCAAAGCAGAAATGATGTGTGGTTGTGCCTGGTGATGAAAGTAAAGGGTGGTGTCATCTCCATATCTGAGGTTGTTGATATTTCTCCCGGCAATCAATGGACAGGAGTTTGGGTAAACTCTGGGAGTTGGTGATGGACAGGGAGGCCTGGCGTGCTTTGTTTGGTTCATGGGGTCGCAAAGAGTCGGACATGACTGAGCGACTGAACTGAACTGAAATGGATCATATAAAACTCTAAGAATCTAAACGAAATGCTAGAGATAAAAAATATATGTATAAATAATGTCTTGAATATACTTCTCATTATATTTAATTAGGAGAAGTAAAGAATTAGGGAACTTTAAGATATATCAGTAGAATTTTCTCAAACTAACAAAACATGTAAAAAAAGGATTAAATAAATAGAAACAGAAAATGCTAGAAGAGTGAGACAATTACAAGGAGTGGAACAGATATATAGTGGGAATATAAGAATAACACAGAACAAAAGGAACAGAGGAAATATTAGAAAGAAAAATTGTTGAGAATTTTCTAAGCTAATAATAGACACCAAATAATATTAAAAAATCTCAGATAATATCAAAGACAATAAATATATTTTAAAAAATCTATATGCTGGCATATTTTATTCAAACTGCAGAAAACCAAAGACAAAGGGAAACTCTAGAAAGAAGTCAGAGAAGAGAAATCATTTTCCATAGAACACCTTACTGGGGAACAGGGATAAAAATTACATCACATTTTTCTTTAAAACTCATTCAAGCAAAAGGAAAATGGAGAAAATGTTTAGCATGCTAAAGGAAAGCCAAAACACCAACCTAGAATTTTTTTTTTTTATCTAGCAAATTATCCTCCAGATAAAGACATTCTCAGACAAATAAAAAATGAGGACTTTTTTTTTTTTTTTTGCCACCAGAACTCTCTCACAGGAAATGTTAAAGGAATTTCTTCTCAGAGAAGTAAAATGATATATGTTAGACATGTATATAGGCTTCCCAGGTCGTGCTAGTGATAAAGAACCCACCTGCCAATTCAGGAAACATAAGAAACATGGGTTCAATCCCTGGGTCATGAAGATCCCCTGGAGGAGGGCATGGTAACCCTTTCCAATATTCTTGCCTGGAGAATCCCGGGGATGGAGGAGCCTGGAGGGCTACAGTCCACCGGTTTGCAAACAGTCAAGCATGACTGAAGGACATTACCACACATATATATATGTATAATGTTCTTCCTTTAGATATATAGGAAGAACACTAGATAAAATGAAAGGAAGAATGTTAGAGAATAAATGAAAGTAAAATAAAATCTTTCCTTTTTTTTGTTTCTTATGACTCTAAAGTTTGTTCGAGTGATAATAATGACAAAGCTTTTGGTGATTATAGCCTGTGGATACATGAAGTGATTGACAGCGGTGGGCCACAATCCTTAGTGAGTGTCCATGGCCTCTTAGGAATCAGACCGCACAGTGAGCAAGCTAGTGAAGTTACATCTGGTGCTCTCCATTGCTTGCTTACTGCTAAACTGGTCCCTGGTGCCGGAAAGCCTGGAGACCACTGCTGCAAGCCAACCACGGAATACATTTTTTATATGAAGAATACTTTATCTTGTAGGAAAGGGAAGAATATTGAATTATGTGAAGAGATCAATGTGGGAACTTTACTGGAGATAAAGTGGCTATGGCTTGGTGTTCCCAATGCCAGGGGTCCAGGTTTGATCCCTGGTCATGGAATTAGATCCCAGGTACTACAACTAAATATCCCAAGTGCCTCAACTAAGACCAGACTCAGTCAGAAAAAAAATAAATAAATAACAACATGAGCCCCTGGGGGTGGGTACCTACTTGTGTGCCAGCCCGCTGGAGAGTAAGGATGGGTCCCATACAGATGTCTGTGTGATCTGGGTGGCCCAGGCCTTGTGACAGCCACTGGTAGGCAGGCAAGCCCAAGTCCATAGGTGAGTAGGAGGATTCCAAAATGGCTCAAACCAGGTTGTCATAGTAGAACAATCTCCCTAAAATGGCTGCCATCAACATCTCTCCTCCCAAAGGGAGTTCAGTTTCCTCCTGTCTCTTCAGGACGCTGTCTAAGACCAGCAGGTAGGTCTGGCTCAGGCTTCTTTCAAACTTCTTCTGGTCCCTGGGACTCAAAGTCTGTGTGCCTTTTAAGAAGAAAACTTGTTTCTTACTGATTGCCCTCTTGGCCTTTCATACACAAGCCCTTCTGGCCTGCAAGCAGATGTTCTGGGGGCTGGTCTTTTTGGTGAAGGATCCCCAGGCTGGGGAGTCTGATGTGGAGCTTGGACGACTTGTTCCTCGGGAAGACTCAGAGGTTGGAATATTCCTCCTATTTGTAGGTCACCTGCCTGGGAGTGTGTGTTCTGACTCTGATGCCTCTCCACCCATTGTACCTCAATTATTTTGGTTCCTTCTTTAAGTCCTTAGTTGTGGAAAATATTTTCTGCTGGTCTTCCAGTGGTTCTCATAGGTAGCTGCTCTGTAAGAAGTGTAATCTGGATGTGTTTGTAGGAGGAAGTGAGCACAGAGTCTTCCTCACCTGCCACTGAGGTCTGCCACCTGTCTCCAAAATTCTTTGTTTTATTAAAGTATACTTCAAGAGCAAGTCTAAATAAAAGTGTATTCTGACAAAACTCCAGATTTACCACGCATTCCCTTCTTGGAAGAATTACTAAAGGATATATTTCAATTAGGAGTAAATTAAACCCAGAAAACAGAAGCTGGATGCAAGCATTGATGCAGGAAAATTTTAGCAACTGTAAATAACAAATTGCAATGCCTCAAGCTTGTTTTATCAACATAATAGTAAAAGCCATTCTTTTTCATCCTTTCAGGATAACAAACACCACGATTTAATTTTTGTTTAAATTTCATATGTCTAGAATATGGTAGACTTTGGATATGTGAATATACACACTTGAAAAACTAGTTTGCTATTTTCCTATATCATTAGATACTACCAACTTTATATTAAGCTCCTGTGCAGAGCAGAAGGTATCCAGAAGACTGAATATTGTTCAAATACGTGTGTTCTTTTGTTTATACTGTCATATCACACCAGCATGTTTTGTCCCTACCGGCTAGCTGTGACAAGTTGGTAATGGCCCCCACTGTCTGGGCGTATTGACTGTAGCAGAAAGGGTGCTCAACTTAGGTCAGACAGGCAGCGTGATGAGTCATCTTCTTTGGCACTATAGGAGATTTGTCAAGAGTAAACAGAAGGCAGCCATAAAGACGCTTCTTCCCAGATGTGCTTGCATATGGGTTGAGCAGCACATATTGAAAATACTTTAATTATTATCTAACAAAACAAATTAATTACTCTACAGCCTTGAGGACATCTTGGAGGTAGAAAAAGCCTGGAGGGTTGTGACATAGTTTTGCAATCTCCCCCAGTCCTTCTCTAATGAAGATGTATTCTCTGGAGCCCTTATAAATCTCCATTTTCTGAGTTACTTCAGAATCAGTTCTAGTCTGAAAATAGTCAGACCACAGATTTGTTTTTAATCTAATTTAGTTTAAGCCTATAAGCATTTATTGCCAAGGTTTATCTTCAAATTCTGAATGAGGCACTATATGTTGACGTTGTCGAGGCACTGAGTCAGGTCTGACTCCTTGCAACCCCATGGACTGCAACACACCAGGCTCCCCTGTCCTTCACTCAGATTCATGTCCATTGAATCGGTGATGCTATTTAACCATCTCATCTGCCACCCTCTTCTCCTTTTGCCCTCAATCTTTCCCAGTATCAGGGTCTTTTCCAATGAGTCAACTCTTTGTATCAGGTGGCCAAAGTATTGCTTGGTAAAGAATCTGCCTGCAATGCAGGAGACCCTGCTTTGATTCCTGGGTGGGGAAGATCCCCTTGAAGAAGGGAAAGGCTACCCACTCCAGTATTCTGGCCTGGAGAATTCCATGAACTGTATAGTCCATGGGTTTGCAAAGAGTCGGACACGACTGAGCAACATACACTTCAGCTTCAGCATCAGTCATTCCAGTGAATATTCAGGGTTGATTTCCTTCAGAATTGGCTAGCTTGATTTACTTTTAGATGTCTCAAAATAAAAAAATATCAGAAACAAAAACATGAGGAGAAACAGCAAGAAACAAAGACTAAGGGTGTGTTAAGGAGATAGTTGTTTGGGACAAGTTTAGTTCTGGTTCCACTGTGAACTCAATAAGGGTCTCCAGGGAATTTATTTAATTTTTTTCTACTCAGTCTTCTTATGTGTCACAAGTGAAAAATAAAAGCTAATTGTACTTGCTAAAGATTTGCTTATTTCCCTCACCTCAAAATGAACAAGGTCTTACAGATTGAAAGCAGTTATTCAAAAACCAAAAATAAAAAAGGATTTCCTATGCTAAATTATTTTTGGCCTTTGGAAGTTCAGGAAAGCACAAATATAGCAGATTTTCACAAAAGATTTAGGATGTTGTCCAAGGGAGTGTGCAGTGTTGCACACAGAATTACCGAGTGTTTGTAGCTTTGGATGGGGAGAAATGTACAGTAGGGCTTCAAGACCAGGAGGTGAAGCCATTTCTACTTAGAATTTTACAAAAGACTTAGAAAATATCTGTCTACATCAAGAAAAAAACATGCATCTCGAAGATGGAGATTGTATGTGTGGGGGAAGGAGTGCTGCAGCGTGGGGATCTCGTCACAGATACAGTCAGGGTCTCAGAATCCCACAGAAACATACCCATGCTTCCCTACAACTTGTGGTTTTTGTTTTTATTTGTTTGGTTTATTTTTTCTTCTATTAAAATGATTTAAAAAGTACAATTTGGGTGATATAAAGAAGCTTTATTGAACACTTCTTGAAGGGACCCACTTGGAGAAGGGCAAAGGAAGGAAGCAAGTGGCAAGCTTTTATGAGGAAAGAATAAGGAATGCTGAAGAGGAAAGCATAAAATGTCAAAGGAGCAGGGAGCTAAGTACAGATCTTCCAAGATGTGCCACGGGGTTATGTGCTGAGAAGGCACTTCCCAGGTAGCTCCGCTGGTGAAGAATCCCCCTGCAATGCAGGAGACCCCAGTTTGATTTCTGAATGGGGAAGTTCCCCTGGAGAAGAGATCGGCTACCCACTCCAGTATTCTTGGGCTTTCCTGGTGCCTCAGCTGGTAAAGAATCCACCCACAATGTGGGAGATCTGGGTTTAATCCCTGCGTTGGGAAGATCCTTTGGAGGAGGTGATGGAAACCCACTCCAATGTTCTTGCCTGGAGAGTCCACATAGACAGGGGAGCCTTACAGGCTTCAGTCCGTGGGGTGGCAAAGAGTCAGACATGACTGAGTGACCAAGCCCAGCACACAGCACACGTGCTAGTAAATCCACTGTAAACTAAAATATCAAAAGTCAAAATGCACTTGAAAAATATTTAGAAATTTACTGTTTGAAGCACCACTTTTCCCTCCTTCTGTCTTTTCCCCACTTTTCAAAGTACTCAAGAAAATGAAAATTTTTAATGAATCTAAAATTTAAAATTATTATTTCCCAAAAGCCTTTTGTGCATGTTGTAATATGCAAGACCTTTCTTCTTTGATGGAAGAGACAGGTTACTACTTTAATCTAAGTTGAAAGGTTTATGTAAAAAGAAAGTATAGTAAAAGGGATACTCTTTTTAAAAAAAAAAAAAAAGAAAGAAAAGAAAATATATATGATATACATAAATCACCAAACAGCATAGCTTAGCCCAGCCTACCTTAAACATGCTCAGGACACTTAGATTAGGCTACAGTGGGGCAAAATCATCTCACACAAAGCTTATTTTATAATAAAGTGCTGAATATGTCATACAATTTATTGAATTCTGTGCTGAAAGTGAAAAATAGGCTGTTTGTATGGGTATAGAATGGTTTTAAGTGTATGGATTGTTTATCTTTTCCATCCTAATGCTGACTGAGAGTATGAATCACTGACCTTGCCCAGGGTCCTGAGACAGTATCCTACAGCATATCACTAACCCAGGAAAATGTCATAATTCAAGAGTCAAAATATGGTTTCTGTTGAATGTGTGTATTGCTTTCACAACACTACAGAGAACTGCTGAGTTGAACCACCGTAAGTTGGGACTGCCTGCATAACATCCAGTGTTGTTTTGGCATCTGGGGATTGGATGACTGGATACAGTGTGTTTCTGGTCTAGCAGAGCATTTATCATTGTGGTAAAACTAATAATGGTAAATATTACTGCCATAGTCTATCAGAAAAACAGTTGTCCATTGCATGTTTTTCTTCTATATTTATTCTTCCATAAAAAGGTAATTCTCTTAGACTGAATAATGAACGTTCCAGTCCTCCTGGAGGAACTTTTGAGTCTAGAAATGGCCTATTTCAATTATTTGTGGTGGTTTCTCTTTTTAAGAACTGCTAGATCTCTAAAGAAAAATGAAGTCTTTATCTCACATTTTGTTTTCCAGACATACCTCTCTGTCTGGTTTCTTAGGTACTTAGATGACAGCTACTCAATGAATACATAGATAGATGAATGATTGATTAGTTATAGAATCTGTTCCCCAGGGTGAATTACACAACTAAGGAAACTGAGCTAGACAGGAACAATGATGGATGTCAGACATAGCAAATGTCCATACTTTTTTACTGGATGATAGACCTTAAAATTTTCCACAGGAAAGAAATGCGAAGGTTAAAAAAAAATAGTAATAAAAGTCCTTAAGAAAGTCCTTAAGAATGTAAAATTATAAGATAAATGTTATCATAAAATTATGTTTATTAATTCTACATTATTCTCTCATATCCACTTACATGCCTTTAGAGCAACTTGACAAAATCCAGCACAGCTGCTAGGCATTATGTGGTCTTCACAGGAAGGACTGTGTCCAGTGAACGTCAGTTTTCTTTCCCACACCGGAAGCAAAGATTCAGGCAGAAAGAGATTTTATTTTGGTCATCAGTAGTTCTACTGTTGTTACAACCAGATCCAAACAGATCTACTTAAAGCTGTAGCCAACAGACAAATGGATCTTTTACATTTTAAAAATCAATTTGGAGAGATTTTAAAATCACTATTCAGGGCTTCCCTGGTGGCTCAGTTGTAAAGGACCTGCCTGCTAATGCAAAAGGCTTGAACTCAATGCCTGGGTTAGGAAGATGCCCTGGAGAAGGAAATGGCAACCCGCTCCAATACTCTGCCTAGAGATATCTGTGAAGAGAGGAGCCTGGCGGGCTATAATCCATGGGGTCACAAAAGAATCAACACACCCTAGTGACCAAAAATCACTATTCACTACATTTCGCAGACATATCCACAATAAATTGTAGCACCCAAGGGACTCCATAATTTTATTCCCAGTTAATATTTAATCTGATTTCATTTCATCATGCAAGATCTATTTAGAAAAAAAGCGGTGCTAAATACATCTCACACACTAGCAAAATAATACTCAAAATTCTCCAAGCCAGGTTTAAATAGTACGTGAACCGTGAAATTCCAGATGTTCAAGCTGGATTTAGAAAAGGCAGAGGAACCAGAGATCAAATTGCCAACAACATTGGATCAGTGAAAAAGCAAGAGAGTTCCAGAAAAACATCTACTTCTGTTTTATTGACTATGTCAAAGTCTTTGACTGTGTGGATCACCACAAACTTAAAGAGATGGGAATACCAAACCACCCAACCTGCCTCTTGAGAAATCTATATGCAGGTCAGGAAGCAACAGCTAGAAGTGGACATGGAACAACAGACTGGTTCCAAATCTGGAAAGGAGTACATCAAGGCTGTATATTGTCACCCTGCTTATTTAATTTCTATGCAGAGTACATCATGAGAAACGCTGGGCTGGATGAAGCCCAAGTTGGAATCAAAATTGCTGGGAGAAATATCAGTAACCTCAGATATGCAGGTGGCACCACCATTATAGCTGAAAGCAAAGAAGAACTAAAGAGCCTCTTGATGAAAGTGAAAGAGAGTGAGAAAGTTGGCTTAGGAATCAACACTCAGAAAACTAAGATCATGGCATCTGGTCCCATCACTTCATGGCAATAAACGGGGAAACAGGGGAAACAGTGACACACTTTATTTTGGGGGGCTGCAAAATCATTGCAGATGGTGACTGCAGCCATGAAACTAAAAGACACTTGCTCCTTGGAAGAAAAGTTATGACCAACCTAGACAGTGTATATACAAAGGAGAGACATTACTTTGCCAACAAAGTTCTGTCTAGTCAGAGCTATGGTTTTTCCAGTGGTCATGTATGGGTGTGAGAGTTGGACTATAAAGAAAGCTGAGCACCAAAGAATTGATGATTTTGAACTGTGGTGTTGGAGAAGACTCTTGAGAGTCCACTGGACAGTAAGGAGATCCAACCAGTCCATCCTAAAGGAGATCAGTCCTGAATATTCATTGGAAGGACTGATGTGGAAGCTGAAACTCCAACACTTTAGCCACCTGATGTGATGAACTGACTGCTTGGAAGAGACCCTGATGCAGGGAAAGATTGAAGGTGGGAGGAATAGGGGATGACAGAGGATGAGATGGCTGGATGGCATCACTGACTCGATGGGCATGAGTTTGAGTAAACTTTGAGAGTTGGTGGTGGACATGGAGGCCTGGTGTGCTGCAATCCAAGGGGTCGCAAAGAGTCGAACATAACTGAGTGACTGAACTGATCTGACTGAACCGAAAATACATCCATCGATTTAGTGTGATGATTATAAAACTTCATTGTGTATTCTAACAGGACATATTTTCCAGTGATTACCAATGTATTTGCAATAGGTATGGATGGCCAAAACTTTAACAAAACCCAGGGTTACTAAGTCTCAATTCTAAATGCTCTCTATACTCCCTCCAAAGGGCAAATAAAACAGCAAATCATCTAAAAGGTGAATTTCAGCAAATATTGTGTTTATGGAACAAAATTATCAAAAACTTCATCTGAGTCAATGTTCAACATTTTTGAAGTACTTATTTATTTATTCAGATTGTGACCTCATTAATTGCTCTTATTTATGAAATAAGAAGGGCGGTACTAAAGAATGCTCAAACTACTGGACCCTTGTACTCATCTCCCATGGTTTGGGTGGACTCCTGGAGTTGGTGATGGACAGGGAGGCCTGGCGTGCTGTGGTTCATGAGATTGCAAAGAGTCAGAACACGACTGAGCAACTGAACTGAACTGAACTGAGCTACGACATGGGTCCTATGAACTTGGCAATTGCAGAAAAATTGCAAACTTTTGAGGGAAATGTGTCTTCTATTGTTCTGTCCTTGATCTCACACATAACAAATAAGTGCATAAATAATCCTTGTAAGATTCATGCAAAATAATATAAAAGAGTATATATTCATACATATATATGCAGGTATAGATAGGTAGATATAGATATGTATTTGGTATATACAAGTAGAGAGAGAGAGAGAGAGGGAGCGAGAGAGCAAGATCCTCAGTTACGAGTGGCTCCATCAACCCTGTCAAATCTGGATGCCAATTTCACCTTCTCACCTGTTCTCGTTCTCTGGTCCTATGCTGCCCTGCAAAGCTACACTTCAGATGAACTGAACAGCAAACCGCTTTTGAAAATGGGAAGCTTTCTAGGTATTCTGGTTTGGGCCTGGAAGGGCTTTCAGCAGAAAGAGGAGTCAGAGCAGAATCAGCAGTGGCATTTATTCATAAACCTCTCCCCAGTCTCTGCTTCTCTTGATTCACTGCTACGCTAATCTTTAGATGAGGCTATGATTTAGGTTTTCTTTTTATCACATAAGATTCTCAGCTAGAAGTTGTTCTGTTTCCTAAGGAAGCATTTGAAAACTTAAAGGCACACTCTTATTTGTCTCAATGAGTGAAAAATGCTTCTGCTGGTAAGCACACAGCCGAGCTGCTAAAGGCACTGGAGTGCCGTGTTCAAGACAGAACTGCACATCCGGAGTGTGGACGATGTGCCTTTGAAAATCCCAGAGGACCTGGGGAAGGCCATTCTACACGGTTGCTGAGAGAAATATCAACCTCAGATGTGCAGGTGAGACCACTCGAATGGCAGAAAGTGAAGAGGAAGGTCTAGGTTTTGCTTGATAGCTAAATGTTGATTACTTTGTCTTGCCTGGCTGTTTTCCTTTGCTTTTGCATTTTTGTGCTTCTCTGATTAAATCCATTCTTTAGAAATAGAGGAAACAGAGGAAGCCTTAGGAGGCTAAAGTTTTTCTACACACAAGAGACAGGCTGAGGACGTGGCAGGGGGAACGTCTTGTCCCAAGAAAGCCCCACGGACGGCCTGCTCAGCCCCAGTCTCAGCAGTCATATTCATTTATAAGGAATCGGAAATACAAAGTCTTTCTTGATAGCCTCACCTTTGCCTATGTGATTGACCTGGCTTCTATGTCCCTGTTTTCTGCATCACAGCTTATTAAGTCTTACCTGTTCTCTCTGGACTGGGTCAAGTCCATATGTTTCCTGATTACCCTTCATCATAGTGTTCTCTTTGCTGAGATCTTAGTTTGCTTATTATCTGGGTTAGTAAATTTCTACTAATAGTATGTTTGAAATTTTTACCTTTTTATTTCCAAAACTAGATTTTTAGGCATTTGAGTATACAACTAATCATCTAACATTAACCCACTCATTATGCTAACACCTAACACGAATACACTCTCATCCTCAACTCTTTCTATTTCTAAATGGAAACACCCTGAAGAAATTCCATAAGCTCTCATGAGCTTGACTGCCCTATCTTCCCAAGGGAATTTATCAAAGCTACACTCCAATGTGACTTCCACCGACCCCAGTGATCTTCAACAACGGCAGATATAGGGAATCCCTGGCTTCTCTCTGCTTCTGAAATCTGAGAAGTCAGGTGGCTCAGAGGGAACTTTGACCTTGGAAGTTGACTTTCTAGAAGCCACCTGGAGGAATTGGGTGACCCAACCTAAAAGCGCGGGGAATCAATCACTTGGGAGTGAGCCTTGTCAGATGAAACAGGAGGTGGCAGGACCCAGCAGATACAGCCTCTATCCTTGCCGTCTTTAAAGGGCTGTTTGTAGTCCAGTGGCTTCCCAGGGCCTTTCTGGAGGATCCCCCGTGGAAGCAGGCAATGGTTTGTGCTCTCTCAAGACTGTGCCCCTGAAGTTTCTGTGACCTGCTTTGTAGTTGTTGTTGTTTCTCTCCCTCCCCCCCCCCCCCCCCCCCCGCTTCACACCCCATTCTCCCTCCTCTTGCTACCCTGAGATTGCAATCTTCAACCTGGATGGCATGTCTCAAAGTTGTGTTTTCTAGGGATCATGCTCTGCGACTTTCTAGTCTATTATCAGCCCTACTGAGACATGAAATAGAACTAAAATAAGTAACTTTAATAGGGCCCACAGATTGATTCATGCATTTATAGAATTTCATGTTTACAATAGTATTCTAAGATGTTATTGCCTTTCATAAATGAAGAAAATGAGTCTCAGAGCATTAAAAGGATTTCCTCAAAGTACTATGATTTGTATCTCAAGTTCACTAACCCTACTTCAATGCACACAACACTTTCATGATTGAACATGAAATTTGCTCTAATGACTTGCATACCATCAAGGATGGGACTTGTTGCACATAGTTCTGAAATGGTTTCAGTGAGATAGGAGAGGTTCCCTGGATGAGTGTCTTTCCAAGAGAACCATGGGGCAGCTATGGCCACTTTACACAGCCTTATGTATTAAGTACCTTTCGGCAATTGGGGAGGATAACCTGACATTACCCTCATGTCTCTGTAGGCTTCCAGATTTTTGGCGATTCTCTTAAGCTAGCCAATCATTGGGTTTTACAGAGATTTAGAGGCTTTGAATAATCAGGATGCATACAACTTAAGAGTCCTCTTCTTTCTCTTTTCCAGACAGCTAAAAATTTCTAAATCATCACAGGCACACTTAGCCTTTTATGAAAGATCTCTTAGGAAGATAACTTCAAATCTTTCTAGTAGCTAACTCAGAGGCTAATAACCTTTCCAGTCAGTTTTCCCTGCAGTTGAAACTGAATTTCTGTGACAAGGAAAACTCATTTCTCTTTGGCTTCTCTGCTGGGACACAACATAAACTTGCAAAGTATTATAATAGATTATCTGGCAGAGGAATTTCAAAAACACCAATAGTAATAGACTTATAATTTAATAATAAGACCAAGAAAAAAAAAAGTACTTGAAGCAATAGCTTGTGAAAAGCTGCTAATTGAAACTAGTGCCCCAGAAGGCACTCACCAAAATGGGAATCATACTAGATTAAGTACCGCAAGAGAAAGGAGAGGAAGAGAAGGAAAATATTTCCACAGATCACAAGAGTTCACATAGCCACCATGCTTTAGGTCTGACAGAGACCATGGAGGGCAAATAAGTTGTCCAGGGTCTCTTGGCTACGTAGGTCAAGAAATAATATTAGAAAACACTATTCTTAGCAAACCAAGGCAAAGCACTTACTGATGCTTGCACTCAGCAGGCCATAATAAAGAACAACAACAGACATTAAGTCAGTAGGAAATTTGGCAACCTCTCCCTTCTGTGACATACCCAACTCTCGTTGCGAGAGGGCCATGGGAGGCACTGTCAGCTCCCAGGGCAAAAGGTGTTTAATCTTCTTCCTTTGAAACAAAACCTTATTTTCAAGTATTGGGGAAGATCACATAATTTTCAAGTGAGTACGTATTCATGTCTAGCCCAAGAGGTAAATCTGGATTCATCTAAGATAATCATGATTATTATACCTTTCACAACAGGATTTAGGATGGGATTAGGGTGAAGTTTGGGTCAATAAGACAAACAGTAAAGTCCCCAAGAAACTCCCCTATCCCTGTTTAAAACTAGTTGAAGGTGACATTTTTTTTCCCCTCATCTTGTCCTTGGACTTGACTGCTTAAAGCGTGGTAACCTGGAAGAATAAGAGCCATCATACAGCCATGAGAACGTAAAACCAAAAACCATGCCATTGACTTGAGTAGGCATGGTGAAAATACGGAAATAGAACCATACTTGCCAGTTTATGACTCAATTACACTGGGAACCACGGGACCGCCACAAAAAGAGTTGCATTAAATGCTGAGTCTCTGAAACATGGTTTTGGTGAGTAGAACCAATGGAAAAATTAGCATTTTTTTTTCTTTGCTTCCTTCCTTCCTTCCTCCCTCCCTTCCCTCTTTGCCTGTCTTCTTCCTATTAATCCTTTTATTGGCAAGGAATTGGTACAAGAAAGAATGTAGATAATCAGCATCAGTTCATTCAATTCAAAATATGCTTTATAAGTCAAGGATAAGGTAAAAACATGAAGAGGAAAGGGGAAAAAAGTTAAACAGTGGCTAAGCAGCAATGGAGGAGAAATAAGCATCTAACTAAAAAGTTTCCTTTATAAAGGATTTGTGTTTACTGACAAGGGAAGCATGAGGATATTTGAAGGACACACAGAATTATACCCAATAAGATGGAACTATGATGCACTTATGAATCAATTTATTAGAAGAAAAAAAGATGGGGGAGAAAAGAAAGTAAACTAAAAGTGATTGACCTTTGTCCTATTTCTCTCATTCAGTCATAAGCCAGGACAGAACTTCCTCTCTGTACATGGTAATAATAATGCATGTTTTATTCATCCTCAAAATATCCTTAATATTAAAATAAAATAATGAGAAAATGCTTGAAAAAGCATAAAATAAATTATCATCATAGTAATAACATGACAAAATACATTCCATTTATAGGATAACTAGTTTATTATATTTGACAGTTATATTCTTGCAAAGAAATTATATGGATGATGTTTTCAGATGAGAAGACTGAGGCTTAAAGAAATTCTTATTTGTCTAAGTGTACACAGCTAATCAATGAGAGAACTTTTCTAACCTACAATTTCACATATATACAAACTAAAAAATTATACTTTTTTCATTCCCTTCCCTTTCCATTTACATGGCGCTTGTCCTAAATTGCTCTCAATTATTTCCATTTATAATAGGGTTGAGATGGACATTTTTAAGGCAAACTATTCTTGATAAATTCAAGGGTGATTGACATAGTGCAGGTTAATCATAGCCAATAAGCATTTATTCCCTTATCCCTTCAGGGCACTGCAGGAGTCTAACTTTCAAACACACTGGACACACTTCATGTTCAGCAAGAACAGAGTGGTCTTCTGTCTGAACACAGGTCTATAGGAGTCTAAGTCTTTTGATTATTAATCTTATGATATGGAAAGCAGTTCATTTGTATGGAAATAGCTGAATTGCGATGATGTGTTCCTTGTTCAGAATGAAACACAGATTTCTGATTAAAAGTCAAATCATTCTTTGAAAAGGTCAAAATGATGACTTCAAATGAAACTATTTCAGCTCTATTTTCTGTGGGTCACTGATGAAATGCCCTGCCAAAATATGATCCAGTTATCTGGTGTTTCTATGTGATTGCAAATTTTAAAGTCTTCTTTCACTTGAAAGTTTTGAAAGTAGATACACATTGAATGCCTACATACATTTTGAATGTACATATTTTGTGCTTTGTGAGAAAAAAATAAATTGTATGTTAACTTGCGATTGCAAACTGTCAGTACTATAGACAAGGATTGTATAAATCAGAGTCCTGGTGGCCATTATACACATTACTTTGTAAAGATGAGCATGCTATTTTATGATCCAGCATTTCTTCTCAAAACAGAAGGACGTACATACCTACAAAAAGAGTCTATATACCCTAAAAACATGTGCATAAATTGTGCATGGAAAGAATACTCATAAAAGACCTGAAAACAACCCAAATATCCATTTACAATAAATGAAAAAATAAAGATGGGTCACACAGATATGATATGGCAAATAAGTTACACCCAACAGAGGGCATATGCATGACTTTATTTCCATAAAGCTTAAGAATAGACAAATATAACCTATGGTGCTCTGGATCTCTCTTGCTTGAAGGCAGGAGGAGAAGTGAGACAGAGGGTGACAGAAGTGACGACAGAGGGTGAGATGGTAGGATGGTATCACCAACTTGATGGACATGAGTTTTAGCAAGCCCTGGGAGTTGGTGATGAACTGGCATGCTGCAGTCCATGGGGTCACAAAGAGTGGGACATGATTGAGTGACTTAACTGAACTGAACTGAACTGAACATATGGTGTTAGAAGTTAGAAAGTATTTGGAGGTTTTTGAAAAATTAAATTACAGGGCTTATGAGAGAATGTGCGGGCTGCCAGAAATGCTCCCTTTTATCCATCTCTGTACTTCAGTTCAGTTCAGTTTAGTTGCTCAGTCGTGTCCGACTCTACAACCCCATGAACCGCAGCATGCCAGGTTTCCGTGTCCATCACCAGTTCCCAGAGTCTACCCAAACCCATGTCCATTGAGTCAGTGATGTCATCCAACCATCTCATCCTCTGTCGTCCCCTTCTCTTCCTGCCCTCAATCTTTCCCAGCATCAGGGTCTTTTCAAATGAGTCAGCTCTTCACATCAGGTGACTAAAGTATTGGAGCTTCAGCGTCACCATCAGTCCTTCCAATGTACTTTATATATCTGTAAAAATTCACAAAACTGTACATTTAGGGCTTATGCATATTATTATAATAATTGGATACCTAATAAATAATTCAGAGTTAATGGTTTCACAATTCCACATTTAAAAGAAAGAATTGCACAGATGTTTTAGATCTTTTAAAACGTATGTGAATGGGCAATTCTGAGATGATTGGTTTATGTTTCCCAGAACTAGTTCTGTAGTGATTAGTAGAACCAGTTTCCAACTTGCTGTGAATTAGGATAGATAGACAGCAGTCAATTTGAATTCAGTTTTTAGGCAGATTTATAATAATGAGCTCTTCTTACATTTCACTCCAATAGTTGTCCTGTTAAAAGAAAATATATGTTCACAATCACACAATCATTTTTATTAGAAAAATACTGTCAAGGTTTTTTTGGTTCATATAAATTTCCTTTATCTGGAAAGTGTTTTCTAATTTGCAATTGCATTCTAACAGTAATAATGATTAAAATAAAACTATTTAAGTATAATTAATATTACATTCTGAGCTTCTTTTGTTAGTTTTACATAAAGAAAAAACATGAAATCCTTTATGACCTCATTTATGAAAACACTGGCTTTTTGAACTTTATTTTGTATTCTTGGTGCCATGTACTGTGTACAAGGAAATCTTTGAATCAAGTTCTGTTTCACAGGTTTGTTTTTTGTTTTTGTTTTGCATAGCTAGACTTTGAAGAATAATAACTTCATTTAAGAAGCTATTTTTAAATTACTATATTCCTTAAATTTTTTTTACCAATGTCCTTAACTGCATTTTAATGATTTTGATTTCTAGATAATGATTCATTCTCGCAGACCAAAGAACTCCAAGTTTAGCTAAATATTTTATTTGTTCACCTCTTCTTATTGCATTATCTTTTGATTTAGAAAAGTTTTGTTTTGAAGGGCATTGACTCAATTATATAAGAAATATTCCAGTTGATCGTGAACTTCCAGATGTTCTAGCTGGTTTTAGAAAAGGCAGAGGAACATCTGCCACAAATTGTGGACATCTGCTGGATCATCAAAAAAGCAAGAGAGTTCCAGAAAAACATCTATTTCTGCTTTATTGACTATGCCTTTGGCTGTATGGATCACAATAAACTGTGGAAAATTCTTCAAGAGATGGGCATACCAGACCACCTGACCTGCCTCTTGAGAAATCTGTATGCAGGTCAGGAAGCAACAGTTAGAACTGGACATGGAACAACAGACTGGTTCCAAATAGGAAAAGGAGTACGTCAAGGCTGTATATTGTCACCCTGCTTATTTAACTTATATGTAGAGTACATCATGAGAAACGCTGGGCTGGAGGAAGCACAAACTGGAATCAAGATCACGGGGAGAAATATCAATAATCTCAGATATGCAGATGACACCACCCTCATGGCAGAAAGTGAAGAACTAAAGAGCCTCTTGATGAAAGTGAAAGAGGAGATTGGAAATGTTGGCTTAAAGCTCAACATTCAGAAAGCTAAGATCATGGCATCCAGTCCCATCACTTCATGGCAAATAGACGGGGAAACAGTGGAAACAGTGGCTGAGATTATTTTTCTGGGCTCCAAAATCACTGCAGATGGTGATTGCAGCCATGAAGCTAAAAGATTCTTGCTCCCTGGAAGAAAAGCTATGACTAACCTAGACAGCATATTAAAAAGCAGAGACATTACTTTGCCAACAAAGGTCTTCTAGTCAAGGCTGTGGTTTTTCCAGTGGTCATGTATGGATGTGAGAGTTGGACTATAAAGAAAGCTGAGCACTGAAGTATTGATGTTTTTGAACTGTGGTGTTGGAGAAGACTCCAGAGTCCTTTGGACTGCATGGACATTCAACCAGTCCATTCTAAAGGAGATCAGTCCTGGGTGTTCACTGGAAGGACTGATGTTGAAGCTGAAACTCCAAAATTTTGGCCACCTGATGGGAAGAGCTGACCCATTTGAGACGATCCTGATACTGGGAAAGATTGAGGGCAGGAGAAGAAGGGGCCAACAGGCGATGAGATTGTTTCATGGCATCACTGACTCGATGAATGAGTTTGAGTAAACTCCAGGAGTTGGTGATGGACAGGGAGGCCTGGTGTGCTGTGATCATAGGGCCACAAAGAGTTGGACACGACTGAGTGACCGAACTGAACTGAACTCATTCTAGTTTAGTTAGCTTACTTGACTGGAGTATGTCCTAGTAAAGTCAAGTTTTGAGTTTTCATATCTGAAAGGAAAATAGGCTTTATCCTTTACCCATAAGTCAGATGAGCTATTCTATAAATGCCTTTCAGGGGCTCAGGGACCTGGGCATCTGGAATCTTTCATCTTTAAATGAATGAGTGAATAGATGGGTAGATGACAGATAGACAAAATTAAACCACTTTCTCAGCTGATAATTTGCTTAGCTGTAAATATCTGATTTTTCAGAATTTTAACAGTGTTAATAACATATTAACATGCCTTGAAAAATGTATCTTACACTCTTCTACATATCATTCTGAACTAAGGCTCAAATTAAGAGCCTAAAATAAGGCAGACACTTTGCACAGAGCTTAACATGTAGGAACAAATATGGCAAGTCAAATACTCAGGTAATTCATAGCTAATTGAGGAAGGGGTCTGTGTATGAAGATACTTTAATCAAGAATTAGCATTTAGAGTATACTGGGAAAAATATATATGCAAGAAGAGATTACAGAAAGATGAAAGTGAGTAACTTTATATGAATACTTACGGGTAAATATGGAAATCAGAGGAAGCTTTTGGAGAAAATCGGGAAGTATCTATGATAGAAGACCTTTTCAGTTTTCTCCCTATTCTTCTCATCCTTCTGTTTTCCTTCTATCCTAGTGGAATAAGCATCTTCTTATGTTCTTCCCACATTTGAAAAGTGTGCCTATTCCTTTAGGGCATGCATGTGGCCCCCGTCTACTTCCACCCTCTTTCTTCACATATGCTAGGCTTTCTCTTCATTTAGAAGCTTCTCAGTTTTCTCAAAAAGTTGAAACAGCAACTATAGTGAAACACTTCCTAGTTTCCATCTTTGACTCTATTCTTTGCCCTATTTAATTGCTTCCTTACTTGAGAAGTTGAATTTACCCTGTCTACTCAGTTTCCATGTCTTCCTCTTCCCCTTACTTACTAGTCCACTGTAGAACAGATGTTGCTTTTACTAAAATCACCATTAAATCCTATTGTCAAAATATTTTGAGACATCTCTCCATTTTCTGGACCTCTCTAGTGCTTTGCTACCCCTCTTTCTTAAAAGAGTCCCTTCCTTTAACTTTTGTGTGAGAACATCTCCTGGACTTTCTTCTATGTTACAGAGAAATTTCTCTCATTATCTTCTAATGGTTTTCTTTTTGTTTCTTCCTAAGCATGAGTAAGACACTTTGATTTTAACCCTCCTCAATCTACATATTCTCAACTTAAATGACTGTCCTTATGATTCCCCAAAGCTTTTCTTCAACACAAGCCTCATTGTTGATTTCAGATTTAACTTGAGAAAATGTTTTTGAAACCCATGTACAAACACACACACACATTTGTTGCAGGGATGTTAAATTCAAGTTTTGAAAGGTAAAGAGTTGGCAAATGGAACAAAGATATAGATATACATATACTTATATAAATATACATATACATATATAAGTATATACATATACTTATAAATGCACATTTTGTAACAGAAATAGAATGTGGAAAACAAATATTTTGGGATGGAGAACAACTTTGATTGTTAGTATTAAAAAAAATTAGGGACAAAGAAAGAAAAAAGTCAGGAAGATAAAGAGAATAAAATTATAATAAAAGCAAAACAATACAAAAAAATGTGTATAGCATCCTTATGAATTGGTTTTTTCTTTTTATCCTGCAGTGGGCTCAGCATGTGAAGGCAAATTTTGGGAAAAGCAAGTCTAATCTGCCCTGGTTGTTATGCGGACCAGGAGGTAAGGTGTGGGAATAAGACAAATGTGAGGGAGCCTGGGAATAATTGGAAGGTGCTGTTGCCTCTGATGCTATCACTGTATGTCCACCAATCTTCACCATCGGGACTAAGCATTGTCTTCTGTCTTTTATATCTCTTCATCTTAGGCTCAGAGAAATGGTCTCCAAACTTTTGAGTAGCATACCTGGTAAGTAATGCAAACCAAGAAACAAAATTTTAGAGGACTTCCAATAGAGTCGTAGTCATTTGTATATTATATGCACGTCCTATTTTCCTCATATGAAATAAACCATATAAAACATGCGCAAGACAATTTTTTAAAATATGAAGTTGATCATAAAAGATCTTGCTGTGATTTATGTCGGAGAGTGTTTTGCCTATGTTCTCCTCTAGGAGTTTTATAGTTTCTGGTCTTACATTTAGATCTTTAATCCATTTTGAGTTTATTTTTGTGTATGGTGTTAGAAGGTGTTCTAGTTTCATTCTTTTACAAGTGGTTGACCAGTTTTCCCAGCACCACTTGTTAAAGAGATTGTCTTTTTTCCATTGTATATCCTTGCCTCCTTTGTCAAAGATGAGGTGTCCATAGGTTCGTGGATTTATCTCTGGGCTTTCTATTCTGTTCCATTGATCTATATTTCTGTCTTTGTGCCAGTACCATACTGTCTTGATGACTGTGGCTTTGTAGTAGACTATGACCCACCTCCCAGAATATTGGAAATAAAAGCAAAAATAAACAAATGGGACCTAATGAAAATTAAAAGCTTTTGCACAACAAAGGAAACTATAAGTAAGGTGAAAAGACAGCCCTCAGATTGGGAGAAAATAATAACAAATGAGGAAACAGACAAAGGATTAATCTCAAAAATATACAAGCAACTCCTGAAGCTCAATTCCAGAAAAATAAACGACCCAATCAAAAAATGGACCAAAGAACTAAACAGACATTTCTCCAAAGAAGACATACAGATGGCTAACAAACACATGAAAAGATGCTCAACATCACTCATCATCAGAGAAATGCAAATCAAAACCACAATGAGGTACCATTACACGCCAGTCAGGATGGCTGCTATCCAAAAGTCTACAAGCAATAAATGCTGGAGAGGGTGTGGAGAAAAGGGAACCCTCTTACACTGTTGGTGGGAATGCAAACTAGTACAGCCACTATGGAAAACAGTGTGGAGATTTCTTAAAAAACTGGAAATAGAACTGCCATATGACCCAGCAATACCACTTCTAGGCATACACACTGAGGAATCCAGATCTGAAAGAGACACGTGCACCCCAATGTTCATCGCAGCACTGTTTATAATAGCCAGGAGATGGAAGCAACCTAGATGCCCATCAGCAGACGAATGGATAAGGAAGCTGTGGTACATATACACCATGGAATATTACTCAGCCGTTAAAAAGAATTCATTTGAATCAGTTCTAATGAGATGGATGAAACTGGAGCCCATTATACAGAGTGAAGTAAGCCAGAAAGATAAAGAACATTACAGTATACTAACACATATATACGGAATTTAGATAGATGGTGGCGATAACCCTATATGCAAAACAGAAAAAGAGACACAGAAGTACAGAACAGACTTTTGAACTCTGGGGGAGAACGTGAGGGTGGGATGTTTTGAAAGAACAGCATGTATACTATCTATGGTGAAACGGACCACCAGCCCAGGTGGGATACATGAGTCAGGTGCTCGGGCCTGGTGCACTGGGAGGACCCTGAGGAGTCGGGTGGGGAGGGAGGTGGGAGGGGGGATCGGGATGGGGAATACGTGTAACTATATGGCTGATTCATGTCAATGTATGACAAAACCCACTGAAATGTTGTAAAGTGATTGGCCTCCAACTAATAAAATAATATTTAAAAAAAAAAAAATAAAATAAAATAAAATATGAAGTTGAAATCAAATGTTTTGAAATGTTGTTTAATGTCTTTAAGTTCAAAATTCCTTTCAGCTTGAATGGATGTGTGTTTATATACATTATATTCACATATATATGAAGTATACATATGTGTGATTGTTTTTGCTTAATTATTTTTTAACACTTTAGTAACATTTTTCATATAACATTTGACTTGGTTCAAAGTTTAATTTATAAGGATACTGTTTTTAATGATTGTCATACATTTAAAAAAAAAAAAACCTTCACCAAGGAACAACTTATACATTATTTACTTAAGTAATCTTCTTGTTAATAGCAGTGACTATGGATTTGTATCCATATTTCAAGTAGATTTTATGACTTTAAGTATTTTTTTTCATTTATTTTTATTAGTTGTGGGGACTTTAGGTATTTTTGCTGATCTTATTGCTGTATCTGATTACATCCTCATTTTTTTAACCTCTGTGTTTCAAGTGAAGAATTCACTATAGAATTAAAACATCAGTTCTGCTACTTTTTAATTGTTGGTTTAGAACATTACTATAATCCTTATAGTTTTCTTGCAGGTGTCTCTTGAAATTACAGTATATTTTTTAGCAGTTATTTTTGTTGAAATTAGGTTGCATTCTTTGCAAATTATCTTAACCACACAAAGCTGCAATAAGTTGCAATATACTAGAAATAAATACATGAATGAAGACATCATTCTGAATACTTTTGACCTTCTGAACAATAGACCCCAGAAAAAAGGAGGGGTTTTAAATTATATAATTTCAAAAAGTTTTAAAAATTATTCTTTAAATACAGAATAAACTCTTGTCAAAGATGTTATGTAATTCATTAATTAATGACATAAAAAGTAAAAAAGGGAATGGTAGTTCAAAGAATAGTTAAGGAACTGATTAGTTATAGGCAATTTAGTAAGGAATGTTAGAATAAGAAAAGATCTCTTTGTTACATGTCCTATAGGGCAAGAAGCCATGTCTCGTAGGGTAACCTTCTGTGCCTTGCATTTGCATTTCTATGAGCAAAAAAAGTTGATAAATGAACATGCAATTTCATTGTCTGGCACATCTAATTAAAAAAAATAGTGATTTGAATAAAGTGCATTTCAGTAAATGGTAATTCTTAAGTGTACTTATACCTATGGTTGATCAAATTTATTCCAATTTCTAAGTTATAAATTGTTTTCCTTAACACTTGGAAATGTGTTGTTTTCAACACTGTTCATAATAAGGATAAAATGCACGAACAAAGCCGAAATAATCTAAGAGACCAAGGCACAGTTTGGCACAATCAAAACCACTAATGATCAGTGTTCTATTTCCCTCAGGGCTGTTATGTGAAACAACATGATCACAAAAGATATTCTATAGCATGTGTTATTGAGATGAACAGAGAAAGAAATGTAACGTGAGACTTTTTTTTTATTATATCAATCGTAAGTTTGACTGAGAGCAAAGAACTCTCTTAGGTACAGAAATACAAGGACAAAGGACAAAAAATATTCCTAAATCCCTGGAAGATAATGCAGGAAGTGCAGAGAAAAAAAATTGAGGCAATGTCCAGAAAAAATCTGTTTCACAGATTTCTGTTGTTTTATCAACAATTTAATATGAATTGACTTGTTTTGTTTAGAAATCAGATCTTAACCTGTATCCTTGTGAATTTAATTTAAATTGGGGAGAGAAAGGGAGAGAGTGATGCAAAGAGTCACAGAGCTGATGTCACAGAAGTGTGTAGGGACAGAGCAGAATATGGATAAACCGTCCTGGGCACATGTTCGGAGAGGATTCATAGCTGAGGGGACACTTAAGCTCTAAATCTTAAAAGATTACAAAACATTTTCCAGGTGGACAAGGTGGAGAAAGGCATGCCAATTGGACTTGGCAGTGTAGACAGTAGGGGGACTATATAGAGTATTACGAGCTTGGAGAGATGAATGTGGTTCCTGGTGTGAGATGGAGTGTGAGGAAAAAGTCTGGAGATCACAGAGGGCAGAATAATGAATCTTCTAGATCATACAAACTATTTTATGTGTTATCAATGGCAAGCTTCCCCTACACACTGCAGGTCATGGTCAGGAAGAATGGAAAAGCAAAACCATCTACTTCCATCAGAATCACTGGTAAATTTCCATTATTATAATGGAAATAATGCCCTGATTCACCTTTGAGGTGTAGGTTCCTGCCAATGCTATTAGCCCTGCTCCTCCTACTTTCCTGTCAATTGTTATTAGTAATGATCTCCATCATTGCTATAAGCTCATCGTCATGTTATAAACTGAACTCAACATTTGTTTATTTTATGCTCTTCAGAGGGCTTACCTGGTGGCTTAGGTGGTGATTTCACTGCAGGAGACATGGGTTTGATCCCTGAGTCGGTAAGATCCCCTGGAGAAGGGAATGGCTACCCACTCTAGTATTCTCACCCAGCAAATCCCATGGACGGAGGAGCCTGACAGGCTACAGTCTATGGGGCCACAAGAGTTGGACACGACTTAGCTACTAAACCACCACCTTAATAATTGAAAATTGGGACCACAGCTACCAAAGGTCTGCTGTGGGACAGTGTGGAACAGTGGTTTTGAAGAAGGAATTCACAGGGCCTGGACTCCATCTCAGGCCTGTCCATGCTGACCATGCTCGACTGCCTCTCCAATGGACTCTGGACTCTGTGTTTAGTGCCTATGGAAACGACAACAGAAGGATAAGACCCCCCTCCGGACTGGGGAATCTTGAAGATCGTATCCAGGTTACTCATCGCCTAAGAGAACACATACACTAATCACCCACTCCTCCAGACAGGCCATCAATTTTTCTGCACCTGTCGGAGTGTAACCTCGTGCTTATTGATTACTGGCTAATTGTTTAACTGTCTGAGCACATGGCACGTGAGTGATGGGGTTATTGGGATTGTATTTACCCTTCCTTAGTTTATGTAAGTCTCAAGGAATTTGGGGTGGTGGGTTCGGACATGTACACAAGGGTTATAAAAGATTTTCACAAATGCAGGTCGGGGCCCTTGGCTAAGAGGAGACTGCCTTGGGTCCGCCGGTGTAATAAACTGCACTCCACTATCTGCAGTGTCCTTCTGAGTGAGTGTGTTTCCCGGAACGCATGGTTACAACAGTTTTAAAAAGTGATTCTGTGAAAACTGGATTGAATTCTATTCCACACGGACTCACTTTGGATGAGTCATTCTTCTCTTCCCGCCTCCAGTTTCTCCATCAATGAAATGGAAATTAGGAACTGTGCATAGAGAACAGCATAAGCCCCTCACGTTTGCCCCTAAGAGTTAAGTTCTACTGGCTTTGTACATACAAAAGACAAAGAGCCTGCTCAGAGTAAGAATGGGTTAACCTAATGGACAATAGTAATTTAGCTAACAGCAAAATCAGTTTAAAAAAGCAGCGGGGAAGGGCAAGCAAACAGTGACTAAAGCTTTAACAGTCAAAGAGCCAGCTGCTTCTCCAAGGACTGACCAGGAGAGGGGAGGGCCTTGTTGCGAGTGGATGCATCAGGCCTTCCGAACCTGGAGCAGGCAAATGTCTTAGATATATATCCATTAGCTCTTGTGCTAAAGCCTATGTTAGCCCTGCACCTTTGAGTTATTGAATATAATGTGATTTCTCAACTCTCTTTCTCCGCGTGGAGAGAGAAAGTGTGAGCCCCAAATGGACTGTTAAATCCCCAAACAGCTACGCTTCTCATGTAAAGTGACAGAACTGGCAGTGTGAGCTTAAATCTTGGCTGCTAAGAATCTACCATTGTGAAACTGATTTTTATCTGCTATATTAACATGATCAAATATTTCTGCTTGTTAGTGAAGACTATTCTTAGTAAATGAACCACATGAATTTTGTTGTGGCAGGCTTACATCAAAGCTTGTGTACATGTTTTATTTTCCATTTCAGGAACAATGGTATCTGTGTTCATTATTTTACTTGATTGATAGAAGGACAAGTGTATATTGAAAGAGATGAAGTATTATTTCCACTGATTTTCAAATTTTAAGATATTATAATTTATATATTACAACATCTAAGCCACTATTATTTGTGGTAATCCAAGGACAAAAGAGCAGATAAAACCAAGAAGGGTCTTGGAATGCAGGCATGGAAAAACCAGACCCTTATCATCCCATGTTGTAATGTAATTACATTACATGACAATAACGTTGCAATGTAATTAATGTTGTAACTATTAATGGATTTCATGTCCTCCTGAGCAGTATAACCTGTCTCCCCTTCCCCACAGAGTGAAGTATTTGTCTTACTCTTCCCCTGCCCAGTATACATGCCTCATCCAATCAGCAAGACCCCTATCCTACTCCTTGTACCCCGAGCATGGACTAAGGACCCCTGTTCAATGTCAGTTCTCCCCTGAGCTGGCCCACTGTACTAATAGCATTTCCCACTCTAATAAACTTTATTTCCCTCTCATTCTGTCTCATGTCTGGAAATTATTTTCCAACCTGTGCCTGGATCAAGACATTATTCACAATTTTAAAAAAGTAGATGATTATTGTACTACTCTAAGAAATACATGCCCACTAAAGGAGTTTCCTACAAACTTAATTGCTAAAATTAGAAAAATAATTCTGTTGTGTAATTTTAATCCCCATATTAGTGAGTTGATATGAGAAAAATAAGTGACATAATCAGATACAAATTTAATTTACTTACAGTTTAACCCAGGTTCCATTCAAGTTCTGCAATCTTTCAGTTTTACAGAATACATCTTTTGGAAAACCTTGTAAATAACAAAATGTATATAACATCATTATTACTTTTGAAAATTCTTAAGAAAAATTATCTCAAATTTGTAAATAAGGTAGTGATGGTTAGGCAAAAACTCTTTAAATATCAAATAACACTACCTTACGGTAATCCCGATAAAATATTATTTCTTTTGGAGGATGTATTTGGGTTTGAATTTATAACTTGCCGTTTGACTAGAGCTCAGTATTGTAAAGTTGCATGTTAACTTGCAAATTTATTTTCAGTAGTAAAGATAAACTCCAGGATTATATTCTTATAGCCATATATGGGATTATCCAGTTTTATTCTAACTTTTCTTTTTTTCTTTTTTTAATGCTGTGAATTCCCAGTTCCTCCTCAAATGCTCTTGGAACTAGCTCTATCATTTTACTGGTACTTTTGCTGCTGATTTGAATAAATTTATAAACTGTGCATTTTTTCTTGTTGTTGTTGAAAGTCATGCTTCTATATATTTTAAAAAATTATAAGTCAATATATGTAAAACATTTATACCAGTGTTTAGAACACAAAAACGTCAGCTATTAATGTCATTCTCTTGGTAATATAATTCATAGGTTAAGGATATAAATTTTAGCTTGAGAAATATTGGATCAAAAATTCAAGTTTGTACCATATTAATCATGTGACTTTAGACAGAGCTCATAACCATTCCAAATTCCCATGGCTGCATATTACACATAGTGACAGCAACTGCATTTTTTGTTTCTTGTAAGGACTAAATGTTGTCTAGGCACAAAGCTGTGTCCGACTCTTTTGCAACCTCATAGACGGTAGCCCACCAGTCTCCTCTGTCCATGGGATTTCGCAGGCAAGAATACTGGAGTAGGTTGCCGTTTCCTCCTCCAGGGGATCCACCTGACCCAGGGATCGAACTTTTGTCTCCTGCATTGCAAGTGGATTCTTTACCACTGCAGCACCTGGGGAGTCCAAGGACTAAACAGCATAAAGCATTTTAAAGTTCTTGGCAGAAGTCTGACACTCACTAAATGCACAATCGTCACTGGCTTTACTATAATTCAATTAAAAGAAACTTGTTCTTGGAATGTGGATGAATAAGCAGTGGCCATGATGGACTGTGCAGTTCCGTATTTGGAGGAGGGTGGAGGAGGACAAAGCAGTCTTTTTTATATCTACTGCTATAACAACTGGAAGAAAATTGCCTGTGTTTTACTGGAGGATTCCCCCATCGAATGCCAGTGAAATTTGTAAAGAAACATTTCCCATTTCCTTAATGTGTGAATTGCTGAAATGGATTTTCTGAAGTGAAAGATTTCAAGTCCTAAATCCTTTTAACTGTGTCCTAGTTCCCAGAAGACAGGTTGGAAATTGCTCCCAGGCACCAGACACACATTTCAAAGTGCAATATTCAGTGAACCTTTCAGAATCTGCTTAATAATGAACACTTGTATGTTGACATGAGACTAATATAGGTGATATATTGATTATAGTCTAACTGAAATATGAACTTTTTCTGCAAAACGAGGGTGTTCAAATAAGAAATGTGGACTCTCTGCCTGGACCAATTAGCAGGTGCATGAATTTCACTTGTCCTATTACCTCCCAGAGTTAATATTAATAAAAGAATTGGAGATACTAATTGAATTTTTTTTGTTTGCTTTGCCTTTGTGCAAAGCAAGTAAAGAATTATTAGCCAAGCACCATGCCTGTGATTAACTGGTAACAAACATTTAAAACAGCAGGGACTTCCTGGTGGTCCAGTGATTAAGTATCCACCTTCTGATGCAGGGACAAGGGTTCAGTCCCTGGTCTGGGAACTAAGACCCCACATGCTGCAGGGCAACTAAGACCATGCACCACGACCACCGGGCTTCCACGCTCTAGAACCCTGCACCTCAGCAAGAGGGGCCCATAAATGGCAACAGAGACCCAGCACAGTCAAAATAAAATAAAAAAAAAAATTAAGGGCAGTGCTAATCAGTGGGGACTCAGACAGTTCAAATAAGTAGTTTTGTGCTCATGTTACATAAAGTTACAGCCAAAAAGAAGGCAGCATGAAGAAGAAAAGAGTGACCCCATCACTCATAGACGTCCATTGCCACGCTTGGAGAATCCGTAAACCCAAAATGGTTTTCACTGAACACCCAGCGCGTTCACTGCCTACTGCTGTGTGTGTGAGCAATACCAGCTCTAACATTATCCCAACATGAGAGCAATCGGGAAGGTAACCTACCGCCAAAGACGTATATGTGTGTGGGAGAGAAGGCACATGTTACTGAAGACGTTTCCAAGAAGGAAGCGCTATCTGACAATGCTTTACACAGAGAATGAGATGCTGAGGGAAGCAGGCCTTATTTCACGCAATTGCGCTGTCACATGAGCTCATTGCAACCTTGGTTAAGTCTTTAAACTACCTGAGCTCAGTTTCCCCATCTGTAAAATGGGAATAAAACCACCAAAACTCGCAGGAATGGGAATGCTTTTAAGTCTAAACAAGAGTGAATGTTTTGAGATGATCCATTGAAATAATGGATGTTGGTGCTAATTTCCTTCATTAATCAATTAGTGCCCCTTCCTATTAATCTTAATTAATATACATTGTTGTCCACTAATAACAAGCATAGACCTTACTGAAGACTTTTGCTGACTATTTGCTCCTTGAGAGAGGTCTTCCAAGATGCATGGTCATCTGTAACATCTAATTCTACCTTACTTGAGAGACCTTCAACATGGAAATATTTCATAGAGCAGTAATGAGTTTTTTTATATTGATAACAATGTTGATTTAGCTAGAACAGAATTGTTTCTGGAAGTATCACCATCAAGTCTTCTTTATGACAGCTACAATTTATAAAACCCATGGTCTTAGATGGATATATTTTTGCATTTAACAATAATTGCAAGTTGGGTACTACAGAAGCAACTGGGAGTTCAAGTGGCATCTGGTCCATTGAAGAATGTCAAACTATGTAAATTCATTATTTCTATATCAACAAAAAGGCAGGTTAGACTGAATCATCTAATGTGCTTCTGCTAAATAATTTTAAAAAGGAAGATCAGTGGCCACATTTTGGAAGGAATTTTACTCCTAACCCCCAAGTTCCTTCATGTCCTTTGACTGAAATGAATACCAGTGCGTTGAAATGAAATGATTCCAAAAATGTCAAAACTCTGTCCTAAACTACTATATTTGTCAACTAAATCCAGAATAAGCCCCAAACCCTGCATCTGATGATGACCTTTTAATATTCATCATCTACATGGATGTATTCTTTTCAATGAGGTACTTCTTAACACAGTACATGTATTGCCTGGGTCTTATGAAATGCTTGGATGAAACAAGTCAAAAGAGAAGATACAAACTGTGCAATCTCACCTACACTGATGATCAAGTGGCTGTTCTATGTTAAATCTTTGGAAGAACCTTCATACTGTTTCCATACCGACTGAACCAATGTATATTCAAACAACAGTGAACAAGGGTCTCCTTAATATCATATCCTTGCCGAAACTTACTATTTCTTATCTTTTTGCTGATAGCTAATCTGAAAGGTATATGGTTATATTCTGTGGATTTTATTTCCATTTTCTTGATGATTAATGATGTAGACCATATTTTTATGTAACTGGGGGCCATCTATATGTGTTTCTTAGGAAAAAAAAAAGTATATTCGGAACCTCTACCCATTTTCTAATTTTATTTATTTATTTTTTTGCCACACCATGCTAAACATAGAATCTTAGTTGCTGGACTAGGGATTGAACCCCTATCCCCTACATTGGAAGTGTGGAGTCTTAACTACTAGACTGCCAGGGAAATCTTTGCCCATTTTTAAAATGGATTATTATTACTGTTATTATTGCTACTAAATTATATGAGCTCCCCTCTGATCACTGCTGGCACTCTGGAGCACCACAGAGAAAAGTGAAATATAGTGCCTACCCTCTGAGCTCTCCAGAAATGTTTACAATGATTACATGTGTGTCTAATCAGAAGCCTGCCCCTCAGGCTGCTTATATTTATAAGCTATAATCTAATAAGCCTCCTTCCAGATGGACTGAGCTCCTCTTTCTGTTGCCTAGTACTCCGCTAGGCCTGGAACTCTTTCTTTGCTGGTTAGGGTCATGGGAGACCTGTGAGCTGTGGTCCACCGTCTACCAGAATCGGGCAACACAGAATTGGTCTCCGGCAGCATCCCCATCATCAGGGCACCAGAGAAGGGGCAATAAGCTTCTTTCTCTTCGTTACTGGTGAGCTGCAATGAGGCCGAAGGAGAGCTCAAAGGCTGGACTCCCTGGGCTCCACTCCTTCCCGACCCTTTCATGTTATTGCTGCCGTTCAGTCACTGAGTCATCTGACTTCTGCGACCCCGTGGACTGCAACCTGCCAGCCTCCTCTGTCTATGGAATTTCCCAGGCACGGATACCGGAGTGGGTTGTCACTTCCTTCTCTAGGGGAACTTCCCAAGCCAGGGATTGAACTTGTCTCTCTCGCATTATAGGCAGATTCTTTACTTCTGAGCCACCGGGGAAGCCCCCAGCCCCTTCATAGGCATCTATATATTTGCCAAACCAAAAGCCTGTCCCACAGGCAAGAGCCCCTGGACGAGCAAGTGGGTGTCTTTCCCAGAAGGACAGGTGGTGTATTTCAGTCAACTATCTGCGCAGTACCCTAAGTGTGGAAGTCATCCAAAAACTATCTCTCTGATGATTACAATCCCAGGGGGTCCAGGAACACAGGGCCCCTACATGGACCACAAAAAGTCAAGTCACCAGATATAAAAATTAGGGCACCAGACACATGTAAGTTCTTCCTTAACCAGGAGATCCTGGGCCAAAGACAATGGGGGAAAAAGAAATATTTTAAAAAAGGAAGATAATTAAAAAAAAAAATTGTACCTACAAGCTGTAACATAAAAGTGGCACCTGCAGGAGAGAAAAAGAAAAGATAGTGCCTGAAGCTTCAGCAAGATTGGAGGAGAGTGTGGATAGTCCCCACTGGCTGGAGGGAGGCAGAAAGGGGGTATGAAAACTCAATAAATATATAAGAAAAGAAACAAGAAAAAAAGAAGGGAAAGAAAAAAATAGGAGAGAAAGGCAAATAAAAAAATTAAAAGAACAAAAGGAAAGTTAAAAAAAAAAGAATTAAAGGTAGTACCCACAAGCTGGAGCATAAAGATGGCAGCTTTTGGGGGGTAAGGGTAGAAGGTTGGTACCTGCAACTTCCTCAAGGGTGAAGGAGAGGATGAAGATGCTGCCTGCCAGCCTTGTTCCCTGGAGACTATCACCACAGGTGCCCCTGCCCCTTTGACTAATTCCTCACAATTAGGAAATGAGACTTTTGTCTACAGTCTGGGTGCTTTTCTAAGAGCTATCTCTGTGCTGGACTCTGAACCTGATGAATCCCTGCCTGGGCCCTGTAAGAGACATTCCTCCATTCGCCACAGTGTCTTGGATCTCATGAATGAGAGCCTCACTGGTCTTTAAAGTCAGAGATTTTGGGGTGCTCTCCTCTCAGGGGCTGGTCTTCAAAGTTAGGGTGCCTGGTGAGGTGTGAGCCCTTTCTCTTCAGGGAGAAATTCCAGGTTTCTCATTTCCTGCCCTGCTGCTGCGATTTATTGCAAGATGGTCTCTTAGCCTTCTCACCTGCTTTATTGTGTTTCCCCCTCACTTCCTGATGTGAAAAGGTCCTTCCACCAGGTTTTAGGGGTTTTTTGCAGAGGAAACTTTTCCATATGTAGCTATAGGGTCAGTATGTCTGTGGGTTCAGAATCTCCCTTCATCTCCCTCTTGAACCAGAACTCTCACTGATTTTTTTTTTTTTAAACAACTTAAATTTGAGGCTTGCAGGGATATCCCCGGCTGTCCGTAGTTAAGACAGCATGCTTCTAATGCAGAGGGTGGGGGTTTGATCCTTAGTAGGGGAACAAGGATACCACATGCTGCAAGGCACAGCCAAAATAATAATAATAACAAAATAAAATACTTGAAAAAAAAAAGCACTTGCAAGATGCTGCAAAAAATAGAATAGAGGGACTGCCCTGGTAGTCTAGTGGTTAACACTTTGTTTCCAACATAGGAGGTTGCAGGTTCAAACCTTGGTCAGGGAGCTAAGGCCCCACATGACTGGAAGCCAAATAAAAGCAAAGCATGATACAGAAATAGTATTGTAACAAATTCAATAAAGACTTTAAAAATGGTTCACATCAAAAAATCTTAAAAAAAATATATAACAGAGATAATAGCATGCCCTTCACTCAGATTTCTATATCTCATTGATTCTTAAAATTCAATAATTGTTTTTTCCAAATTTTACTGTTTTTCTTTACATATCCACCTATTTTTCCATGATATTCTACCCTTTCATGATGTTTTACATACCTTTAATTCTCTATTTCCTTATACCAAATATGTTTATTTTATTGTGGTTTAGACTATTAAAAACATTTGTAAAGCATTCAGCCTCAAGATTGATGTTATGATTCTCACTAGTCATCTAGTTTGCAATTTCTGAGGATGGGTATAAAGTCATATTTACCTCTGTTTCTCCTTCAGGGCCTGTTCCCTTTGGTAGAAAATGTTCCTGCAGCCTGAATGCATGATACCTCTGCTAGGTGCTCTGAAGAATCACTGGACTGGGTCCAGGTTTTAAAATAGCATCTCAAGTTGGAGTGTTCCAAAGCATGTGGATAATGCAAAGTTTGATTTTATACACTTGGAGTTTATATTTCTCAAAGGACTTTTCTTTTCCAGCAGTGACCTGAGGCAGCAAAAAGCTACTTCGTGGCTCCCTGGGGCAGTGAACTCCTCCCTAGGCCCCCATCCATTAGAGGGCAACTCTTTTTGGTCTCAGCTTTTTGCTGCAATTTCAGTTTCAAATCCCTGTTTTGCAGGTATCTAACTCCAAAATTTCCTTTCCTTGTAAGAGCATTGATTTCTTAGTTAAATTCCCATTTCCAATGCATTCTCAACTTCCTTTACGTGAGTATGGAAGCTGACTGTGCTATCTTCAAGTCTCCTTTTGTCTGATACCAGGAAATCTATTTTCATTCTTTGTGTTCATATATAAATTAAATATTTAAAATATATTTTCTAGAATTTTTATATGTTGGTGCACGCTAAGTCACTTCAGTCACGTCTGACTCTTTGTGATTCCATGGACTGTAGACTGCTAGGCTCCTTGGCCCATGGGGACTCTTCAGGCAAGAATACTGGAGTGGGTTGCCATGCCCTCCTGCAGGGGGTCTTCCCAACCCAGGGACTGAACCCACATCTCTTATACCTCCTGCATTGATAGGTGTCACTAACACTACCTAGGAAGCTCCTGTATGGTGGTAGAATTGCATATATTTTGTCAACTTTCTAAGTGTGGGAATGTACAAGGGGGTAGAGGTTATTGACTTTAATTCCAGTAAAGTATTATTAGATATTTACCCAACCACATACTATATACTTACATTGTAGACTGACCTGACACTTTGTGTAAGACTGAATGTGTGTTTGTTTGTGCACCTTAGATTTTTTTTTTTTTTAATCAAGAATGAGACTCTTGACTTTTCTTTTGGTTTCTGTCAAAAGGCCCAGGGAAAAGTCCATCTCAGGTTGCTCGCATTTAAAGAAAAAGAGAATTCCTTCCCTCATCTTTCTAACTTAGAATCCTGTGTTATTCTTAATTATTAGGCACTTATGGACATGTTCATGCTCACACCACTGAACTGAGCAGTGCTGTGACAGATACAGCAATAGGGCAGCACCCTCCCCCTCAAGTCCTTGGGAAGAGGAAGATGCACAAAGAAGATACACTTTGGTGAGGGTTCTAATAGAGATAGAGTGCTTTACACGGCCAAAGAAGTGTAATCACCAAAGACTGCACAGCAGCTGAGAACCTTCATGAGAGAGCAAAATGACATGAAAAGGATTCTAGGAAGGAGAAAGACAAACAGAAGCTCAGAGGATGGAAAGGACAGCAGGGGATCTAGGAAGAGTGAAGAACCCCTAGTGTGCAGCCCGAAAGAGTGGGTGGAATTGAGAGAAGAAGAAAAGTGAGCCCAGGTCTTGGTGAATTTTGTTTATTCAAAGGAATAGTTTTGGATCCTAGTACAACGAACATAAGATAGATGAAATAGTAGAAATATAAAGTTGTCTAAGTATAGTCTGGGGATTTAGAGATTGATTTCTTATAGTTTTCTTAAAACAACATGTCAGTTCAGTTCAGTTCAGTTGCTCAGCTGTGTCCCACATGTTGCAACCCCATGAATTACAGCACGCCAGGCATCCTTATCCATCACCAACTCCTGGAGATTGCCCAAACTCATGTCCATAGAGACAGAGATGCCATCCAACCATCTCATCCTCTGTCATCCCCTTCACCTCCCACCCCTAATCCCTCCCAGCATCAGGGTCTTTTCCAATGAGTCAACTCTTCACATGAGGTGGCCGAAGTATCGGAGTTTCAGCTTCAGCATTAGTCCCTCCAATGAACACCCAGGACTGATTTCCTTCAGGATGGACTGGTTGGATCTCCTTGCAGTCCAAGGGACTCTCAAGAGTCTTCTCCATCACCACAGTTCAAAAGCATCTTCACAGTCCAACTCTCACACCCATAAATAACCACTGGAAAAGCCATAGCCTTGACTAGACAGATCATTGTTGGCAAAGTAATGGCTCTACTTTTTAATATGCTGTCTAGATTGGTCATAACTTTCCTTCCGAGGAGTAAGTGTCTTTTAATTTCACAGCTGAAATCACCATCTACAGTGATTTTGGAGCCCCCAAAAATAAAGTCATCCACTGTTTCCACTGTTTCCCCATCTATTTGCCATGAAGTGATGGGACCAGATGCCATGATCTTAGTTTTCTGAATGTTAAGCTTTAAGCCAACTTTTTCACTCTCTTTCACTTTCATCAAGAGGATCTTTAGTTCCTCTTCACTCTCTGCCATAAGGGTGATGTCATCTCCATATCTGATGTTATTGATATTTCTCCTAGCAGTCTTGATTCCAGCTTCTGCTTCTTCCAGCCCAGCGTTTCTCATGATGTACTCTGCATAGAAGTTAAACAAGCAGGGTGACAATACACAGCCTTGATGTACTCCTTTTCCTATTTGGAACCAGTCTGAAGTTCCATGTCCAGTTCTAACTGTTGCTTCCTGACCTGCATACAGGTTTCTCAAGAGGCAGGTCAGGTGGTCTGGTATTCCCATCTCTTCCAGAATTTTCCACAACTTCTTGTGATCCACACAGTCAAAGGCTTTGACATATTCAATAAAGCAGAAATAGATGTTTTTCTGGAACTCTCTTGCTTTTTCAATGATCCAGCAGATATTGGCAATTTGATCTCTGGTCCTTCTGCCTTTTCTAAAACCAGGTTGAACATCTGGAAGTTCATGGTTCACATATTGCTGAAGCCTGTCTTGGAGAATTTTGAGCATTACGTAACTAGTGTGTGAGATGAATGCAATTGTGTGGTAGCTTGAGCATTCTTTGGCATTGCCTTTCTTAGGGATTGGAATGAAAACTGACCTTTTCCAGTCCTGTGGCCACTGCTGAGTATTCCAAATTTGCTGGCATATTGAGTGCAGCACTTTCACAGCATCATCTTTCAGGATTTGAAATAGCTCAACTGGAATTCCATCACTTCCACTAGCTTTGTTAATAGTGGTACTTCCTAAGGCCCACTTTACTTCACATTCCAGGATGTCTGACTCTAGGTGAGTGATCACACCATCATCCTTATCTGGGTCTTGAATATTTTTTTTGTCCAGTTCTTCTGTGTATTCTTGCCACCTCTTCTTAATATCTTCTGCTTCTTTTAAGTCCATACCATTTCTGTCCTTTATACTGTAATAAATAGCTCGTTCCCAAATTATACAATTGGTGGTTGATGTTAAACTAGGGAAAATACAATTATCTATCCTACTACAAATGTGAATTCACAAAAAGAGATATTTGCCAACACCTGCATTGTGAAAGTCTAGTGTTTGAGGAGCAATTATAATTACTATTGTTACTTTGCACTTATGTAGCTGCATTTTATTTATAAGAGCTTTACAACTGTGTTTGTATGTGTGATTTTATTTGCCTTCTCTTTCTGCAGCCCTGTGAAGTGTGTCAAGGTTATTGGCCTTATTGTGTAGATTAAACATCTGAGGCAATTAAGATTTGAAGGTAGTTTCAATTTATTTTTGGCCTTGGAAAAACAGTTCACAGGTAACAAGAGGTCCATTTACAAGTGCAAAGGATGAGTTTTCAGAATAGAGCAATAAAAGAAAAACAAATACATTCTGCTTCCAGTAAATTAAGATAAGCCCCATTTCACATTAAAAGCATTTTTAAATTCTGAAGCTTCTTTTTTCATTAATCAGTATAATATAATGCACCTGTTTAGACCAAAAGCTTTTGATTCAAGGAGACTTAGGCTTGAATGCTATTTGCTAGCTGTGTGGTTCTGATACATTCCTTAATCTCATTGAGTTTCTAAGTATAAAGCATAAATAATAATGTGTTCTTAATTGGCTTTTTATGAATATTAACATCTTGTTTGTACAATATATAACAGTTGTAGAAATATTACAAGGAAAGAATGAATAGCATTCATCTTTAACTTAATTGTCATCATGGTTAAGTATTTATTAAATATTCAGCTTACGTGTCCTCATAAGAATAATAGAATAACATAGCCCATTATTATACACTAAAACACTCTACAGCATTTTTAAAGGCTATATATTGTTTGCTTTAAATATCTGTCATAATATTTACAAATGTCAATCACACGCATGTATATATCATTGCCTCACTTTTAATACTTGGTTTATCGAAACCTTAGACTTTAGTCTATAATGTATACCAAATTGCACAAATATGTGCAACAAGTATAGATGGCTTTAGAATCCAGACCCTGACTCTAAATACAGAAACACCTGGAACAAGTTCCAAAAATGGTGTTATTAAATAGCTAATTACCAGAAGAAATGAAATAATCAATAACCTGAATAGCACTGTAGAAAATAAGACTAAAGATTGAGTGTTTAAGTATAAGATTTTGTCATATATATGAACTGTACTGTAAGAGGAAGGAGGTGGGGATAGTTCATGACGAATCATTGCATGGGTCCTGTCAATATCAAAGGGTTTCTTTTAAACCTGAGCACATTTGCCATTGTTTACCCCAATTGAAGTGGTCAGTGTGGGAAGGGCATTTCAGACCACTCAGAAAAATGAGACCTCAGGACACTTGAGAGGGGGTTAATAGACCTCACCCAAAGTCAGTTATCTATATCCAAATCTCCTAACATGTTTTGCACAAACTAAACATATAAAGGACAGAAAATAAAACTGCATATAACCTATGCCTAAAGCAGAACTAAAAAGACACAGAATGCTGCAAACATTCATTCACTTACAAATGGGTGAGGGATAATCTGAAATTACTAGAGTCAGGGCTGGAATACTTCCAGAGGAACGTTGAGATGAGACTACGTTGAAAAAGAATCATGCCGTGGGATCTCTGTGGTGTGGCCCTGATCTTGTTAACCTCACATACGGTCAGCAGAGAGGGAAAATAATTAAAACACAGTTTGGAGATGTGATGGTTCAGAGCATGATCTATTGAGGCTTAGGAAGTGTGAGAAACGGGCCAGGGCCTCTGGGAGGCAGAGCTTCTGGGGGTAAGTGGTACAAACTAAACAGGAAAACTATGTCTACAGGCTTAGCAGGAAAGGAAAAAAGAGAGCAAGAGGTGCCAATTAATGAATCTACTGCAAAAACAAAAATCAAAATCCCAAAGTCCATATCCATTAAAAAGATAAAAAAGCATGAACTCCCTCATTTCTTCTAAATAAATAAATAAAATAATTAAATAAGTAAACTGTACTCCACAGTTCCAACATAGTGGATGGATTTTGGCTAAGAAAACAATAAGTTGACTCATGTGCTTAGTCATGTCCAGCTCTGTGACTCCATGGACTGTAGCATGCCAGGCTCCTCTGTCCATGGGGATTCTCCAGGCAAGAATACTGGGGTGGATTACCATGTTCTCCTCCAGGGGATCTTGTTAACCCACAGATCAAATCCAGGTCTCCTGCAGATGGATTCTTTGCCAGCTGAGCTACCAGTAAAACTTGTCTACCAGGGAATTTGACTCATGTGTTTACCAGTTCTCATAAACACTTTGGATATTGGTGACCCAAAAATAGACAGTCAACAGCACGTGCATGCGCGCGCGCACACACACACACACACACACACACACATACACATTCTCAAACACCTATTAAAACAAACAGAAAAAGATGAGCAATATAAGGGCTAAAGTTTTCACTGATGAAAATACTCTTCTCAATTAAAATAGCCCTAACATAATAAAACAGTAATTATATGCAATTAAGCAACTAATTGAAAATATTTCGAAAATATCTAAATTTGGAAATTAAAAAATCAGAATAGAAATAAACAGAGGAGGAGGAAAATTTAAGACACATTTGGAAGAACTAAGAAAAATTAAAGAGGAAGACTAGGTCTTCTGAGACATGAAGGTTTAAATTCCAAGTTACTAAAGCTAGGATAAATTTAACTAAAAATAAAAGCTGAGGTAGAGAGGATAAAAGAAAACATCTGGAAAATTTAAAAATATAAAGGGAGTAACAAAGATTTTAAAAAGTAAAAGATAAAATGGGCATACTCCACACACATACAGAAATAAAATACTGGAATAGCAAAATAATGTATATGCAGAACTATCGTTACAAATTTTTACCTAAAAATTAGCTCTCTAGAAGTAGAGGGAGAATAATCTACATGTTAAAGGGCTCAAAAATCTACCTGAAAAACTGGACTAAGATCAGTCAACCATAAAAGACATTTTAGTGGAATGAACAGATGTAAAGTTATATTTTTAAATCTGTGGAAGCCCACACAAGAAGAACATGTTACCAGTGAGTGAAAGAAACAAAGCAGCAGATTTTGCAAGAGCATCTTAGAAAAGCAAGAAAACAGGATGAAAACATTTTCAAGAAACTCAAAGAAATGAATTCATGAATTTGGAAATAGAATAAGTGTCATGAGTGCCTCTTCCCAGTCATTACTCCTGAAAAAGTTAATGACTATCTTGATTTCTAGACCCAGGGAAAAATTTTGTCATTTTGAGTTTTATACAAATGGAAGCATACAATATTCAGTCATTTATTTCTGGCTTCTTTTGTTCAACACTATGTTTGTGAGATTCATTCATGACTTTTGGTAGCAATAATTTGTCTTGCTATTTAGTAACAGTTGATTAGTCTCTTCCAGATGTTCAAGCTCAATTTAGAAAAGGCAGAGGAACCAGAGATCAGATTGCCAACATACACTGGATCATAGGAAAATAAAGAGAGTTCCAGAAAAACATCTACCTCTGCTTTATTGACTACACCAAAGCCTTTGACTGTGTGGACCACAACAAACTGGAAAATTCTTAAGAGATGGGAATACCAGACTTCGTGACCTGCCTCCTGAGAAATCTGTATGTAGGTCAAGAAGCAATAGTTAGAACTGGACATGGAACAACAGACTGGTTTCAAATCAGGAAAGGAGTACATCAAGCCTGTATATTGTCACCCTGCTTGTTTAACTTATATGCAGAGTACATCATGAGAAATGCTGGGCTGGAGGAAGCACAAGCTAGAATCAAGATTGCTGGGAGAAATATCAATAACCTCAGTTATGCAGATGACACCACCCTTATGGCAGAAAGTGAAGAGGAACTAAAAAGTGTCTTGATGAAAGTGAAAGAGGAGAGTGAGAAAGTTGGCTTAAAACTCAACATTCAGAAAACTAACATCATGGCATGTGGTCCCATCACTTCATGGCAAATAGATGGGGAAACAGTGAGAGACTTTATTTTGGGGGGCTCCAAAATCACTGTAGATGGTGACTGCCACTATGAAATTAAAAGATGCTTGATCCTTGGAAGGAAAGCTATGACCAACCTAGACAGCATATTAAAAAGCAGAGACATTATTTTGTCAACAAAGGTCCATCTAGTCAAAGTTATGCTTTTTCCAGAAGTCATGTATGGATGTGAGAGCTGGACTATAAAGAAAGCTGAGCACCAAAAAATTGATGTTTTTGAATTGTGGTGTTGGAGAAGACTCTTGAGAGTCCCTTGGACCACAAGGAGATCCAGCCAGTCCATCCTAAAGGAGATCAGTCCTAGACGTTCACTGGAAGGACTGATGTTGAAGCTGAAACTCCAATACTTTGGCCACTTGTTGCGAAGGATTGACTCATTTGAAAAGGCCCTGATTCTGGAAAAGACTGAAGGCAGGAGGAGAAGGGGACAACAGAGGATGAGATGGTTGGGTGGCATCACTGACTCGATAGACAGGAGTTTGAGTAAGCCCTGGGAGTTGATGATGGACAGGAGGTCTGGCGTGCTGCATTCTGTGGGTTCACAAAGAGTCAGACACAACTGAGTGACTGAACTTACTGACTGATTAGCCTTTTATGATCCTTTGTATTTATGCCATACCAGTTGTTATGTCTCCTTCTCTATTTATATTATTATTTATTTGGAATCCATGGTCAATTAATTGATGACAGGGAAGCCAAGAATGTACACTGTGGAAACAATAGTCTTTTCAGTATTGTATTGGGAAAACTGGAAAGCCGCATGCAAAAGAATGACACTGCGAAATTGTCTTTCACCACACACAAAAATCAACTCAAAAATCAATTAACGACTTAAGAACTAAAGTCATAAAATTCCTAAAAGAAAAAAAAATAGAGATAAAGTTTCTTGGAAATTATTATCATTTTTTTAAATTTTATACCAGAAGCCAGGAGAAGGCAATGGCAACCCACTCCAGTATTTTTGCCTGGAAAATCCCATGGACAGAGGAGCCTGGTAGGCTGCGGTCCATGGGGTCGCTAAGAGTCGGACACGACTGAGCAACTGAACAGACTGAATGACAGAAAAAAAAATATAGAAGTTTCTCAATAAGTTAAAAAAAGAATTACCATATAATACAGAAATCCTACTTATGATTTATTACATTGTTCAGTTCAGTCACTCAGTCGTGTCTGACTCTTTGCGACCCCATGAACCACGGCACGCCAGGCCTCCCTGTCCATCACCAACTCCTGGAGTTGACTCAAACTCATGTCCATCGAGTCGGTGATGCCATCCAACCAGTTCATCCTCTGTCGTCCCCTTCTCCTCCTGCCCCCAACCCCTCCCAACATCAGGGTCTTTTCCAATGAGTCAGCTCCTCGCATCAGGTGGCCAAAGTATTGGAGTTTCAGCTTCAGCATCAGTCCTTCCAATGAACACCCAGGACTGATCTCCTTTAGGATGGACTGGTTGGATCTCCTTGCAGTCCAAGGGACTCTCAAGAGTCTTCTCCAACACCACAGTTCAAAAGCATCAATTCTTCCACGCTCAGCTTTCATTATAGTCCAATTATCTTGACTAGATGGACCTTTGTTGGCAAAGTAATGTCTCTGCTTTTTAATATGCTGTCTAGGCTGGTCATAACTTTTCTTCCAAGGAGTAAGCATCTTTTAATTTCATGGCTGCAGTTCCATCTGCAGTGATTTTGGAGCCCCCAAAAATAAAGTCAGCCACCATTTCCACTGTTTTCCCATCTACTTGCTATGAAGTGATGGCACCAGATGCCATGATCTTAGTTTTCTGGTTTTCCATACAAGACATCACATGAAAAGTAAATTGCAGGTGAATATCCCTGATGTGCAAAGATGCAACAACCCTCAACAAATAACAAACTGAATTCAGAAATGCAGTCAATGAACTGTACACTATAATTAAGTGAGATTTAGTCTAGGAATGCAAGATAATTTCAACATCCACAAATTAAGCAATGCAATACAGCTAAATAACCAAAAAAAAGGACAAAATCTTACGATCACTTCAACACATGCAGAAAAAGCATTTGATATCCTTTCATGATAAGTGCTCTCAACAAATTAAGTATAGAATTAAAGTACTACAACTTAATAAAGGCCATATATGTCCAATCCACAACTAACATTATACTCAGCATCAAAAACCTGAAAATTAATTTTCTAAGATTAGGAACAAAACAAGGATGTTCACGCTCACCAGTTATATTCAGCATAGCACTGGAAGTCTTAGCCTGTGAAACTAGGCCAAAGAGGTGAAATAAAAGACATTCAAATCAGAAATGGAGTAGTACTGTCTTTATTTGAAGATGACAAAATATTATACATAGAAAATATGAAAGTCTCCGTAAAAAAAACTACTAAAATTAGTCAGTGAATTGAGCAAAGCAGCAGGATTTGAAGTCAATATAGAAAAATCTTTTGCATTTCTATATTCTAACAACAAACTGTCACAAAGAGAAGTTATGAAAATAATCCCATTTATAACTGCATCAAAAACAATAAAAGAACTACAAATAGGTTTAACCAAGAAGGTTAAATATCTGCCACTGAATGTACTGATGAATGAAACTGAAGGAGACTCAGGTAAATAGAAAGATATTCTGTGTTCACAGATTTGAAGAATTAATGTTGTTAAAGTGTCCATACTACCCTAAGCAATGTACAAACTCAGTGCTGCCTCTTTCAAAATTTTAATGGCATTTTTCACTGAAATAGAACAAATATTCTTAAATTTGTATAACCAAAGCAAACTTGAGAAAGAAGAGCAAAGCTGGAGCTGTCACTCCAGCTTTCAAACTGCAGTTTTAAAGTAGTTCTCATATTTGACCTACTTGCAATTCGTAAGCTTCTAAATCCTCTGATTAAAATAGTTACTATTTCTTCTAGAAGATGCAAATATGAAATAAGATGCAGAAAGCACATAATGCCTGCTTGTATAGAAGATGTAAAAGAAATGTTAGTCTGTTCATTTATTTCTTCACATATTACTGTGTAAAGTATGTACATAAAACTGAATGATATATTTTAAATCACGTTATAAATTCTATGTCTTTCTGATACAGTTTCAGCTTTACAAAAATGTTTTAAATAATGAATTCAAGGAGTTGGTGATTACATAGAGTTTCTAAAAAATTTAATTAAAGAGTTTAAAACATTAATATAGATATTGGAAATGTGCTTTTCTTACTTAAGATTTTGTCAGTATTATAAATTTCTGTTTGTTGAACATATTCTGCAAAAACTCAATGTTCCATCTCAAACTAAATTATAAGGAACTTACAACAGCTTGAAGAAATTCAACTTGTGAATATACTATTTAATACAACTAAAATACAGATAAAATAATAACTGTATTTCTAAATTCTTCTTTGAAGCACTAAAAAGTATTGATTGAATCTTGCTACTTTTAAAAGAAGTGAATAAGATAAATTTAAATATTGTGATGACAATTAAGTATCAATAGAAATCACACACTCACCAGTGTTACACAGAAACAGTGAATGTTCAAAATCAAAAACAAAAACAAAAAAAAATGGAGGAATATGTGCATTCTATTTTGGAGGGAGTAACATCTTTGTTAATTTTGATGACAAAATTTGATGTCATTACTATTATTTGATGAGACAGTAATATATGCCAAGTTTTTTCCATTGGATTATTGCAAAATTAAAAGTAACATAAAAAGGTATACATTTTTATGTCATCTTATATATATGGAAATTAAAACTCAAGGAAAATTAAATTGTGAAATTTACACAGAAAGAAAGTAACAAAACAAATATTGTAGCAGAGTTTTACTGTACCCAAACTTGTGATTTCTCTATTGTTCTTCACTATCATTTATTCCTAGAATTCCCAAAAAAATGATTAGACTTTTCAATCTGAAAATAAATTATGCTTATATAAAACTATTATTTTAAAAATAAATAGAACATTTGCTCAGGTGAAGGGTGAGTAGACACATTTTGCCTTATTCTTCCCACTAAGTACAACTTATAATCCTGAAAATTACGTGTAAAACAAGTATAAGACTATGGAAGTTAGAGATGAGAAAACTTAAGGACCACACGAAGAGCCTGAAATGAGGTACCCTGGTATCAGAGGATGTCTAGCCAGGTTGAGGAAGAAGGTAGATGCCTGCCCCCACCCACAAACAACCAGGATAAATCAATTGGAGATTCATTCTCTGTGGCCCAAGATGAAAATGGCAGGACAATTGAGAGAGGGGTCTGGGCCCTGCCCAGACGGAGGATAAGAGACCACATATTTCCCATTCTAGAAGTCAGGAGACCCCCTAGACTGCACATGGGCAGAAAGATTCCTTGGAGGTCAAAAGGAAAGTGGTGCTAACTGATGCCAAGCTGCCCATAGGCCTCTTCCGTAGAATCCACCTTGGCTAAGAGATGCATGTGCACCCATGGAGGACCCTGAGATATACCAAGTACGGACTCTGAACCAGGCAAAGGAAAATGATTTGCCAAAGGAAAACCAGAAGAAATGCCCCATATTAATGACTTGAACTACCACAAGACCTGACTTTTCCTTTGAGTCCACCTGTGCGCCTAACTTGACACACTGTACTCTTTTCATTCCTAATAAAGACTCTAGCTGTTTCACTACTTTCTCTTTTTGTGGGAATTCTTTTCTGCAAAGTCAAAGGGCCAGCGTCTTGACACTTACCACGGGTACAGTGGCTAGGATTTGGCGCTCTCACCTTCGTGGTGGAACCTCAGTCTCTGGTCTGGAATAGAAACTCCGCTTTAAACCACTGCAGGCCAAGACCCCCTGAGATCAGGGTCCAGACAGGCTGTGTTTCTTCAGGTGACAGTGATGGCTGATTTCTGACTCTAATCTTCTGCATATTAAACTTCATCTGTTTATGTATAGTTGAAAAGTTATCTTTTCTTAATACAAATAATGAACTTTCTGCTGATTAGTTCAGCAAGGGAAGGCTTTTTTTCTTTATACGCTAACTTTGTAAATGAAAACTTGGAAAGTTAAGATTAGTGTTTGTTTAATTGGCAATTTATTACAAGGTTTCTTCAGTCGGTCAGTTCAGTCATGGACAGGGGAGCCTGGGATGCTGCATTCCATGGGGTCACAAAGAGTCAGACAAGTTTTCTTATAATCTCGTTATCATGTACATATAATTGTTTGATTCGGAAGAAGGACACATGATATACATGTCAGTCCTCTCTCCAAGCTTTAAAAGGCACAGTGGACATTTTTATTCCATCTCCACATGTTTTCAGTTTAGCATACTTCCCTGTGTCTAATCTCTTAGAGTTTCCAAACAAATTATATAAAGTTACAGAGCCATCTTCCTTAAACCCTTTCTTTAAACTGACAGTCTTCTACCTAAAGGCCCAAGTGTTTACAATGCCTAAAAAAAAAAAAAAAAAACTTCATCACGTGCTAACCTGAAAAAACAGTTCCATTTTGATGGACATCTAAGTAGCTAACGTGAAGGAAATTTGTTTTAATGCATAGTTTCATCGCAAGCAGCTCTTTGTAGACCATCGTCAGCAGGAAGCCCATCCTCCTGTCACTTTAGCAAAGCTATGCTGTAACTAGCTTTTAAACCAGGCACCTGCATGCTCTCCTCATCTCCAACCCAAGCCCAGCTTCCAAATCTTTTAATCACACCATGCCTTGCCTAACGTGTTCTTTCTGTAGCTCAAAGAAGTAGGAATGAAGAATAAGTAATTAACAGATGACCAGATCTCTTCTCCAGATTCCCTTTTAGTAATCTTACAAACAAACTGTGTGCATAAAAGGGCATTTACAGAAAGGTCACAAGAAGTCATCAAGCCTGCAGGCCGTGGGGAATGGAGACAAATCTGACCCGGTCTCCTACCTTCTTTTCTCATCTCCACCAATTGCCAACATTCTGATTAAAGACAGCTTTCCTTTCTGTCAACGTTTGATTTTGTTAAGTGGTGAGCAGCGGGTTCCAACTTGACAACATCATATCATGCTTTTGAAAGTTCTCATTGCTAAAATTGAAAGTAGATACTTTTTCTAACATTTCTGATATAAGTTTTGCATGAATTGGGATTTAAATTTTAGTTCAAACCAGAAATCTTTGTTAGACTTTGTCTCATTTTAAATGATTTTCTCTTGCCAGTTCTGTCATTTCTCCTTGAATACTTGTAATAGTAGTTAAAACTCACATTGAGTATATCCACTGCTACAGCAGATAGGTAGCTAGGTATAAGCAGAGAAATGGGCGCAGGAGCCACATGGCAGGAAATCACACATCCTTTGGTAGGTGAAGAAAAGCAGGAACCCCCAGACTGACAGGAAATCACACATTTGGGTGATAAGTGTCCTCAGAGCAGACAGAAAAAAAAGATGAGGAAAGGCAGGAATCCTCTGCATCCCAGTGTAACCTATTGCTAACTATGCTCTCATTACAATAAAATTAGCCTTGTAGATAAGAAATATCGATCATGCACTGATGCCATGACACTTCTGACCTAAGGTAAATAAAGATACAAATCTCTCCAAAGTGAAAGAGGAGAGTGAAAAAGTTGGCTTAAATCTCAACATTCAGAAAACTAAAATCATGGCATCCAGTCCCATCATTTCATGGCAAATAGATGGGGAAACAGGGGAAACAGTGGAAACAGTGGCTGATTTTTTTTCCCCCTGGGCTCCAAAATCACTGCAGATGATGATTGCAGCCATGAAATTAAAAGACAGTCATTCAAAAACAAATAAATAAAAGACACTTACTCCTTGGAAGGGAAGTTATGACCAACCTAGATGGCATATGAAAAAGTAGAGACATTACTTTGCCAACAAAGGTTCATCTGGTCAAGGCTATGGCTTTTCCAGTGGTCATGTATGGATGTGAGAGTTGGACTCTAAAGAAAGCTGAGCATGGAAGAATTGATGCTTTTGAACTGTGGTGTTGGAGAAGACTCTTGAGAGTCCCTTGGACTGCAAGGAGATCCAACCGGCCCATCCTAAAGGAGATCAGTCCTGGGTGTTCACTGGAAGGACTGATGCTGAAGCTGAAGCTCCAATTCTTTGACCACCTGATGTGAAGGGCTGACTTGTTTGAAAAGACACTGATTCTGGGAAGGATTGAGGACAGGAGGAGAAGGGGATGACAGAGGCTGAGACGGTTGGATGGCATCAGCGACTCAATGGACATGGGTTTGGGTGGACTCCAGGAGTTGGTGATGGACAGGGAGACCTGGTGTTCTGCGGTCCATGGGGTTGCGAAGAGTCGGACACTACTGAGTGACTGAATTGAACTGAATTCCCCTCAGGATGGTGGAGCTGGATGAAAATCAGGAAATATGATCCCCAAGCTTCTCTTTCCACATTGAATCTTCCACCCCTCATTTGCATGCCCCTCATGTGCGTGCGTGGTAAGTCCCTTCAGATGTGTCTGACTCTGGGACCCTGCAGACTGTAGCCCACCAGGCTCCTCTGTCCATGAGGACTCTGGAGTAGGCTGCCCTGCTCTCCTGTAGGGGATCTTCCTGACCCACCTGGACCACTAGCCAAAGAAACCCAAGACAGCAGCTCCTCACCGGTCTGCCTGTTTTCCCTCTGAGAGTACATTTTTGGCTTAAATAAACTCTCATTTTACTTTTTTGGGCTTCCGTGGTGGTTCAGAGAGTAAAGAATCCACCTGCAATATGGGAGACCTGGGTTCCATCCCTGGGTTGGGAAGATCCTCTGGAGAAGGAAGTGGCTACCCACTCCAGTATCCTTGCCTGGAGAATTCCATGGACAGAGGAGTCTGGTGGGCTACAAGTCTATGGGGTCACAAAGAATTAGACACAACTAAGCGACTTCACTTTTCACTTTGCTTTCTTAACCTCCTTGCTTTGTTTTCAATTTTTTTCCACAATGAGGCAAGAACCTCAGATTCACTGTGAACACTACTAATATATTTCCTTTTCTCCCTCCTCTTTTGTTTTCAGGTTCTGGGAGGCAGGGGTCAGGTATGATCCACTGAGATAATTTTTTGAAGATGAGGTAGTTAAGGCAAATATATTCTATTCTGCATCACCTGGCTCTATTCCAAGCCCAGAATGGTCCAGAGAGATCTCAAACAATTTGAGTTCATTTATTTTCAAGGAAAGTAATTCCTATTTGGAAGGAAGGTTATTACATCAGCTCTAGTGAAAGAAAATCAAACAAAATAACACAACTCTTCCAAAGAAAGAAATGTAGAATGAGAAGGGACCAGGGTAAGAAAAGTTGGCTATTATAGCATGTAGGTGATAGGATATCACAGGCTTCAGTGGCAGACATTAAGATTTGTCTAAATGATGATCACCAAATGCATAGTCCTCTCTTGGGCTTGGTCAGACTCACTTTAAGCAATTAGCCTGCCTGCAGACCCTGTGCAACTTGGAGCCAAGTAAAACCAGTTATTCATGATTGGAAGACATTAAATAGCAATATGTCCCCTAATGAGTAGTTCTCTGTGCAGTCTTACACTGAGAATTTAAAACAGTGTTTTGAGATTTCCCTGCCAGTCCAGTCATAAGGACCCTTCATTTCCAGTGCAGGAGGCATGGATCTGACTCTTGGTTGGAGAACTGAGATCCTGCATGCCATGTAGCACAGTTAAAAGGAAAAAATAAAAATAAAATGGTGACTTGAATGCTATTGTGTTAAACAATGTGGTGGTTAGGACTTGACGTGGATAGATGAGCTATTCTACAGTATCTCACTCTATTGCCAGACAGTAGCTCCTCAAAAATATTAAATATAATTAATATTTGATTTTCCAATTTGGCAGACCAGGAAGCTATTTTTCTCCCAACTTGCCACTTAGAAAACTATGAACATATATGCAATATTGTAAATATATGAAGTTGTGCAAACATAAGAATTTTTCATCTATTAGTTATATATTCCAAATTAATACATCACTTTTTGCTTTTTGAAGTGTGTTTTTAATCTCTAAAAATGCATGATAGATGTGGAAATTTTGAGCCAATTATTTTGGTAATATAAGTTATTATCTTCTTTTTACAAAAGAAAAAAAAATGCCCATTGTATATTGTCAATGACAAGTACCAATAGAACTATTCTCTCATTCTAAATTGTATGTTTTATTCAGTTATTTTAAAATACAGTTTTGGAAAAAGAAAGTTAATGATATTCCCAAATCTTACACCATTCTTTTGAAAATGTGTATTTATTGGAATTTTCTTCTACATTTTGAAAAGGCAGAATCAATTGCTATATAAGAAAAGAAGCATGCCATTTTTTATTTCATCATAATATATTAATCAAGGTTTCTAACTCTTCAAATAAAAATGTATTGAGAATTCAAATTAAGAACAAGATAGAATAAAATGTGTCTGCTCTAATGCATATTATCTCCAATAAAATAAACATACTTGCCAGCATATTGGGGAGAATAGTGAAGTTTTTCATCAAGTAACAGATAGTGAATGACAAGTATTTGCAGAACCTTTTACTACTAATCCAAGGGCTAAAGGTCTTGGATATAAATGTCTATGAAAGACATAAATGTCTATGAAATTCTTTATATGGTGCTGTCTAGATTCATTGATTTAATGGAGATTAAACAAAAAATTAAATATTTATAGGTTTACTGCTGACTAGTTACCACTCCTCTCTACCTTATAAAATTTTTTTCTCATTTATTAAATGAACATAATAAGTGCACTTTAAGTTAGAATAGCATACTTTCAAAATGGTAAATTTACCCTAAAATCAAAACAGCTAAAATATATGCAGAACTGTACTCACACTGTGTTAATAATTGTATAATTCACCACTATTCCCTCCACCAAAAAATAATGTGCTTTGACAAAAGGTCAGTTAGTCTTGACATGCTTTTTAAGTTTTAGTGGTAGGTTTGTCTGTTTAGATCTTGATATTTTCCTGTATTTTAATCAATCTTTAAAAAATTTTTTAAAAGATTAAGAAAATAATTCCAAGAACATTATCATAACTTTGAATATTTTCCAATAAAATTATTCTGATAATGAAAATAAATGAAAAGTGTTATACTAATCATATGTGGATGTTAAGCATATCATACTCTTATGAGAGTATTTGCTTAGTGTTTCTTAATTTATCCTGAGAGCTCAACATAAATTATATTTCCTCTGAGTAAAGATCTGATTGTCATGCTAAAGGATACCTATCAGAACAGCTAAAATGAGTTGAAATCAGCTCTGAAAGGTAAATAACTCATGAAAACAACAATATAACAAGAGCCATAAACTATGCCTAAGTTACTTTGACCACTCATCAAATACAAAATTAGTCCTAGAATAGTCATCTTAATTGTGCAAAAAGTCTATTTTTCTCAATTCATGCCAGCCTGGAGTAAAACTTTGGTCACAGGAATAGATTTATTTTTAAGTATTTTTATAACCAAAATTAGAACTTTGTAACATAATCAACTCTTAAGAATAGTAGGAAAAAGACCTCTAAAACAAAAGACATAAACAATTAATTCATTAAAGAGTAGTGTAAGAAAGACATATTTGAATCATTTTCAAGCTCATCGAAATGAGCTTGTAAATATAAAGTGAAATACAAAATGCAAGAATGATATCAAAATTTCACTGAGAATTCTGGAAATTGAATGTTATATCTGACCGGTGACATTTAGAAAGTATGAATCAAAAGTCTGAACTATGTACACTCTGACTTAGAAATTACATTTTTATATTTACATGAATTTAGCTAAACATATTAAGTTAATTTATTTATGTCAATTTAATTATAGTATATACACAATTATAATTAGTTATAGTGATTATATGTATTATAAGAAAAACCATAGGTGTTAGGCTTTTCACTCAGTGGTACTCCACCATGGATCTTGGCTCCCAAAGTTACAGCTCTTCAGGGGCCCATTTTTACTGATTTTTGCTCTCCTATGCAATCCATCTTCCTAAGGCTTGGCCACAGTCTCAGGATGATTGGGTCTGGAGGGTTCTAGTCACACAGACATCCGGGACCATGAACCACATCTAAGTCCTGACCTCCTAGCAACAAATGTTGAAGAGAGAAATCCATTCTTCTTTCCCATTCCAACATATCTGGCCTCTTTCAGGGTAAAGATCCCATTATATCAGACAAAGTTGGTACCTTCTTTCTAGTGATACTATGGGAGTTAAATGGTGAGTGGACCTAATGCATGTAGGAGGGTGTGCTTTTTTTGTTTTTTCACTTCTGCCACTCAAGACCAAGGGTGGTTGTTGTTCAGTTACTCAATCGTGTCTGGCTCTTTGTGACCCCAAGGACTGCAGCACACAAGGCTTCCCTGTCCTTCACCATCTCTCAGAGCTTGCTCAAACTCATGTCCATAGAGTCGGTGATGCCATCTAACCATTTCACCCTTGCCACCCCCTTCTCCTCCTGCCCTCAATCTTCCCCAGCATCAGGGTCTTTTCCAATGAGTTGGCTCTTTCAATCAGGAGCCAAAGTACTGGAGCTTCAGCTTCAGCATCAGTCCTTCCAATGAATATTCAGGACTGATTTCCTTTAGAAATGACTGGTCTGATAACCTTACAATGTTAATGAGGTGTGGGGTGGAGACTATAGCAAAAGTCAGTTCTAAGTTTGACAAAGACAAATATAATATTGTCACAAAAATTTCAGAAACTTCTCAATGCATACTTGTCATTTTAGCAGTTTTCGATTTATTAGAAAATTGGAAAGATATGATAAAGCTTTCAAATGCACACTACACTCAGTTTATTCTATTAACAACTTAAAATAGTAAGATATCTGACTTGAAATTAATGAATCAATATTGATACACTGTTATTGGCTATGTCCAGAGTTTATACAGATTTTCTTTTGTCTTTAAAGTTTGTTGTTTTTTTTCCCTTCCAGTTTCAAGATCCCATCCTGGATACTACCTTAAAATGTAGTTGTCATGTCTCCTTAAGTTCATTTAGTTGTAACAGTTTCTTAAGTTTTCCCTGTTTTTGATGAGCTTGACAGTTTTAAGTCATGCTTGTCAGGTATTTTGTGAAATGAGGCTGAATTGGGATTTGTTTGATGTTTTTCTCGTGATTAGGCTGGGATTATGGGTTTTGGGGAGGAGGATGGCAGGGGTAAGGTACTGTTTCCATCACATCATATCAAGGGTATCAGCCACAAGATTTACGACTGTTGCCGCTGACCCTTGTCACCTGAGTGAGTGTGCCGGCCCGTTAAAGCGCTGGTTCTCTCCCTTCCCACTTTCTACGGTGGCAGGAAGCCAGTATGTGCATTCCGGTCTCAGAGACTGAGGGTTATGTCTCATCTCTCCCATTTATTCGTTTAACCATTTACATCAGTGTGCACTCATGTATTTACTTTATGCTTTGGGTTATAGTACAATAAAAGGTCATTTATTATAATGCTGGACTTATTATAATGTTGGACTCCTATGGACTTTGAGTCACCATTTCTTTTCTTGTTGCCACATACTTTGAGATGCTTCATGGAGTTCTTAGATATTTCCTACTTCAATCCTAGAATCAGGCATTTTGCTCGTGGAGCCTTGATTCTTAGCATTGGAGACTCGTGTGAGAAACGAAGGTCTGGGCACCGGGAGAGCTTATTGTACCTGAGGTATCATTGCTTCTAGATCCTCACAACTGACAGAACAAAGGAATGTGTGTTTGTGTATCCCATCTCATCTGTGTGATTATATATGTGTGTATTCATATGTGTTGCATATACACTAATGTATATGCATATATACTCACGTTATGAAAAGTTCAAACATAGAAATGAAAAAATAGAAAACAAACATGGTTACTGAAGGGGAAAGAGCAGATTAGAAGAGAGATAAATTAGGAGTTTGGATTTAACATATACATACTACTATATATAAAATAAATAACCAACAAGAGCCCACTGCATGGCACACGGAAATACACTCAATATTTTGTAATAACATATGAGGGGAAATAATCTGAAAAAGAATATATATACTCATCATGAAATCACTTTGCCATATACCCGAAACCAATGCAACATTGTAAATCAAAAATAACTTCAATTAAAAAACTAAACTGACAAAAATGATAACTTACCTTCAACTAAAATGGACATTGGTCTTGAGTATTTAAAACTTAAAATGTAGGTGATCTGCTAAAAAAAAAATGAGTTCATATAGTATATCTAGCATGAATCCATTCTAAGCTCTCCTGTCTGCTTCTCTGTAAGCTTTAAGTCCAATAGTGAGAAACCTGTCTCCCTCTATCCAGCATCTATTTACCTAGCTGCTCAATTCCAGGATGCAGGAAGAGTGGTACCAGAATTATTGGCCTCTAGCTTCAAGATGAATACCTTCATCAAGCCAGGTAAGTAGCTTTGTAGCGTTTTATTTGCTTTTAGGCTTACAAACTCCATTCATCTCTAGTTACTTAGGCGAACACCTTTTCCACTGCCCCGTCAGAGAAATTGTCTTAAACATCTGTAGTATTGTTAAAACGTTATGTTGAAAGTCTGCATTCTGTCCTGAAGTCCTCTGACTCCGAGAAATACACATTTTAGATTTTGCTTACATTAAGATTCTCTGTGCTGTAACGTTCTATGAGTTTTGAAGAAAGCATAGTGTCAGGGATCCACGATTACAATAATATATAGAAAATACCTTCAGACCCTACAAAGTTTTCTATATTTCATCTATTTAATACTCCCTCTTCCACTCAAAGCCATAGAAACTAGTGATATTTTTATGTCTGTATTTTTGCCTTTTCCAGAATATCGTAACCTGATGGGATTTCTGAAAGAAAAATCTATTGAAGTATTGGTGCCACTCAAGCCTGCATACCCCAGGAGCTTCTTACTCTTGCGGTGGTACAAGTGCAATCTGCAACAGTTTGCCAAAAATGCCATTAAAAGTGTTCATATTAGTTTATGATTCCAGCAACTTCTCCCCAGATGAACAGATCTCCATTGGGATTCTCTGGATTTGCCTAGTCTTCCAGACTCTGGGGTGGCAGTTTGCCCTGAAACTTCAAATTTCTTGTGATTCCAAGTATTGTTATTGCTTTTTAGTTTGTCTAATTTTATCTTGTTATAAGGATGGGAATGAAGACTTTCTGGTTCTTTACATGTTGGAATTGAAACCAGAATTTTCAGGGGCTTTCCCAACATTTAAGCAAAGATGTAGGGAGTGAGTGAAATGAATATGGAACTTTATGAAGAGATCTGGATTATTGATATTTGTGTGCACCTTGGATACAGGTGGCAATTAAAGCTAATGGAATGGATAAGGCTGCCTGGGGGAGAAATGTTAAAACAGGAATCACGATCAAGCTCGATACATGTCAAAATTTAGTGGCAAGTAGAAGATGAACTAGAAGAGGTTCTGAGGTATCAAAGGTGTTGGAAGGAAATACAGGACGTTGTAATACCACAGAAGAGTGTTTCCATAGGAAGAAAACCAGATGAAGACCAAAGAATATAGCCATTTAATTAGCATTCTACTGGGTTGTTAGTAATATTGGAATTATTTTAATAATGGTTTGTGTTGACTAGTGTTAAATAGTTAATAGATCATTGAGAAAGAGTAAATGATAAAAATGTCGAAAATAGATTGCATTTTAAAGGTTGAAGTTAATGTATATATTTAAATGTGTTGGAAAGGATGTAATTATACAGATTTAACAATATGGAAGAGAAAAATCATAATCAATTTAGATGGATGTTGATGAAATTAGGATGTTGTGAAATTAGGCCTGTGAAATCATGGTTGAAAAAGAAAAAATACATATCCAGAAAGAATACCCCAAAATATTAGCAAAGATCATTTCTGGTTGGTGAAATTATCTGACTTTTTTTTTCCCCTTGAGCTCTTTTCCCCAAATCATCTGTCACTAATTGTATGCTAGTTTGTAGTCAGAAAAAGAGAAAAGAAAAATGACAAAAACAAAAGAGATAAGAAGGAGGGCATTCATGTACCTATGTGGATAGGAACCATGTACCTATAATGGATTCATGTTGATGTGTGGCAGAAACCAAAACAATACTGCAAAGCAATCATCCTTCAATTATAGATAAATAAATGAAAAATCAACTGAGTCTCATCCATAACTTTTCTCTGGCTTGAAATTATGTGAATGATAGACCCAGTTCCTCCTTTCATGTAGTTTATATCTTTGACAGGAAATAGTGAAGAATATGAAAATCTTAATATACAGTGATAGGTACTACTTAAGGTTGCATTTGGAAGCTATGAAAATAGTCTGACTATTCACATAAAAGAGCTTTTTGCATAACATGTGTGCTGTATCCATAACAAAAATAGGAGAATCATTTACTTTCATAGTTGTTATTTTGGTGAAACTCCTTACTTTATGGATATCCAAGGAATGAGTCTGTCCTTGTCCCTATATTGTATATTGATTTGTTCCTCAGCAATCTCAAGTTTGACATTGACTACCAAGAGGAATTTAGACACTATAAAAAAAAAAGCTATGTTTTTTCATTATTTATTGAATTCATGGCTGCAGAAAGCAGGTCTTATTCAAAATCCCATATTCACATAGTAATTTACTCAGAAGATCTGCTTGTCTACTCCTTTGTCTCTTTCAATTCAAATTTTAGGACTTAGAGCTTACCCAAAAGACAAACTGAAGATATCATGAAGTGGGATTTTTCTTTCAGTAACAGACCGAAGTATGAATAAATGTGTTTTATAATATACAATGTTTTTAGTAAACTTAATTTTAACCAAAAATAAAAGAAACAAATAAAAATAACTTTACTGTCTTTCCTTCATTCTTAGTTTGTTTAATTTGCTATCTAACTTAGATAGTAAATTATAGATAACAGTCAAACAAAAATGTCTTGTGCTTTTCTTATTTATGGACTTAGTTTTGCCTACAATGAATGTATTTTTTCACTTTCAAATTATTTATGACATATTTACATAGGTAGTCCAGTCAAATTTAATTAGTAGTAGTGAGGATTGGAATGGAGATAAAGTATTTTTCAAGCATTTATATCATCCATGGGTTACTAAGAAACTAATATATTCAAGGTGGGTTTCTTGACAGATTTCTATGTGAAAATTTGAAAAGACCAATGATTTGATCAAAGCTTTTTCAATGTGATCTCTCCTTTCCAAAATAAACTCACTTCCTAGCCTGGAATTAGAGATTCTCTATAATTTAAAAATAAACTTATCCCCTAGCATTGGTTATCACCATTTCCTCTCATATGATATTAGCATCAAATTGAACTCAATCTCAGGCACTATGGGAATTATGGCACATGTTGTGATAATAAGTTACAATTAATGCAATTTTACTGCATAATCAAAGAAGGCTTGAGTCTCAAGATTCAAACCATGGCCGTGTCATCTCAAAAATAGCATGTAAACAGAATGAGATTGCAGCAGGAAGCTCAAACCACTTTATTAATCAGTACTATCTTCATTTAATTCTCTGTTAAGTGTCTCTGTTAAATAACATTCCCTCTCTGGTGTTCATCATGATCTTGGATGATTAAAAAGCATTTGGATAATATCTGTAATAAAATTAGGCTCACTGAGCGATGTACACCACTGAATTCTGGGGATCAAATGAGACAAAAGTTCCAACTGTCAAATTAAGTGGAGTGAGTTAAAGGAAATTGAAAATGTGTTTCCCCAGAGATGTAACAGATACATTTTATTATCATGTTTTTTCCTTTATCATCTCTGAAGACAGATGCTGTCAGCTGTTTGTGAACCAGCATTGAAAGGTGTCTTTGGAGAAGTAGAGAACAAATCCAAATAGAATGTATATCCCATTAAAATCAATTCCCAAGCAGTCCAAACCGAAGTTGACTAAATACATTTTTTTTTTCTTTTTGTATGCTTCTCTTAGCTTCATAAAGGAGATTTTTCTCATATGAGCATCAACATACTTGAAATAAAAGCATTGAACAAATGCGTTTAAATATGTTATATCCTCTGTTTCAAAAGGATAGGCATTCATTTCACTGTATCCAGAAGGCAACATGTTCAGCCTCAAAATTCACATAATTCATGATCCAGGGACATTATGGGTGGCATCAGAGTTTAAATCAAGGCAAACATTTTGTTTTTCTTCAGAAATGCAAGAATAAGATGGCATCTAAATAATACAATTAAAAATTTAATAATAACAATAATGCAAAACTTGAGATCCCAGAAAATTCTTCTTTGCATTATAATGTCACATTGACCTAGGAGCTGAAAGTGGAGAGAGAAGAATTCTGAAGCATATGATCTTAAGGTTTATGAGGAAGTTCATTGTAGAGAGTCATTTGCCTAGTGACTGGTCAAGTGGTGGCAAATATGTGTGATGTCCCGGCAAGAGAACGTACTTGAAGTCAGTAAAGTGCCTGTGTTTAAGGCATTAAATATTAGTTAGATTTGAAGGCAAGTAAAGGCTAATTCAAATACCAGCATCCCAGGTGATGCCGGTGGTAAAGAACTCACTGGCCAATGCAAGAAAAGTAAATGATGTGGGTTTGATACCTGGGTCTGGAAGGTCCCCTGGAGGAGGGCATGGTAACCTCTTCCAGTATTCTTGCCTGGAGAATCCCCTGGACAGAGGAGCCTGGAAGGCTACAATCCATGGGGTCGCAAAGAGTCAGACAGGACTGAAGCAGCTTAGCATGAACACACAAGCACATGATTATGGATCATCTTTCTGCGTGTAACATTGGACAGGATGCATAAACTCTCTGACCTTCACTTTTTTTCATTTATAAAAAGAAATTTAAAAAGTCATCCTACCTCATGCGGTTATTATGTAGAATAAATGAACTATGGTCTTAACACATGTAGGATCCCCCATGATTAAGCTCTTAACAGGCATGGTTTTCTTTTCCACTCCCCATGCTTTTCCCTTCTATTTTCCCATTATGACTCAAATGAAGATGGAATTATTGTCTTCACAGAAGTGCTTGTGAGCATTAATAAAGTCAAAGATTGCATGTGATGCTCTTTTATAGTGTTAGTTATATTACAGAGAATCGTGAAGCAACCTGATTATGAAACAGTAAGTGCAGGTAAAGAAGAGAATTAAATCCACTCAAATAGAATATTTCCAGGCTTGAGGCATAATCATGTAGGATATATCATGACTGAGTAGTTGGTAAATATCTGCATATTTAATTTTTATTCATCTCCACTCAATCTCCTTTCATCCAAACCCACAGTCTGTCTGCCCCCAACTATTAAGGAGCCTAAAGCAATAGTTTATTATTACAATTACCCTGGCCTCTTTATGGCCTTTTGTGATTGGATTTGGGAGATAGTTTCATTTTGGCATGGGCAAAACACACATTTGCTTAACAGGACTTGCCCAAAATATCTTCCCCACTGACATTTCTAAGAATCAGAGTTTTTATTTTTATTATTTTTTAAAATACTAGTATTTCTGGTGGGAATAGGAATTTAACTGATATCAATCTTTTTTTTTTCTTTTTCTTGGCATGAATTCGTGTATTCAAAATGGAAAGCTCATTTCAAATAGTTCTAACATAGAAAACAGAGGTTTATAACATGGCCCCAGACCAAATTTATATGTAATGTGATACATACCTATACATACATATACATGTAGACCTGTATATAATATACATCATATATGTTAAGCATAACATCTGTCTCTGTATATCACAATGAATTTGCAGGGAGACCATATGTCCAAGGCCACATAAAAAGTGATTAGCAAACAGAATGGTAGACTTCATCTCAGTTCTATCTGGCTGCAAAATTTGGGCTTGGCATATTAAATTTTTTTTTTTAGGGACATCTCTCCATAGTTTTTATACTTGATATATACAACTTGCTTTTGTAAGAGAGAGAAAGTGAAAGATCAGACACTTTTAAGCACTCAGTTGTGGGAATGTCCTCACAAGCTCTAGAACAAAAGAAAGAAGGGAACAGGTCACAAAAGTTTATCATTCCTGATGTTTATTGTAATCTCATGACTCGAAAATATTTTAAATTGAAGTGCCTTGGCACTACATGATAAACTACAGAAGATCAACTAAATATTTCTATGGAATGTTTCCTTTAAATGAAATGTTAAGTTTATACATTCAAGCTGTCTCTATTTGTGGATTTTCAACTACAGAAATTCCACATATAATATAGGCCTTCAATTCGTGAACTTGCAAAGATCTCAGCATGTGTTCACAAGTCCAATCACATGTTAGTTATGTTTCTGGTGTACATTGTTACGTGTGTGCACCCTACATGTGTGCACAAACACAAAAAGTGGTTTTGCTTCTGTGTACTTTACTACACAGAACTGTGTGGAACACAGTAATGCAGCATCATTATCACAAGTCCAGGATGCACAGACAGAAGTGTAAGAGCAGAGGTGATGCAGCTGGTGTTGCTAAAAGCACCAGCTGTTGTACTACTACTATACTTTTCAATGTATTATATTATAAGGTTAAACATGTTTTCTTTACTTTTGTATTGTTTTTTATGTATTATTTATGTGAAAAGTATTATAAGCCTATTACAGTACCGTACTGTATAACCGATTATGTTAGTTTGGTGCCTAGGCTGACTTTGTTTGGCTTATGAACAAATTAGACTCATGAATGCAGTCTTAGACCAGAATTCATTCTTATGGAGGGGACTTGCTGTATTAATGAGCCACATAACATATTTTTTTTTCATTTAAAAAAAAAAGAAAATTTGAGCAACATTCAAAGAATACACAGCTGGAGAGATGCAGCCAGAGACTTTCCTCCAATTATTCCCCAGAAGATGATGATTCCATTTAATGAATGTTTTCAGCAAAAGGGTTTATGATAGTCACTAAATTGAGTGCTCTGATAATGGTTTCCCTGGTGGCTCAGACAATATAGCGTCTGCCTGCAATGCGGGAGACCTGGGTTCGATCCTTGGGTCGGGAAGATCCTCTGGAGAAGGAAATGGCAGCCCACTCCAATACTCTTGCCTGGAAAATCCCATGGACAGAGAATCAATTTGAGCTCTAATATGTTTTATCAAATTTTAATAATACGTTGGAAAGGATTTTTTAACCGGAACACATAAAACAAAACATTAAGGCAATGGAAGAGGAAAAAAAACAACAACAGTCAATTTACTAGCATTATTTTCTCAAAAAGGTTAATCAGGAATCAGGACAGTTCTGTGATTTTTTTTTTCCATTTCTAGATTTAGCCTTTGATGTGACTGTAAGGTATACTGAGATATAATGAAACAGAAACCCCCAGAATCCAGAGCTGGGTTTTACACAGGCCCTCTGTAGTTGAGACTACTGATCTTCAACACCCCGTACAAGAAGCTCAGTGTTGGAGAGCAGAAATGAGGCACTCGGTACTTTGGAAACAGGTCTTCAGATAGTTAGATATTTTCAGAAGCTGATTTTATGAGTGCAATCCTTACGACTCCTCATGTCTAGAAAAGCACTAAATACCTTCATAGTGACATTAGCTCCTTGTGACTAGCAGAAAAATTTTGCTATGATAAGTGCTTAATTGCATAAACTCCCCTTAACCAGAATCATATATATATTGACCTACACCTCTCTATCTCTTTGGAACAGTTTTTCAGAGCTACTGAGGTTTTATCTCCTGGGCTGCAAGTCTTTATTTTTTCCTCAGATAAAACTTAACTCACAACTCTCACATTGTACATTTCATGAAGTTGACAACTGTTAACTCTCATTATGATTTATTGTGTGTTTTAGTTTTATTTATTTCAGTCACTAGGTTCTTCCACCAGATAGTGATGTTCCCTATGTATTGGGTATTGGCAGTCTAGATGGTGTCTGCCATCCAACTGTGATTACTAAAAAATATAGTGTAATTGTGCCTTGTTTCATTAAGCCATCCTATTTTTAGTCCCTGGATGTTAATACCAGTAAAACAGAGACTGACTTTGCTTAACAACTGAAGTATCATTTCCCTCTGATTTGGAATTACATTTCTGTTTCAGAGAGTTTGGCCTCCACTTGTTTCCTGCCCCAGTCCTTCCTTCCTTACTGCAGGGGGTGGTAAATGAGAACACAACATGTTTGGCTGTTAACCCCATCAGATCCCTGAAGGAAGAGGGAAGTCCTAAAAGATATGAGTCCTCTGGGGTGATGTGGCTGTGGGGGCATATCCAACAATCCGATGAATTAGCAACTTTATCAGCGCCATTCATGGTGTCACATGGTGGGCATCTATAAGCTGGAGCTTTGCCTATGTGACCAGTAAGGTTGACCCTTAGGATAGGTGTGGTAAAAAGGAGAAATGACTTCATGGAAGAAAAGGTGCAGAGAAACAGAGAGTTTGCTGGACAGGGGCACTGATGTCTGGAAGGGAAGCTAGTAACCTTCCTTAAGGTAATTTTTATAGGCCTGCCAAACTCTGCTTTCCCTGGGATTCCCTAATTCCAGATCTGGGGATTTTTTTTTTTTTTTTCAATTTCTGGGGGATATTTAGGGCTGAACTGTCCATGTCTTATACAATAATACATAGTCCAGCCAGAAACATTCCTTGGTTTTGGTTTTGGGGAAGAGTAAAAGTTGTCCCCAAGGCTAAGAGAAACCCCTTTTCCCAACAATGGACTGGGACATTCAGGCATGACTAGAAGTTGGTGCATTATAAGTCTTTCCCAGGTGCAAGTTAGAGGGATGGTGAAAGGTTTTAGATTTGGTCTTCCTTCTATAATAGAGCAAGTTTCATGGGGCAAGGCACCCAGTATGAAGAGTCAAGACTTAGTAAGTGGCTCCAGGATCCACTAGATACTGGACAAGCTTTCCTAACCATGTAAGTGATCACCCATGGGTTCCCCCGTTATGATGATGATGACCATCTTCTGGGGAGCATTGGGAAGCCTGGGTGATCAACAACTGCCATGATTTATGTTGGGGAACTTCCTCAGACCCTTGAAACCTGGGAGCATTCCTTCATCCAGTGGCCCATCTTCTTGCAGGGTGTGCGGAGAGAGCAAGTTAGCCAGGAGGGTGTGTTCAGGCTTTCTTGGCCCCAAGTTTTGTAAGTAATGACCATGTAATAGCTGAGATCTCTTTTAGCACTGTGCGTGCACATCATGAGGTACTGGCTTGGTCATAAGCCACTTTGTGCTCTGGGGATAATGAGCTACACATAAAAGAGCAGCATTTACTGCTGCATCATGGCTGCATCCTTTGGGTCAGCCACGGGAGGAGAGAATATAGAGCATCTGCCGCTATGACTGCTGCTCCAGGCAGGAGAAAATAAACATGTTTGCGGCTGCTACGGCTCCTTGAGCCTCTCAGCTTGCACCTTGCCTACCCTGGGTTCAAAGAACAGTAGGAATGGTGTCAACAGCAAGAGGATCTGTATCATGAACAGGATCAATAACACAGTTGCTGAAGCTGGCAGGAAACCCAGCAGGCTGAGGATACCCTGAGGCTCCAAAGGAAGGAGAAAGACCGCGGCCAGCACATAGGATGTGATACCGCGCGGGTGTGAGCCTCTTGGTGGCGCTCCAGGGGAAGGGTGGGAGGCAGCGGGCGGTTCACCAGGCAGCGCCGAGAAGGCGATAAAGGCAGTGAGTTCCCGTTTGCCAAAGGAGGCGGCTGGCTGCCGCGGGCCCGGGGCGGATTTCCGGCCTGCCCTGGGGCGGATTTCCGGCCTGCCCTGGGGCGGGTGTGGATAGTGCTCTCCGTGATGCTGAACCCGTGCGAGTGCAGAGACTCTTGGAAGAACCAGAGCGGCGTTTATCGGCATTAGAGCGAGAAGCCGTGGCCCGGAGAACCCAGCACCTCCGACAGCGAGGCCCTCAGTGACCGCGGTGATGAATGTCCTGAGGCTGCAGGCCCTGCTTGGCAGTGAGGCCCGCTGTTCGGCAGAAAGTGAGACAGGCGCAGCCCGGGGCCTGGGGCGGGGGGTGTGGTGTGGTGGGCACCCTCGGGGGGCCCCCGGTGTGACTGAGTTCACAACCAAAGTCCATATACGCAGACAGAGTTGGTCAGCTTGGGTAGGCGGTTTCGGAATGAGCAAGAGGAAGCCTTAGCGGTTTGGCTTTTGCAACTCTGGGGCACGGGGTTGGACCCCTTGCCTACCGAGGCGCCCACCATGGTTCCATCCTTAATTCAGGCTGTTCCTGCCTTTCCTCCTCAGCCTGGGGACTACTGCTGAAGACACTGAAGGTTGTGCAATAAGGCTGAGAAAGGCTCCGGGCGCTATAACAAGCTTTTGACGCTTACAACAGATGTCGGGGGCTGAGTGGTTGATAAAGTAGGTTGCAAATACAATATGTCCCTTGAAAGTGTCTGGGTCTCTATGTGTTCCTTTCTCAGGGCATCTACCATTCAGGAATGAAATAATGTTGAGTTTTCATCCTGACCTTGGGTGATCTCTGTAAGCTTACCACAGTTAACAGGTTTAATTTTTCACCTCTTCATCCCTTTAATGAGGCAAAGGATCATGTGATCCACACTGATCATGCTACCACACTGGCCTGGCTGATAGTCTCAGCTGGGATCCATTGGAGGCTCACAGGTACCAATTTGGCTGGACAGCATGTAACCCTCAGGATATACTTGACCCTGCACCCAAAGGGTACTCCAGGGGTGCAGCAGTGGGAAAGACAGGATTTAGGTCCTCCCAAGTGAGGCCAAAGGAGAGACCCTGGAATTCCTTGGTGAACTGCTAGGTTCCTCGGAAAATGACCTAAGCAAGGGTGGCACTGCTTGAGGTCAAAGAAAAAGGGGTGTGTGTGCGTGTGTGTGCGCGCGTGTGTAGTATGTGTAGTGTGTGTGTGCATGTGTGTCTGTGTGTGCCTGTATAGTATGTGTAGTGTGTGTTTGGGGTGGGAAGAAATGGTGGCCTGAAGCAGAAGTCTTATGTCTGCACTTAGGGGGATAGAGGGCCTGGACACCCTGCAAGGACATCCCCAATCGTGGGACCCCAAGGAAGCAAGCAGGGTGCAACTCCCGTGGGTCACCAGCCAGCATGTATGCCTCTGGCATGGCCATGTGCCTGACCCAACGATGGCTCCAGCGGCCCACCCCGGCACGCCTGGCCCAGCAGGACAGAGCGAGGTGGGGGCAGGGGCAAAGATGGGAATGGGCCACGCGATGGACCTTGGAGGGGGCCGGCCCAGCACCAAGTGGCTCACAGCCTGGCACACGGGTCCCACTGCAAGAGTCCCAACCACAGGGCAGGACGGTCCCCACTCCCAATACCTGAGGCTGGCGGAGCTCAGGAGGGAACCTCAGCCTGCCTCATCTCCAATTCAAAGTAAGGCTGCGTTGTCTATTTCCTCACAATAGGATCTGATGAGGGTTCAGGTGGTGGACCCAAAGGGCCAAACTCCTGAGGATCAGGTCCCTGGCTGCCTCGGAGAATGGCTGGAGACTCTCCCGATGGGTCCTCCATGCAAGTGACAGAAATGCTAGACCTGGAGGGCAGGTGTGAAGATGCATGAATGATTTCTTTCCTTTTTTCTCACTTCCAGGGGAATAAGGCACGGTAGTAAGAGTGGAAAGAGTGAGAGAGAGAGGCAGGGACAGAGACTGAGAGAATAATGGCAGGAAGGCAAGTGACACCTATAAAGTGCAGGGGAGGTGAGAGGCTGAGGTTTCCCTAATCCTCCCGGCTGGCTCTGCCAAAAAAGGTACCGAGGGTAGGTTTTGGTCTTAGTGTAGAAAGAATGCAGAGAGGTGACGGGGAGGTCAATAAAGCAAAGTGAGGATTTATTTCAGTGATAGCAATCCTACAGCAGGCAGACTCAGGTGAGTAGCTGCTCTGAGTTTCTTGGCAAGCTCTCTCTGTGGAGTGTAGAAATGAAGGGGAGGGGTATTCGTTGTGGAGGGAGGGGTTAAGGGGTGTATTCTCTAATTTTCACCCCATCTCCATCTTCCTAAGTGGAGGAGTGATTTCTCTCCTTTTTTCATCTTGATGGGAACTGTCTTGGCCTCAGTGCATGGTGGGAACTTCATTTCTTATCTGCAAGACTAAATTTTTGGTAATAAGATCATAATGAGCAAAGTGTTACATTCAGGACAGCAAAGATTCCACCCCCCCTTTCCATTCTTTCTTCCACTGCCTCCAGGACACTGATCACCCCAAAATGTGTGGCTTCCTTGGAAAGCCCAAGGACCAGTTTCCTGCCACGTAGCCTGTGCCTCCCTTTCTGCTCATATCTGCTGCCTGCCTGCTTTCATACTTTCAACTGGCATCTTTGATTTGATTGTTGTTGGGGAAATGGACCTTTTAGAGCTGGTTTATATTAACATTTTGACAGCAGTTTGTAAGTGAGAAACTTTTAAATTATTACTATCCTTATCCAAGTATTCATCCTGAGACTATTTTACTTAGTGCTGAGTCTACTAATACATTTCCCATCCATTCCAACTTTAAAGAACTGTGTTTTAGGGATTTCCCTGGCAGTCCAATGGTTAAGACTTGGCTTTTCCCATGTGGGAAAATCCACACTTGGCTTTTCCCATGTGGGTTCAGTTCCTAATCAGGCAACTAAGATCTCACATGCCTCGTGATCTCTCTCTATATATTATATGTATATATAATATATATTATAAATAAATATATAAATGATATATAATATATATTTAAAAAGAAGCAATATTGTAACAAATTCAAAAAAGACTTTAAAAATGGTCCACATAAAGAACTGCATTTTTACAAAAGATCTTGATTATTTTAAGACTAAGTAAGCTTTTTGATGTTTAAGGTTTGGAAAGATCGACTTAATAGCCTACACTATGTCAGATAGTATGTTAATAATTTTACACTCCTTTTGACTCTGTGGAAATCTTAGCACATAAGGAATGTACGCAAACCTGTGTACCAGAGGAATAACCAAACTCTAGCCTGCCTTCTATAAACTAAGGTCATGTCCCTACGATGATCATTGCCCTCAAACCCCCACCTAAATGTCTGCTTGAGAAAGGTCATCACTACCTGGAGAATTTACTCTTTGTTGTAGCCAAAGCTGGATGATAGGTGCCTGACCTCTCCTCTTTAGAACAGTTACTAAGAAGGGCTTACAGTTGTGAATATACATCTCTTACAATTCAAGAGTATCTTTCTCAAGGACCTAAAAGCCGTCCTTTTGAAAAGTAATCATCAGAAGAGAAAGATTCTCCGTCTCCTAGTCTCTGTGAGGAGAGGAATCTTAACTTCCATAACTGCCTTCTTGCAGATACAGCTGACCTAACTGCATTTACACAGACCAACCCTCTGTAATTCTTCATTTCCTCAATTCTGATTCTTCTGTCTTGCCTGCCACTCCCCGCATTTCTTCACTTTCTCTTTAGAGAATCCCAGTCATCCCGTGCCAATCAGAAAGGAGCTCAGGCTTCCCCTACTGTCTGGAGTTCCTGAGTGTAACCTACATTTTAACCACTATAATTAATGCGTGACTTTATTTATATTTGATGATTCAGTATTCAATTGATTTCTGAGAGACGTTATCATCATTTCACAGATGATAAAGGAGCGACTCAGAGGAATTAATCATCCCAAGACCACTAGATACAGACTTTGGCAGGGCTGAACTTTTAACCTGTATTTGTTTTGGCCCTAAATTTTATCTTTTTAAAGTAATTTTTGTGACAATAGTCATTAATATGTATCTTAAATAGACAGTAGAAAAGATTTATCTTCATTACAACTATGCACTTAGTAACTGTCTAAAATACCTTAGGTATTAAGGCCTCATCCCAGACATGACAAGTGCAAACTAAAGTAAGCAATCACTGGCTTTAAGAATTTGGATTCTGTCTAGGAGTATATAAGCCAAACATTACAAGGAGGTGTTTTCAGTGATTTTAGCTGAGGAAATTTAATGATTAGAAGTGACAAAAATCTTGGACTTGGAAAATAAGAAAAGTCCCCAAAGTGACATTAGTACTTTGGATTTGCTTTAGACATTAACAGCAGTTATTAGGAGTTCATGGTATTTACTCTTTCTTGGCAAACTATGAGATTGACCTTGTTGCCTAAGTCAGTTTTCACTCCTTATTCTGCCTAGGCTCAGCCTATCAATAATCAGTGTCGTGGTTCTTATGATTGCAAGATGCCTTTTGAAAATAACCACCTGGAAACACTGAAAAACATATATAGGTTTATTACTTACAAGATCTGGAAATTTCACAGCCCACCTGGGGCCTGTAGGCTTAGAAAAACTGCACAGTGTAAAAGCTGTGAATTGAGTTTATTCAGCGTCATCCTGAGGACTCTAGCTTGGAGACAGTCTCCCAGTCTGAGATACAGTTACAAAGAGATAGGGGCAGAAGCGGTCAGTGCCTGAGTGATTTTGGTGAAGGTGGTACATGAAACTAAGCAGACATCTTGGTTGAAGGTTGCTGTTATTCACAAGAAACAGATATCTTAGCTAATGGTTTTAGTGCTTTTCTAAGTATGGGCAGATGTAAGAATCCAGGTTCATAAAACATTCTCCTAAAATTATCTATCTGAAGGTCTGCTCTGCCAGTTTCTCTAGAGCAGAGAGTGCCTTATTCCTGATCTCTACTCTGAACTCCTTTCAGGGTGAGTTAAAGGTCAGTGGCTACAGTGGCTAATGACTCAATCCTTGTTGGGTGTGTGACATTCTATAGTTATCAGGCCACAGCAAGGTCACTGGTGGAGAGAGAAAAAGTGCAGCGCCTGCGATTCTGTTTTATTGGCGTTGAGGGCAGAAGCCCAGGGTTTCATGGGCTCACTCTTTATTGGTGAATTTTAGACATAAGACTAGGAATTTAAAGCCTGGGGAAAGGAAAAACAAAAAAAAAAATAGCCCAAATGGTCAGTTGAAATATACCAAGATCTGAATCAAAGAAACCTCAGTGCCTGTGGGGGGGGGTGGGGGGGGGTGGGTAGCCTTGCTCTTTTCTATTTGTCTGGCAATGTCTTAATAGAGATAACCATCTTTAAAGTAGATGCATCTTTGAAATGGATACCTAGGCAATCAAAGTTTAATCATGCACTTGCATTACAAAAGAGAAAAACAAAAACACAACCATTAGAACTTACACTGATTCTCCTATCTGTTTAAATACACTTAGCACATTTTCCATCCCTCAAAAATAATCTTAGAAAAAAAAAAATCACTCATTTATCCTTTAAGGCGAATAAACCACTTACTTACTTAAACTTCTTTTCTCCATATTATTATTACTCCAAATGTTCCCTACAATTTGGAAGAAAAAGTGTGTAACCCTCACCCTTAGAAGAATTTCAATTGTAAGTAAATCTAGAAAAGACTGGTAATCTAAGGGTAAGAGAATAAAAAGAGACAGCAAGGCACACCCTAAAACCTCTGCAAATTGATAGGCATATTTCCATCTTATTTCCCTTGGAATTGAGGCAGAAGATAGATGGGTCCCAGCCTGAGCAGCTGGAGTTTGTCCCCTGTGGACAGAGGCTCCCAAGATGGGCCGTAGGACGAGGATAATAGGGGAGGCTGAGCCCAGGAGACGTGATGTCAACCTACCCATAGGTCTGTTCGCTGGAATTCATCTTGGCTTAGAGGCACGTGCACGCAGGGGAGGGCCCTGAGATCAACCAAACATGGACTCTGAACCAGGGGAGCAAGACGGCTGGAGGAAACCCAGACGGAATGCTCCACATAGGTGACTCAGACTACCTCGAAGGCAGTACTCTCTCCCCGAGGCTGCCCATGTATCTATCCACATGTGCTCTTTTTCTTCCTAATTAGCATTTTACTTGTTTTACTACTTTGTGTGACTCACTCTCTACCAAGTTGTGTAGGCCCAGGCCTTGTCACTGGTCTCATGGCTAGGATTCAGAATTCTCACTGTCACAGCCTGATTTCAGTCACTGGCCAGGAACCAAACTTCTACTTCTACTTCAGGCCCAGGCTAGCTGAGATCAGGATTAAATCCAAGTGGAGACTTCCTCTTAAACAGTTTGTCTTTTAGCCCATCACCATAAAGATCTGTAAGTTAAAATTATAGAGGCACATGTTTATTAGCCATTTCAAAGCTATTTCAAATCAGACTACCCAGAACTTCTTTTTAAAGACTTCACTGTTTCCACCCTGTAATACCAGTAATCACCCAAACATTAAATAATACAGTAAAGACAGCTCTGATAGTTTTGACATCTGTCACTAGTCTTTTACCATGAACTGCCCCAGATTTGGAACAAATAGCTCATTTCCATCTGGCTCTGTTTTTCTCCACTGCAGAAAGAAAACAATTAACCTCATTCTTATTGTTTTACCTGTAAAGATAAAAGCAGTCAACACATTATGGTACCAAAACATGTGTTTAATTACTTAATTAGAGAATGGAAAACTGCAATAGTTAGTTAACCGCAAGGCAAAGAGAGAAAAAAGCAGAAAAGAGGATGTTTAGTGAAGTATCTCCACATTTGTATAAGATTGTTTAGAGTGATCATTTAATGTCAAGTAATTGGTTTACTTACATGAGAGAGAACATACAAGCAAATTTAGTTCAAATACTGGCTAAAAACTTTCCTGAAATTTTAAAGTTTGGGCTAATGTCGTATGGCTTATTGAAATATCAGGGGAGATGTTTCGCACACTAACCTTTTAGGAAGCGTTAAAGGTAATAAATATAAGCTTTGAAAAGGAAATAGTAATCCAACACAGAAATAGAAAATAACTTACTGTTTAATGAATAATTAATTTACAGTAATACTTTTGTGTCATTTGTAAAGTTTATAAATAAATATTACTCCCTCCAGAAGGTATGAAAATGCATGTCATTTTGAGCAAGCCTGGGGGCAACAAATGATCATATTGCCTAGAGCTTGAAGGATATATAGGCTTTTAAGCTCCACCTAGAAGTAATCAAGTCTGAATTTTAACAAGATGATTTATATATGTATTAATATATGAAGAGCATATGGATTTATCCTCCCTTCACACATTTTTTTTCTCCCTTTTTTGCGTTAAGGTGTAAATATTCCCTGGAGAAGGGCATCAAAACCTACTCTGGTATTCTTGCAGGGAGAATCCCAGGACAGAGGAGCTTGGCAGGCTGCAGTCCATAGGGTCGCAAAGAGTCAGACATGACCGTAGCGACTTAGCACGCATGCATGTAGGAAATGGTACATTTACTGAGTTGTCCCTGATAACTCAGTTGGTGAAGAATCTTCCTGCAATGCAGGAGACCAGGGTCTGATTCCTGGGTCGAGAAGATCCTCTGGAGAAGGGATAGGCTACCCATTCCAGTATTTCCAAGATTCCCTGTGGCTCAGCTCATAAAGAATCTGCCTGCAGTGCGGGAAACCTGGGTTAGATCCCTGGGTTGGGAAGATCCCCTGGAGAAGGGAAAGGCTGCCCACTCCAGTATTCTGGCCTGGAGAATTCCATGGACCATATAGTCCATGGGGTGGCAAAGAATAGGACTCGATTGAGTGACTTTCACATTCATGTAGTAAATATTGCAAAATGGTTACTAACATTCGCACACTAGCACATGGCTTAGATATCAAAGAGCATGGTATTCATGACTTTACTTTTTTCCTCAATGGAGACCTATCCTCACAAGTAAAACAAAACCTATTCATTTTTTCAGTATCTCTCATTCTCTCTTTAGTTGCTAAGTCATGTCCAACTCTTGCAACCCCATGGACTGTAGCCTTCCAGGGTCCTCCATCCATGGGGTTTTCCAGGCAAGAATACTGGAATGGGTTGCCATTTCCTTCTCCAGGGGATCTTTCCGACCCAGGAATCGAACCTAGGTCTCCTGCATTGCAGGCATATTCTTTACTGACTGAGCTATGAAGCAAATGCCATTGCATAAAATCACTACATTGAATGCTTATAAACTGGATATTTCAGAGGAGATGAAAAAATGTGCCATCAGAGAAAGGAAAAAAAAAAAAAAGAAAGAAATGTTCACTCAAAGTAACTTGTTTAACAGTTTCTCAGAATATTTCTTGCATTTATCATGATTGGGCTTCCAAGGTGGCATTATTGGTAAAGAATTTGCCTACACAAGCAGGAGACACAAAAGAGCTGGTTTGATCTTTAGGTCAGGAAGATCCCCTGGAGAAGGAAATGGCAACCCACTCCAGTACTCTTGCCTGGAGAATCCCATGGACAGAGGAGCCTGGTGGGCTACATACAGTCCATGGGGCTGCAAAGAGTCGGACATGACTCAGTGACTGAACACATATCATGATTTTGGATTTAATTTTTACCAGTACTTACAGATCTTTTAGTAACTCAGTGTAGGTTTAAGCAACAAGCTATCAGGCTTTGTTTTCCAAAGAATCATTCTCATTCATGAATGATAATTTATTGGATATTTTCCCTCAGCTATTCAGATATTTTCCCCATTGTCTACGGAGAACATTAGAGCTATTGAAATAGTAACATACTTGCTGTGCTTTATGGGAAGATATAACTTCCCTCTTTATTTTTTTTTTTAATTTTCTTTTTCCTTTCACTTTTTTTCTTTTTACTTTTTCTTTTTAAATAATGGATGCAGTTTCATATTTAGGTCTTGAATTAATCATGAAGAATCCTGATATTATTTTGTTAAATATTGCTTTTAATATGTAATAATATGAAATATTACCTTTTTTTTATTCTAGGATAAAATGACAGCTTGATCTCTGTTCATATCCAATGCAAACCATTCAATATCATGGTAATCCAAGCCTATGTCCCAACCAGTAACGCCGAAGAAGCTGAAGTTGAATGGTTCTATGAAGACCTACAGGACCTTTTAGAAGTAACACCCAAAAAAGATGTCCTTTTCATTATAGGGGACTGGAATGCAAAAGTAGGAAGTCAAGAAACACCTGCAGTAACAGGCAAATTTGGCCTTGGAGTACGGAATGAAGCAGGGCAAAGGCTAATAGAGTTTTGCCAAGAGAACACACTGGTCATAGCAAACACCCTCTTCCAAAAACACAAGAGAAGACTCTACACATGGACATCACCAGATGGTCAACACCGAAATCAGATTGATTATATTCTTGGCAGCCAAAGATGGAGAAGCTCTATACTTAGTCAGCAAAAACAAGACCAGGAGTTGACTGTGGCTCAGATCATGAACTCCCTATTACCAAATTCACACTTAAACTGAAGAGAGTAGGGATAACCACTAGACCATTCAGGTATGACCTAAATCAAATCCCTTATGACTATACAGTGGAAGTGAAAAATAGATTTAAGACACTAGATCTGATAGACAGAGTGCCTGGTGAACTATGGACGGAGGATTGTGACATTGCACAGGAGACAGGGATCAAGACCATCCCCATGGAAAAGAAATGCAAAAAGGCAAAATGGTTGCCTAAGGAGGCCTTACAAATAGCTGTGAGAAGAAGAGAAGCTAAAAGCAAAGGAGAAAAGGAAAGATATACCCATTTGAACGCAGAGTTCCAAAGAATAGCCAGGAGAGATAAGAAAGCCTTCCTCAGTGATCAATGCAAGAAATAGAGGAAAACAACAGAATAGGAAAGACTAGAGATCTCTTCAAGAAAATTAGAGATATCAAAGGAACATTTCAGGCAAAGATGGGTTCGATAAAGGACAGAAATGGTATGGACCGAACAGAAGCAGAAGATATTAAGAAGAGGTGGCAAGAATATACAGAAGGACTGTACAAAAGATTCTTTATGACCCAGATAATCATGATGGTGTGATCACTCACCTAGAGCCAGACATCCTGGAATGTGAAGTCAAGTGGGCCTTAGAAAGCATCACTGTGATCAAAGCTAGTGGAGGTGATGGAATTCCAGTTGAGCTACTTCAAATCCTGAAAGATGATGCTGTGAAAGTGCTTTAATCAATATGCCAGAAAATTTGGAATACTCCGCAGTGGCCACAGGACTGGAAAAGGTCAGATTTCATTCCAATCCCAAAGAAAGGCAATCCTAAAGAATGCTCAAACTACCGCACAATTGCACTCATCTCACATGCTAGTAAAGTAATGCTCAGAATTCTCCAAACCAGGCTTCAGCAATACATGAACTGTGAACTTCCAGATGTTCAAGCTGGTTTTAGAAAAGGCAGAGGAACCAGAGATCAAGTTGCCAATATCTGCTGGATCATCGAAAAAGCAAGAGAGTTTCAAAAAAACATCTATTTCTGCTTTACTGACTACGCCAAAGCCTTCGACTGTGTGGATCACAATAAACTGTGGAAAATTCTGAAAGAGATGGGAATACCAGACCACCTGACCTGCCTCTTGAGAAACCTGTATGCAGGTCAGGAAGCAACAGTTAGAACTGGACATGGAACAACAGACTGGTTCCAAATAGGAAAAGGAGTACATCAAGGCTGTATATTGTCACCCTGCTTATTTAACTTATATGCAGAGTACATAATGAGAAATGCTGTGCTGGAAGAAGCAGAAGCTGGAATCAAGATTGCCAGGAGAAATATCAATAACCTCAGATGACACCACCCTTATGGCACAAAGGGAAGAGGAACTAAAAAAACCTCTTGATGAAAGTGAAAGAGGAGAGTGAAAATGTTGGCTTAAAGCTCAACATTCAGAAAACTAAGATCATGGCATCTGGTCCAATCACTTCATGGCAAATGGATGGGGAAACTGTGGAAACAGTGGTTGACTTTATTTTTGGGGGCTCCAAAATCACTGTAGATGGTTATTTCAGCCATGAAATTAAAAGGTGCTTACTCCTTGTAAGGAAAGTTATGACCAACCTAGACAGCATATTAAAAAGCAGAGACATTACTTGCCAACAAAGGTCCGTCTGGTCAAGGCTTTGGTTTTTCCAGTGGTCACGTATGGATGTGAGAGTTGGACTATAAAGAAAGCTGAGCACCGAAGAATTGATGCTTTTGAACTGTGGTGTTGGAGAAGACTCTTGAGAGTCCCTTGGACTGCAAGGAGATCCAACTAGTCCATCCTAAAGGAGATCAGTCCTAGGTGTTCATTGGAAGGACTGATGCTGAAGCTGAAACTCCAATACTTTGGCCACCTCATTCGAAGAGTTGACTCTTTGGAAAAGACACTGATGCTGGGAGGGATTAGGGGCAGGAGGAGAAGGGGATGACAGAGGATGAGATGGCTGGATGGCATCACCAACTCGATGGACATGAGTTTGAGTAAACTCCGAGAGTTGGTGATGGACAGGGAGGCCTGGCGTGCTGCGATTCATGGGGTCGAAAAGAGTCAGACACGACTGAGTAACTGAACTGAACTGAACTGATGTCTCTTGACTCATTCATGATGGATTATTTCTTTATGTTTTCTTCATATTATTTCTTCAGTTTTAAATTGTGAGCTCATGTTCAGTGAGTATCAAATCCTGACTCTTTATGGAAAATCATGTCTTTGTGTTACAGAAATGTCTTTCATAGCAATTTTCAGCTTTTTCTTTTGTCAAATTAGCCACTGCTATACTTGGCTTGGAGCAATTTTTATGTTACTATTTAAATTCTAGTATTTCTGTAACATATAAGTAAACTAAACTTGAACTAGAAGCTTTTTGTATATAACCTTGAAAAAACGTATTCTTCCTCTTGTAAATACAAAGAGAAAGGTACATTTCTTTTAGTTTTCCTATCATCCAGGATCCTAGCAGGTAATATATAGTCCATTAATATTGGAATATTTAAGAGGAGTTAATAAAGCATTGTTAGAAGATGTAGACAAGCTGTCAAGAAGTCCAAAGTATATAATGCCTCAGGGATGGTAATGCAAAGGCTCAGTAATTGATGTAAGTTTGAAGAAGTGAAAAGGCAGACCCATTCATTAGAAACTTCAGACTGATAAAACTGTAGTGGATGACCTCCTGACCTTAGGCGAGGAAGCACTTCATTGTGGCAAAACTGAAAATAAGAAGCTAGGGAATTAGCTATCTGCATTTCCCCTCCATCCCTTCATCCCCTTGCTTATACTTTCCATCAGTGAACCCCAACCAAAATCCAGGAGACAAATAAACCAGCTGATACAGTTCTCACAGGTCAGGGTTCTGGTGCAGACAGGGTGAAGATGGATGCAAGGTGGATCTCTGGGGGAAGGCGAAGATGTCCAGAGCAGCGTCCTTGTTGCTTTTCTGCAAAGTTACTTCCACTGGGGGTATATGAAGCTTTAAAGCACTACAATTTTATTGTCTCTTCTAACCATGTAATTAAATGCTTCCTTTCAAATCACTGTACGGACACTGACATCTGAGCATGACTATGTTACAGCACAGGCTTCTCTGGTGGCTCAGGCGGTGAAGAATATGCCTGAATTGCAAGAGGCCTGGCTTCCATCCCCGGGTCAGGAAGATCCCCTGGAGAAGGGCATGGCTACCCACTCCAGTATTATTGCCTGGAGAATTCCGCAGAGGAGCCTGACGGACTACAGTCCATGGTCTCCCAAAGAGTTGTGCATGACAGACCGACTAACACACACGCACGCACGTTGCTGCATAATTAAATGTTTAAATGTGTCCGCTCTCAATACAGACATTCACAAAATGTCAAAGAATCCCCATGCTTGTTGCTCTTTTCTCCCTAGCATTTAGAGATTTCATTTTCTTTCCTACTTGCTTGGCCATATATATGTTACATTTTTATACAATCCTTTCAGGAAGAATTCCATTTTAATTCAGATTGCCTATCCCTGGAATTTGAAGCCCAGAAAAACTTGGTTCATGGGCTAGTGTCCTAACTGTTTTGCACCTTAAAAGCTACAAATAATTAACAGCATTGCTGTTTGCATTTGTGTGTATTTATTGGGACTTATTGGGCTTCCCTGCTGGCTGGGTGATAAAGAATCTGCCTGCTAATGCAGAAGAGAGTATTTCAGTCCTTGGACTGGGAAAATCCCCTGGAGAACAGAATGGCAACCCAGTATTTTTGCCTGGAAAATCCCATGGACAGAGAAACCTGGTAGGCTACATTCCATGGGGTCACAAAGAGTTAGACACACCTGAGCACACATGCTGGTGTTTATTGGAGAAAGACGGTGAGGGTAAATGATGTCCTCTGTTCTTCAGCTTTGACTTCATTCATGATTTGTGTAAGAGAGTATTTCATTTTTTAATTTTTATTTTGTATTGGACTGTATGTGTGTGCACTCAGTTGTGTCTGACTCTTGTAAGCCCATGGACTATAACCTGCCAAGTTCGTCTATCCATGGGATTTTTCTGGCAACAATATTGAAGTGGGTTGCCATTTCCTGCTCCAGGGGACCTTCCCGACCCAGGGATGAAACCGGTGTCTCCTGCATCTCTTTCATTGGCGGGTAGATTTTTTTTTTTTTTTTTTAAACCACTGTACCACTTGGAAATCCCTATATTGGACTAGAGTTGATTTGAATGTGTTGGTTTTAGATGTCTAGCAAAATGATTCAGTTATATATATACATGTGTCTATTCTTTTTCAGATTCTTTCCTATTTAGGTAATTACAGAATATTGAGCAGAGTTCTCTGTATGTTATCAGTCTTAAATATTGTAGTGTATATATGTCAGTCCCTAAATCTCAGTTTATCTTTAGCCCTTGCCCATCTCCTTTTTTGACCATAAGTTTGCTTTCTAGTCTGTAAGTCTATTTCCATTTTGTAAGAGTATTTGTATTAAAAGACATTAGAAATATCCTCTACTCCTCAAACCTGAGTAGAAATGGAGCTGTCAGTGTAAGCAAATTTACATATCAAACAAGATCCCGAGGATAAATGGATATTTAAGTTAATGTTATGATCAAGACATAGTACTTACAATGTGTTGGAATGATTTGAAGAGGCAATAGTTTTTAGAAGCCAGCTGGTAATAATACCTGCTTTAACAGAAAGAAGCAAACTTTGCTAATAGAATGGTGCTGCAAACCTACAGACACAATGTGCAAAATATGGGCAATAAGAAACTAAGAATAATCTGAGCTGGTCCAGAAAACAGTGGGACAAATGATTAATATACATTATAAGTACTTCTACTATACATCAAGGTATTACATATTTAATGCTACACTTCGTTGACCATGCCCCTGTGACCCAGCCAGAAGAACTCCTCCTCAGCTTATCCAGTCATTCGCTCTTCCTTTGAAATTCTACCTTCTAGTTTACCAAACTTCTGTTGCTCAAATGGACCTTTTCTTTGTCTTTCTTGATCAGACTGTTGTGTCATCGCTCACCTTTCCAGCTGTAACACGGTTCCTCTTGTAGATCCAGTTTTTTGCTGGTCAGTCATCCCATCATGTCCAACTCTTTGCAACACCATGGGCTGCAGCACACCAGGCTTCCCTGTCCTTCACCATCTCCCAGAGGTTGCACAAACTCATATCCATTGAGTCAGTGATGCCATCCAAACAACTCGTCCTCTGTCACCCGCTTCTCCTGCCTTCTATCTTTCCCAGCATCAGGATCTTTTCCAATGAGTAGACTCTTTGCATCAGGTGGCCAAAGTACTGGAGTTTCAGCTTCAGCATCAGTCCTTCCAATGATTGTTCAGGGTTGATTTCCTTTAGGATGAACTGATTTGATCTCCTTGCAGTCCAAAGGACTCTCAAGAGTCTTCTCCAACACCACAGTTTGAAAGCATCAATTTGTGAGTGCTCAGTCTTTGTAATGATCCAACTCTCACATTCATACATGTAGATCAAATAGTATTCATCAAGCAGTTATGGTGCATCCTTTATATTATAGACACTGCCTGATGTTGGAGATGAAACAGAGGAAAAAGAGAAATAAAACACCTACCTCTTGAAACCTAGAGTCTAAGGGGAGATAGAAATGAGGTAACTAAACAAATTTATGATTTCAAAAATTCATAGTTGCCTTGAAGATCATAGATATGATTCTATATTAAAATCATAGAGGGTAAGTTGAAGTTAGGCATGATCATTTAATTAGCTGTACAGTGGAACATGTTAGTTAAAATGTTTTCTGTTGTGAGCTTCAAAATGAGAAATGTGAAAAAAGAGGGCTAGTTAGTAGTAAAGAAAATGAATGTTATTGTATGTATATTGACAAGTATGCCCTTTTGACAATATTTAGTCAAGCCATATACTCTGAAACCTTGAGCCCATTTTTTTTCCCCTTAGTGGTAACTTTAGAGATAGCACACTAAGCTAGCTAGCTTTGTATAGTTGCATTACATGCATACCAAGGAGCTGTTTCAAGCTGCCACTCTTTGAGAAGATTGCAGATCAGTGACTTATTTTTTAGTCTTAACATGACTGTTGCCTCACACTGCAGACCAGGAACTAAAAGCTTCTTTGTCACAGACTAAAATGTTCAAAGGAGCTACAAACAATTAAAAGTGGGATACAATATAAGTAATTAAAAGACATTTTGTCCTAAACTCTTGGTACAATGTATAAAGTTTCTAAGATCCCTTTAGAAAGTGTCAATACTTACATGACTACAAACTGACAAATTATTTATCAAAGGAAGACAAAAAAACTGTGAGTTCCATTTAGAGATTTTGTTGAACTGTTAGATCAACATCACTTATGTAACAAGAAGCCTATGGGTTTTCATACTGTTGCTGGGGTGTCAAGGGCCTTGCGGATTTAGAGGGGGAAAGTGCAAATAGAATTGCCAGTTTTGCACAATAAAAAGTTACTACTCTTCTAAGCAGCAAACTTAACTTTGTTTCTGTTGTTAACTAATAATATTTTGTTATTGAGGAACTATCAGAACCATGCTCCTTAATTATTCAACAGCCCTAGGGCCTACCTCCAATGGCAAGATAAAAATAAACTTCTATCAGCTACTAGACTGAATCCAGTAGAAAGGAGGAACAAATCATACCTTTATTTCATTTGTGTGTTGCAAAATGTGCCTGGGAAATGATCTAAAGAAAGCCTATTATAATCAAAACCTTGCTTCAGGGTGACTTTCCATGAAGTGACAAATTAACTTTAATGTATCACATGCCATTGTACTAAGGTTTAAAAGTGAGAGCGCCACTAAGGACTTGATTTTTTATTCAGTCTAAGGGGGATTTCTTAGCACAGGTTCTAAATGAGGATCAATGAAAGCTACATATATGCAGATCTTACCTGCAGAATCCCAAGTAATAAAACATTTCCAATTAATGCCTGCTGCTGTCCTTCATCATAAGGAAGTCAATTTGTCAAATTATTAAAGGCAGAAAATGGTGACTGCCTATAAAACCTATGCAATAAAGATAGACTTTGTGGTCATTTGATTTTCTTGAATTGGGTTTCTTCTCAAATCATGATATACAGAACTAGTCAACATGGACCTTAGGTCAGAGAATTTAAGTTCTAGTTTTCTGTTACTCTCTGGGCAGTGACATAGATTTGAATCAGTGTTGTCAAACAGAAATAAAATGTGAGCCACAAAGGCAAGTCATATATGTAATTTAAAATTTTCTAATCAATATACATTAAAAATAGTAATAGATGAAATTAATTTTAATGATAAATTTTTATTTAACGAATATATCTAAGATATTTTTCTTTAATGTGTAATCAACATAAAATTTTCAGATAGTGCATGTTTTTAAATAATTCTTTGAAATTCAGAGTGTATTTTACACTTATCAGTACATCTTGATTCAGATCAGCCACATTTTAAGTGTCTAGGATCACGTGTACCTACCAGCTACTATGTTAGACAGCCAAGTTTTAGACAAATCTCCAATTCTCCACTGATCATATCTTAGTCATACATGGCATAGAAAACCTTAACAGTGTAGAAACTTCCTAGAGATGAATGGCTGGCTAATCAGAACATCAGAAACACACAACTCTGAGAAAGAGTTATTAATATTTGAATGAGAAAGCTTATTTGCAAAATAAACCTGAGATTGGAATATGGGAATGAGAGATGAAAGATTTGGATTGGCAATTGACATTGAAGTGTGTTAAGAAGAAAATGAAAAATCAAAACTCATTCAGTAGAAAGTGTACAAAGTGAACTATTTTGTGGAACACAGTGGAAGGCAATAGGGACATTTAGCATTTAGAAAAAATTATGAAAAGCACTTATCTTCAAATAATGATTGGAAAGACTGTTGCAGAGAAAAGTTAAGAGTTTTCTAGTTTACCTGAAGAGACATATTTAAGGCCCAAACATGTACTTTTATTTGTACATTAAATAACTCAACCTGCATTCTGTATTGAGCACCTATTATGTGATCTCAATATGCTGGCTACAAGGATACAAAGATGTGAATAATAAAAAGTGTAGACAGGTTTGCAAAATGGAAGAGCTAAAGTAGATAGATTTTCTTCGTACAGGTTGCTCCAAAACTGACTGCAGAGTAACTTGATAAACATAGAAATCTAAACTTTTAAGTATTATAAAGAAATATTAAGCAAGAGCTTTGTTGCTGCTGGCAACAGTGGAATGGGTGGTTTCCAATCAATCACACCAGCTGGCGAGCGGAGCCAGGTCCCAGCCCGAGTCTAAAGGGAGGATGTCCGAGTGGCTCTCGCCAGCGCCACTGTCCTCCTGGTGGGACGGACTCCCCAGACGTCTGTAACCAGCATCTGTGTCCACAAGGGGCGATCCCAGTGACCTCACATCTCTCTAGGAGGCCCTCGAAGAACAGTGTGTGGGCCCGACCCAGCTTTCTTTCAATTGACGGCTTCTGCCCTGGGTCCTGGAGCGTGTGTGATTGTGCGCGTGCCCTTTAAGAGCAGAGTTTCTGTTAACCACAGCCCTCTGGCTCTCCTGGCTGCAAGCCCTGCTGGTCCGCAGAGCCTGGTGTTCTGCAGCCTGCTTTCCCTTGCCGGACCTGGGGAGCTGGATGTGGGCTTTGGACTCCACTCCTTGGGGAAAACCCTGCAGTGGCAAACATCCTGCTGTTCATGGGTTCCCTACCCGATCGTGTGAGTTTTGATGTCTCAGCTCCTCCTACTTGTCTCTTTGTGATTCTTTCATTTTATTTTTTTGTTGTGGAAAATCTTTTGCACTTTTCTTCAGGTCTTTTTCATTGACAGTTGTTCTCTAAGTACTTTCAATTATGGTGAGTCTATGCAAGAAGTTAAGGTCAAGATCTTCCCAATTTGCCCTTTTGGCCACTCCCCACTCTTTTAACCCTTTAAATATTTCACTCCACTCTTCTCTTGCATGCATGATTTCTGTTGGAAGCATCCTATAATTCTTATTCTTTACTGGTAAGGTTAAAATTTTTTCTTTTGCCTTTCAGAACTTTCATTTTTCCTATTGCTTTTCAGCCATTTGAATAAGATTAGCCTCAATGTGTGTGGGGTTCTCTAGTCCTCTGTAGTCTTGTTGCTTCAGGTTCTCAGAGCTCTCTGGATCTGTAGTTGGTGTCTGTAACTGATTTTGGAAAGTTCTTTACCATTTTTACTTCAAGCATCCTTCTAAACCCATCCATTTTCCTTCTGATATTTCGAATACTGTTATGACTTTTGAAGTTTGATATTCAGTTTATTTTGTTTTCTCTTTTTCCCTCTTTATATTTAAGGTGGGGAATCTTTATTGATTATCTTTATATCTTTTTGTGACTCACTGATTCCTTCTTCAGCTGCATCAAGTTTACTACTAGGTCCATCACATTTTGTTACAGTTTTTAAAATTTTCTAGCCTTTTTTTAGTCTGTCTTGGAGTTTCTCTATATTTCTATATTTCTGCTTGCGTCTGTTTCTATATGTGGTTCATGTGTTGTTTTCCATTAAAGTCCTTTGCATATAGTTATTTTAAATTCCCTCACTGGTAATCCTATTACCTGCTTATATCTCAGTATAGTTCTGATGTTTTTTTTCTCTACAGACTGTATTTATTACCCTTTTGCAGCCTTATAATTTTTTATTGTTGTTGAAATTGAACACATTTTATAAAGTTTCTAAAAACTGGCATAGATAAGGTTTTAGCGTGGACATTTATGCTAACTGGCTGGAGCTGGGCTATGTTCAGAGTTTTACATAGTTACAAGTGTGCAAGAGACTTCAGATTTCTCTAGTGTCCTTGTTTACATTCTTCTCTCTTGACTTTGGGCTTCCTAATTACTTCTCAGAGTATGACTGTTACAGCCTTTTTTTCCAGCTGCTCCCCATCTTCATTTATTATATTGGACCCCTGGAGGTGCGGTGGTGTGGAAGATTGTCATTCTGTAATATTTTGAGTAAGTGTCAGTCACTGACCCTATGGACTAGGCTCCTTCCTCCTTAAGTGAAGCAGAAAGCTAGAGAAGGACAGAGAGGAAAGGGTGGTTGATATAATGCTTGCAGTCTTTTCCCAAAGGGTATAGGCTTTTGTTCTGGAGAGGGCTCTGCAAATATCTCACAATGATTAATTTTCCTCTCGCCCTAATAGAGCCACAAGAATGTCTTCTTCATATCTGCATCAGGAAAACCATGCTCCTAGAAGTAAAGCCCATGAAAGTTTAGTCATTTCACTTGCAACCCCCAAGGAGTTACTTAGGTAAGAAGTGAGTGTTAGTCGCTCAGTCATGCCTGACTCTTTGCAACCCCATGGACTGCAGCCCACCAGGCTCCTCTGTCCATGAGATTTTCCAGGTAAGGATACTAGAGTGGGTCACCATTTCCTTCTCCAGGGGATCTTCCCAGCCTAGGGATGGAACCTGGGTATCCTGCACTTCAGGGATATTCTTTACCGACTGAGCTACAAGGGAAGCCCAGGAGTTACTTACTGTCGTGCTAACACTTTCTCAGTTTCCAGCAATTCATCAAAATTGCCATTTAAATGTTCCTACTAAATTACACCTCCAGTGGCTTCTATTCCAGGTAAGTAGTTCTTAGTTGTTTGGTCCCGCTGGAGGAGCCTGTCTGTTCAGATGGGTGATAGCTTACTTTGTGGGTTGGTGGTTTTCCTCGCAACATCAGATCTACATGGACTAAAGGGAAATCACTGATTTCCTGTTTGCCCAGGTTTTTCTTATTGTAAGCACAAGAGTGACAAAATTATAAATAAATCTGGAAGTGTTAACCAAATTTTTCTTAATATTACTTTTTTAGATTTTACTCTGCCTCACCCCCCTTTATCCATCACATGCCAGAGATAATATTTATTGGTTTAATGAATAATAGACTCAAGGAAACAGCTAGTCTTATTTAGTTTGTTGTCCATTTCTGCTACTTTTTTAAAAAATTCATTTTTAAATTGAAGCATAATTGATTTTCAATATTGTGTTAAATTCTGCTGTACAGAAAGTGATTCAGTTTTACATGTATATATGTACACACACACACATCCCTTTTTATATTCTTTTCCATTATGGTTTATCACGGGATATTGAACACAGTTCCCTGTGCTATACAGTAGGCCTTTGTTTATCCATTCTCTGTATCATAGTTTGCATCTGCTAATCTCAGATTCTCCATCCATCCCTCACCCACCCCTCTTGGAAACCACAAGACTGTTCTTTATGTCTGTGTGTCTGTTTCTGTTTCATAGATAACATTCATTTGCATCATTTTTAGATCAATTTTTGATACTTTAAATAAATAAGATTGTCCCTCAAGAGTTCTTGCAGCTCTTGGTATTTTGAAATCACTTTCAAACAATGGTGCTTTTTTTCATGTTTATCCCATTCTGGCCTTTCTTATCTTTCTTCTCTATTTCACCAGTTTAATTCTCCATGTATCCTGTATTAACAACTGTTTTTTTTTTTTTTAACAACTGTTTTGAATACTTTGGTTTACATTTTTTTCTCAAAATATTTACATTTTGAATTGACTGATCCATATTGTTTAACATGTTGTAACATTTTTTTTTTATGGTATTAGCCAAAAAGCAATAGTTTTCCACCTAGTCATTGAATCATATTAATGAGTTATCCCTCAGGTCTAGCTAGGAGAAGGATTCATATATCTTATTTTTATAGATTACAAGACTACTTTCTCAAGATCCCAAATAGGTGGTGATGCTTGATAGCTGCTTTGAAATAGCTATGTTGTTTGTGCCCTTGAATAAAAGTCATTCTCAGGATAAACTGAGTCACTCTCATGTACGACTGTGTGGATCACAATAAACTGTGGAAAATTCTGAAAGAGATGGGAATACCAGACCACCTGACCTGCCTCTTGAGAAACCTATATGCAGGTCAGGAAGCAACAGTCAGAACTGGACATGGAACAACAGACTGGTTCCAAATAGGAGAAGGAGTACATCAAGGCTGTATATTGTCACCCTGCTTATTTAACTTATATGCAGAGTACATCATGAGAAACGCTGGGCTGGAGGAAGCACAAGCAGGAATCAAGATTGCCGGGAGAAATATCAATAACCTTAGATATGCAGATGATACCTCCCTTATGGCAGAAAGTGAAGAAGAACTAAAGAGTCTCTTGATGAAAGTGAAAGAGGAGAGTGAAAAAGTTGGCTTAAAGTTCAGCATTCAGAAAACTAAGATCATGGCATCTGGTCCCATCACTTCATGGCAAATAGATGGGGAAACTGGCTGACTTTATTTTTTTGGGGGGGGGCTCCAAAATCACTGCAGATGGTGACTGCAGCCATGAAATTAAAAGATGCTTACTCCTTGGAAGAAAAGTTATGACTAACCTAGACAGCATATTAAAAAGCAGAGACATTACTTTCCCAACAAAGATCTGCCTAGTCAAGGCTATGGTTTTTCCAGTGGTCATGTATGGATGTGAGATTTGGACTATAAAGAAAGCTGAGCACTGAAGAATTGATGCTTTTGAACTGTGGTGTTGGAGAAGACTCTTGAGAGTCCCTTGGACTGCAAGGAGATCCAACCAGTTCATTTTAAAGGAGATCAGTTCTGGGTGTTCATTGGAAGGATTGTTGCTAAAGTGGAAACTCCAGTACTTTGGCCACCTGATGTGAAGAGCTGACCCAATTTAAAAGACCCTGATGCTGGGAAAGATTGAGGGCAGGCGAATAAAGGGACGACAGAGGATGAGATGGCTGGGTGGCATCACGGACTCAATGGACATGGGTTTGGGTAAACTCTGGGAATTGGTGATGGACAGGGAGGCCTGGCGTGCGGCAGTCCATGGGGTCGCAAACAGTCGGATGTGACTGAGCGACTAAACTTGAGTAAAGGTGCCTGGCATTAATATTAATGAATCTACCATGCAAATTAATGAGACCCTTACCAAGGAACTCCCTCAACATAGTTGAAAACTCACTGAGGACAGAGTAGTCACGTGTATCCTGGTGCCCTGGCTTGGTGCATCCTAGAGCAACACCAAGTTCAAGCAAGATTTGGGGCAGAGTTAAGTGGAGAAACTGCCACTTTGGGGACATAATATTGTACAATGAAAACACCGGCCCTTTCCAAGGTGTGATCAGGGGCAGGGATACAATGGGAGCAGCATGTAGTACTAACATGGTTATAGCCTCTCACCTCAGTTTTACCATTAATTAAAGGTCATAACTCGTTTCCATGGACTTCCCTGGTAGTTGAGTCTGCCTCAATGCGATAGACCTGGGTTGGATCCCTGGATCAGGAAGATCCCCTGAAGAAGGGAATGGCAACCCACTCCAATATTCTTGCCTGGAGAATCCCATGGACAGAGGAGCCTGGTGGGCTACAGTCCATGGGTTCACAAAGAGCCAGACATGACTGAGTGACTGACATGCACATACCTATGTATTTATACATCTGTTCTTTTTCAATTATATCTTTGTCTCAGTGATGTTGATATGAGAGCTTCCTTCCTACCAAGTGCACACAAATGATTTTATGCAGCTTAACTAGAAAATTTTTAGGAAATTAACCAAATTTAAAAAAAAAAAACACATGGTGTCTTTCTTCAGACTGTAATGGAATACATTCTAAAGTTGTTTTATTTCTGATGTTTTAACATACTCATTAACTCTGACAGTTAATTCCAGTATAGGAGGATGGGTATCCAGTGACCATGACAGTAACTTAAAGTTACCTCTCTGGCTATAGGCCAATTAGATGCTCTCATCTTAGAATCTGGAGTGCAGAGTGAGTGGAGATAGAGTCTGAGGATCACTGATGCTATTATATAAAGTGCATAATCTAAATGCATGTGGCTGCTGGTGACTCCTGTACCTTCCTTTTTTTCTTTCTAGTCTTATTTGTTCATCTCTTCCTTTGAGATCAATAGTCACCCTCCTTGTCATTCACTTTATTTCCTTTTCTGGGAAAGCTGGCCTGAGTTATTTGCATATAAAAGGAGAATAATTATTGTGGCATATATTGCTATCCATTTCATCAACAACATTAAGCCCTCTAAGGGACATACAGAGGGCTTCCCCAGGTGGTGCTAGTTGTAAAGAATTTACCTGTCAATGAAGGAAGACAGATGTGGTTTGATCCCTGGGTTGGGAAGATCCCCTGGAGAAGGGCATGACAAGCCTCTCCAATATTCTTGCCTAGAGAAACCCAAGGACAGAGAAGCCTGGCAGCCTACAGACCATAGTGTCCCAAAGAGTTGACATGACTGAAACGCCTTAGCCCAGCACACACTCTTCACCAGGAGCATATTGGATATGCATTCTGTGTGATGTTCTGTGTAGAAGTTAAATAAGCAGAGTGACAACATACAGCCTTGTCATACTCCTTTCCCAATTTTAAACCGGTCTGTCGTTCCACATCTGATTCAAACTGTTGCTTCTTGACTTGCATACCGTTGCTCTCAGAAGGCAGGTAAGGTGGTCTGATATCTCTTCAAGAATTTTCCAATTTGTTGTGATCCATACAGTCAAAGACTTTAGCATAGTCAGTGAAGCATATATTTTTCTGGAATTCTCTTGCTTTTTCTATGATCCAGTGTATGTTGGCAATTTGATCTCTGGTTCCTCTGCCTTTTCTAAATTCAGCTTGTCCTCATTAGTTATCTATTTTTTATATAACAGTGTGTATATGTCAATCTTAATTTCCCAGTTTACCCCTTCCCCATCCCACTGCCTTGTAATATTGCCGTTGTTTTACAAATAGAAACACTCATAGTCTGTATAATTAAGGGAGAAAGAACTTTGATACATTTAGAGATAATTTTCTTTGTGAGGTTAAAATGGCTACAAGATATTCAAGTGCCTCCTGAAAGCTACCAATTAAAGTGGGGGTGGGGTGGGAATAAAAGGAGAGCAGGACCTAGAACAATGTTGAGAAAAGATTCATTACAAAAAGTATCAAAACCCATACACATAGCAAACACTCTACAGTATTTAAGAGTGAGGAACACTTAGGCTGGGTGCATAAGTTAGTATTAAAAATAAGTAAACTAAAGAGCACAGCTATGCACAAATGTCTTTTTTCTAAATAGTAGCTAAATGCAGGTTAATGCTGTTACACTAAATGAATGAACATATTTATGTATCTAAATGCCTTCTAAGAACTGTGAATTTGAAGTTAGGGATGAATAAAGGCGAAATCAGTGTATTTAGTGGAATTATAATGTAGCATTCCCATGAGTAAATTTTAAAATATAGTCTATGTTATTGGAGCTGAACCAATGCATGAGTGGTTTAGGCTGGATTGTAGAACAATAAGTCAATATTTGGAGTATAGAGAATAAAATAACAATTGACACAGCTAATTGACAAGTGTATTTTAGAGCTTTCTTTTTTTTTTTTTTTTTTTTTACACAAAAGTAAATACAAACTCTAATTGGAGCATTTAGTAGTTTAATTAAATGTTCTGCAATCTACTTAAACCTTTTTCTATGCACATTTGTGAAGTTCTGAGGCAAACACCTGCTTGTCGAATCCTCAGGTCTTAGGAAATTCAAGCAATTCTCTACACCAGATAAGTTAGTCTCAGCAGTCTGGAAAGTCAGAATGTCTGCTCCACTGGGTCTAACGTGGGTGTGATTACCCTTCCTTGTAGCCTGGGTGGAATATAACACGTGACATGTGGGCAAGTCTGCTCCACGTTCCTCTTCCTCTGATCGAGAATGTGCGTGCTCAGCTGCGTCCGAGTCTTTGCAGCCCTATGGACTGTGGCCCCAGCCTCCTCTGTCGGTGGGACTTTCCAAGCAAACACATTGGCGTGGGTTGCCATTTCCTTTTGCCTGCTCGTTAATAGTTGGCGTTTCTCGTGATTCCACTCATAACTCCCCTCCCCTTACTCAGTGCCTTATTACCCACTATCAATTTTAACTCATTTATATTTGATGATAGTCAAAACTGTCTATCCCAGGCCTCTCTTCTGAGCTCCACACAGTATATTCTTGAGTATCTCACATGCCTTCAGAATCACCAAGTCAAAAAAGTGAGCTCATCATTCTTTACTCCACTTTCACAGATTTGATCTTTCTTCTAAGCTTCTTAATAAATTTAATTCTGGGGAACAAAATGTAGCCTTTTGATACAAGGCAATAATATGACACTTGTACAAGGTGTGAAGGGCTTCCCTGGTGGCTCAGTGGTAAAGAATCTGCCTCCAATGCAGGAGCCTCAGGAGGTGTGGGTTGGATCTCTGGGTCGGGAAGATCCCCTGGAGGAAGGGGCAATCCACTCCAGTGCTCTTGCCTGGAGAATCTCAGGGGCAAAAGAGCCTGGTGGGCTACTGTCTCAGGGGTCGCAAAGAGCTGGACACAACTGAAGCACGTTAGAACGCACACAAAAGGTGCAAAATGTCTCCATTTGAAAGAAAATGGTTTCCCTCTTAGGAAAGAGTTAAAAACTGATATCCCTGGACAAATTGCAACTTTAATCTCTGTGGTTATTCACAGACTCAGGTTTCATTCAATCATTAGGATGATCCCTTTGCATTGTCTAAATCCAACTAGGAGCATGAAGTATAGACTCCTTGAAGGCGTTCACATTACTTCTGTTTATTTGTCATTGTGAATAAGTAGACACATCTTTTACTCTTTCACAGCTATAAATTTCAAAACTCCCAGATTTTATAATTGTTCTCTGTACTTTCTGTCTCCAGGCAAGCAAGCTGAAGTGAAAATCCGTGTCACATTTTATTTCACACATGTGCCTAACACAATATATAGAATATAAAGTTTACATATTTTGATGTATTAATAAGTATGTATATATTTTTCTCCTCAATTATTGGTTCTAAAACTATGGGTATCTTTTCTATATAGGCAATACCCTAGAAGCTTGGGATGCATTCATGAATAAGAAAAACTGTTGCCACATGAAAGTAAAACATTAAAGAATGGAGACAAGAAATACACAAATAAATCAATAAATATCACTTGGCAATGTTATGGATAAGGGTAAGGAAGACAGAATTGCAAGACAGGAATGTTTTGCTTACATAAACTTTTCAACCAAGATCTCGTGTAAAGTGTGGCATATGGGACGTCCCTGGTGGTCCAGTGGTTAAAACTCCATGCTTCCAAGGCAGGGAACATAGGTTCAATCCCTGGTCAGGGAATTAAGATCCCACATGCTGCATGATGCAGCCAAAAATAAAAATAATAATAACCAAAGAACGAAAGAAAGTGTGGCATGTGAATAAAGACTGTCTAAAGGGTGGGAGACAATGAACTATGCAGATATCCTAGAAAAGAACATCCTCTGTAGAGAGAACAACAAGTACAAAGGTCCTGAGGAAAAAACACACTTTCTGATTTCACGCAGTGGTAAGGAGCTGGTGCATCAATCCAGAATGAAGGAGGTAGAAATTATGTTTAAGTGAGATCAGAATAGTAGCAAGAACCCTGACGTTATAAAGTTTATGGACCCCAGAGCAGACACTCTGGATTAGGTGAACTGTATTAAAGTGCTTCAGCAAAGGAGTGCGGTGATCAGATAAATGGATACCGTGTCAGGACGCTGCTGTATGGGGAACGAATTACAGATAAAAAAGTCAGGAGGAAGACCAGTGATGAGGCCGTTACAGTCAGAGTGACGAATGGTGATGGCAGCTTAAGTTGGGGTGAGGCAGTAGAAGAAATAATATGGCCTATATTCTAGATATATCTTGGAAGTAGAGAACTGGAAGCTACCAGAGGACTGGAAGCAAAATGCGGTTGTGATGTGAAAGAGAAAGAAAGGAGTCAGTGGGAGTTCTACTATTTTAGGTTTGATAGTGTAGTCATTTTCATAGTTTACCAAAGATTGCTGATTGTCCCTGAACCAACAGAATATCTTTCCTGTTTTTGCTATATGAGAAGAATGAACTCTGCTTGTTTGCCTTTGGATATGGGCACATGATGGTCTTTAGCTACTGAAATATGACAAGTGATACATTTTACTGGCATCCCTAAATGTCTCTCATCCTTTGTATGATTAACCAAATACCCTTTTTGACTCTGCTAAAACTGGCAGTGTCATAAATATTGGTTACTTCTGCAGTCTGAATTCTGGAGTGAGAACAGCATGGGGCAGAGCTCCAAGCCTAACCTAAAGCTGAAGAAGTGTGAGAGAGAAAACAGTTGATTCACCAAAATTCTGCAGGCTATTTTTTTCTGCAGTATATCCTAGACCATGTATAATCAATATATTTGGGCAACTGGAAAGACAAGATATTTATTTATCAAAGATCGGAGTAAGTAGGAGAGAGAATCTGAAATTTGATTATAAGGTTCAATTGCGGCTGAATCTGTGGGAAATTCAAGTACATATGTCACAGGAGCATAGAGCTTTGGGTAGAGCACTGATTGGTTGGAGATTAAAAATCAGAATCTGTCAAGACTGAGTATTTAGATATACAAGATTTGCACAAAATAACTTAGTGAGTGCAAGTAGATAAGAATACAGATTCTAACGCGTAAGCCTATGGCATGTTATTATTTAAAAGTCAGAAAGATAAGGAGGAAATAGAAATGAAAACTGGAAAGGAATTACCAATAATGTAGAATGGATATTGTCTTAGAAGTTAAAAAAAGAAATGTGTTAAAATGGAGGAAATGATAAAGAATGTTATGTGCTACTGACAATTTAAATATGATGAAATTTAACAATTAACCATTGGTTTTAGCAATGTGGAAATCATTAAAAAGCCTTTGTCCCTAGAGTGGCCAAGAAAACATCTGTTCAAGTGGTTTCTAAGGAGACTGGGAGAAGGATTGAAGATATGAAGTTTATGTACTCTGAGGGAAATATTTTGCTCAAAATGTTATCTGAAAAAAGTGGAAGCAGTATCTGAAATTAAATGTAACTAGAGAGAACATGTTCATCATGAAGGATGTTGTAGCATATGAAGCAGCTGTGAATGATCTAGCAGAAAGAAAAATATTGATGATGCAGGACAGAGAGCACAGTTGTGGGAAGAATGTCACCCAGTCGACAAAAAGGATTACTACTTAATACACTTATTTCATATACTTTTGTATCCTTGTCTGGAAAATCTCATGGACAGAGGAGCCTGGAGGGTTGCAGTCCATGGGGTCGCAAAGAGTTGGCCACGACTGAGCGACTAACATTGTGTTTATATTTAGTCTATTTATTTTAGTGCATGAACACTTCATCCAGTAATTTAAAGAAGTTCATGAAAGTGATTATAGGTATAGCCGTGGGCTCTCAGAGGAAATGTGAATCATACAGGGATGGAGGTAGGTGGGTATATGTAATGCTGAATGTGTGTGGATGTTCTTTTCTGCTTCCTTCTCTTCCTTCAATTAAGATAGGAAGTGACATACTCAACTTAAAGAGAGGATGCTGGTGATTTGAGAAGATGTGGAAGAGTTTTCTGAAAATATAGGAGCACAGGGGCTCCCCTGGCAGTCCTTTGTCTAAGACGCTTTTGTCCAACGCAGGGGCTGCAGGTTTGACCCCAGTCAGGGGACTAAGGGGCTCCCATGGTGGTCTTTTTCTAAGACTCCTTTCTTTCAATGCAGGGGCTGCAGGTTTGATCCCTGGTCAGGTGACTCAGGGGGTCCCCTGCTGGCTCAGTGATGAAGACTCCGCCTGCCAAGCAGGAGATGCAGGTTTGATCCCTGAGTCGGGAAGATCCCGTGGAGTAGGAAACTGTAACCCACTCCAGTATTCTTGCCTGGAGAATTCCATGGACAGAGGAGCCTGGTGGGCTATAGTTCATGGGGTTGCAAACGGTGGGACATGACTTAGCAACTAAAACAACAACCACACAACAGGGAACTAAGATCCCACATGCCGAGTAGTTCAGCCCAAAGGAAAAAAAAATATGTGGGAGCATGAGAGGATGAAGGAACGTAAATCAGAACATTAGACAGAAAAAAGTTACTGATTGTGAATTCAAGTCACCAAGGTCATCAGAGTTGCGTGTTGTAGTTTTCTTGTTTTTCCCTCTAATCCCAAGTCAGCTACATGATGCAGATGCAGAGTTGGCAGAGCAGACCTTGGAGCCTGCCTTGTTATACTGTCGTGGAGAGCGCAGGCAAGAAAGGGATGGAGCCCGACCCGAGTAAGCAGAAGAGAGGCCGAAAGCCATGAAGACCATATGCAAATTAGTGGGATCAGGGGACTGTCAGTTCAAGACGGGCGAATGAATTGTTTGATGCATATACTATTATAGGCAGGGAAGAAAATATTTACTAGTTGATAGTCTGGCAATTGGAGGAAAGATAATAGCCACAGTTCTGGACAATTTTTCTCCTTGTTTTTCCTATTGATAATGAAATGGCAGATAATTTTGATGACAATAAAATATCAGTACAGACTTGCTCAGCAATCACAAACCCCTGCTGAAGAAGGAAATATTACAAGTGTTAAATATGTCATGATTGCTCAATTCTTATAGTTAAATGCACTTATGGACTATTTGCCTTCACAATTCCTCAATTCCATTCTCATTTTGTGAAAATGATTGCTGTTAGTAACAGAAAAGAAAGCCTTAGGGGAAGAAAATAATCTTTTCCATGCCTATTTAATTCTAGGCTCTATATGTTTTAGAGAAGAATAAACCAATACACACAAAACAGCTATTTAAATTAATGAGCCCTGCCAATTATGGTCTAAATACTTGTAACTAAATATACTTTATTTTATTCATAAAAACTTGGAAATAATTACACCCAGAATCCTTAAAAATAAATTGCTAATTTCCAGCATGCATATAATTTCCTCTTGGATCTTATCATTTAAACCATGAAATGTTTCTGCATTTATATAAATATACATGTATATTTCTTGCAAAAAATGTTCTAAAAGAAGACAAATACTGATAAGGTAAGTATTTTTGTATTTAATGAGAACATGGAGCAAAAACTGAAATATAAAACTATGTGAGAAATAAAAGAATGAATATATCCAATGTATGGATAATTAAACCCACTTTTTTTTTTCTTTCATGAAAAATAATTTAAGTCCACTTGTAAATGGAAACCATATTATACTGTGAATGAATGAAATACACCTGGGATAAAATTGTGTCTTCAAGCAATTATTATGGGACAATTCTCTAAGCCTTAATTTTATCATTTATAAAATAAGAAAATATCTCTCTTCCTGTCTTGCTATCATTTTTGTTGTTCAGTTGCCAAGCCATGTCTGACTCTTCATGACCCCATGAACTGCAGTATGCCAAGCTTCTCTGTCCCTCACCATCTCCCAGAGTTTGCCCAAGTTCATGGCCAATGAATCCATGATGCCATCCAACTATCTCATCCTCTGTCACCTTCTCTTTACGCCTTCAATCTTTCCCAGCATCAGGGTCTTTTCCAATGAGTCAGCTGTTCGCATTGCTCTCTTTAAAAGGATTTAAAATTTACAGAGAATTAATAATTATCTTTAGGTATATTTTTACTTAATGTTAAATGAGGCTTCAATTTAGGCTTTAAAAATATCCAGTATTTAATTTACTCTATATTGACTGTTTACCTTAAGCCAGCACTTAATATACAAACTCTGAAATATTTTGCTAAAAGTTTTAAGATTCAAATAACCTCAGAGGAAAGTATTATTTGATATATTATATATAGAGAAAAGAAAAACAGTAAAAACATGCAGCTAGATGAATTTTTTCAAAATCAAAATGCCCTGTAATTGACGATTAGAGCATTCATTCCCCAAAAGACACCCCTCAACTCTGCACGTTAGAATAACCATACATGATGCAGGCGAGTCTCCTCTTGAAACCTACATAGATGGAATCATATTGCTACATGCAAACCTCTGTCTTTTATTGGCCTCTATTTTGTTTCTGAATTTCATCTATGTTCTTGAATATAATGTACTTCATCTTTTCTTTTAATTCATATTACTTCACTGGATGCATATACCAAATATTATTTATGCTTTCTTATGTTGATGGGAAGACATCTTATGTAGAAGGGGAGACAGTGAAACAGTGTCAGACTTTATTTTTTGGGGCTCCAAAATCCCTGCAGATGGTGACTGCAGCCATGAAACTAAAAGGCGCTTACTCCTTGGAAGGAAAGTTATTACCAACCTAGACAGCATATTAAAAAGCAGAGACATTACTTTGCCAACAAAGGTCCATCTGGTCAAGGCTATGGTTTTTCCAGTGATCATGCATGGATGTGAGAGTTGGACTGTGAAGAAAGCTGTGTGCCAAAGAATTGATGCTTTTGAACTGTGGTGTTGGAAAAGACTCTTGAGAGTCCCTTGGACTGCAAGGAGATCCAACCAGTCCATTGTAAAGGAGATCAGTCCTGGGTGTTCATTGGAAGGACTGATGCTGAAGCTGAAACTCCAGTACTTTGGCTACCTCATGCGAAAGTTGACTCATTGGAAAAGACCCTGATGCTGGGAGGGATTGGGGGCAGGAGGAGAAGGGGATGACAGAGGATGAGATGGCTGGATGGTGTCACCGACTCGATGGGCGTGAGTTTGAGTAAACTCCGGGAGTTGGTGATAGACAGAGAGGCCTTGTGTGCTGAGATTCATGGGGTCGCAAAGAGTCGAACACGACTGAACGACTGAACTGAACTGATGTTGATGGAGATTTGGTGTTCTTGCAAATGATAAAGTTTTAAATCTCATTATTCACATTTAGATCTACTATTGTTTTAATTCCCTTGGTGAGGGAGGGATTATTGTTGAGAGTTCTGGAGATGGACGAACCTAGGACATTGTAAAATATGGACTCATGGGATGACAGAAGCTTATTAGTCTCATACACTCATGAAATGAGGAAGGAGCATGTGTCGCACGATCTTACCTAGAAGTTTTACTCAGGTGCAAAGTGAATGACCAGGGACCATTGAGGCAGATTTAGCAGTATCAAGAGGTTGGCTGACTTCTAGCTCCCAAGGAAGACATCATCAGCTTGTTTGGAAAATGTGGACTGACAGGGATCTGAAACCTGCTACTCAAGGGTAAACAGGAACTGTGCCTGGCACCCTTGATGAGGAAGGATTTTGGCTGGGGGACGTTTCCCAAGGGAGCAGAGGGGGGAGTGTAACTTGCGGTTAGTCTCTTCGACATGTTCTTGGTTTCACACGCTGTCAAGACAACATGTGATGCTGGCCTTTAATTTGTCTTACACCACAGTAATCCATCCAGTAAAATTCATAATTTTTCCATATGGAAATTTGATTTACTTTATTGAAAAACAGATATGTGCTGCACAGTCTTATCACTTGTTTCATGAATCAATTAGTCTTTCTTGTGCATGTGCATTTTTAGAAGTTTTTGTTTCTCATGACTGTACTTGATAATTCTTATTTTAAGAATTCAACTTTTGTTTCAAAATATGTTTTGATGTCTTACTGAATCCATCAGTTTTTATTTCCTTGTTCAAGTTTACCTTGATTATGCCTGGACATTTGTATTTGCATATTTGTTTATGTTGTTCAGTTGCTAAGCCCTGTCCAACTCTGCAACTCCATGGAGCGGAACCACCAGGTTCTCCTGTCCTTCACTATCTCTTGCTCAAATTCATATACATTGAATCAGTGATGTTATATAACCATCTAATCTTCTGCTACTACTCTCTCCTTTTGCCTTCAATCTTTCCCAGCATCAAGGTTTTTCAGTGAGCTGACTCTTTGCATCAGGTGGCCCAAGTACTGGTACTTCAGCTTCAGCATTAATCCTTCCAATGAATATTCACTGTTGATTTCCTGTAGGGTTGACTAGTTTGATCTCCTTGCAATCCAAGAGTCTTCTCCAACACCACAGCTTGAAAGCATCAATTCTTCAGCACTCAGCCTTCTTTATGGTCCAACTCTCACATCCATACATGACTACTGGAAAAAAAACCATAGCTTTGACTATATGGACCTTTGTTGGCAAAGTGATTTCTCTGCTTTTTAATATGCTGTCTAGGTTTGTCAGCTCTCCTTCCAAGCAGCAAGTATCTTTTACTTTCATAGCTGCAATCACCATCTGCAGTGACTTTGGAGCCCAAGAAAATAAAATCTGTCACTGTTTCCACTTTCCCCCCTTCTATTTGCATGAAGTGATGGGACAGGATGCATTAGTTTTCTGAATTTGAGTTTTAAGCCAGCTTTTTGACTCTCTTCTTTTACCTTTATCGAGAGAATTTTTAGTTCATCTTTGCTTTCTGCCAATAGAGTGATATCTGCTTATCTGAGGTTGCTGATATTTCTCCTGGCAATCTTGATTCCAGCTTGTGAGTCATCCAGCCTGGCATCTCACATGATATATTCTTCATAGAAATTTAGTAAGCATGGTGACAATATACAGCCTTGATGTATATTGCCCCAACTTGGTTGTTCCAAGTCCGATTCTATCTGTTTCTTCTTGATGGGCATACAGGTATTTCTGGGGGCAGATAAAGTGGTCTGGTATTCCCATCTGTTTAAACATTTTCCAGTTTGTTGTGATCCACACAAAGACTTTAGCATTGTCAAAGAAGCAGAAGCGGATATTTTTCTGGAATTTCTTTGCTTTCTCTATAATCCAACAAATGTTGGCATTTTGATAAATTTGATAATTGCCTTTCAATTTCAAACACAGTAACCTATTTGAATTTTTATTTTGACCATATTCAATTTATATATCAGCTGTAGGAAAATTGAAAATATCAACTTTTCAACTCATGAATTTGACACAATAACATGGAGAATAGGTTATGAAATAAGACACAATATAGATCTTATCCTGTAGTGTATATGTTGTACCATTCAGATCTTTCTGTTTTACATAAAGCCTAATCCATAAAAGAACCCTCAAGGTGGTGGTTCTAAAACAAACAAACAAAAAAACAAACAAAAAAAAAAAACAAGAGAAGGGTAAAACCTGCTACAGTTCTTTCTCATAAAACAGGTTCAAGTAAGTCATTGATTTTCATTATTTCCCTTCACCATAGCCAATCTAGATTTCTCTTAGAATCAGTCAAGACTTTAGCAAATCTAGTTACCTGATGGAGGGTCTTGGATTTTATCCTCAAGAGACTGGGAATCTTTTGCTTTACCCTTTTCAGTCTGTGGTTGCTACACTGTATGTTTGTAGTAATCACTCCACAAGGAACATCAAGAGGTTAATCCCTTGAGTTGTGTATTTATTCTTTGCAGATTTCTGTCTTGTAGCAACCTTAGCTCTTTAGGTTACTTAGAACAACTTGATCCACATCTTAACTCATTTTCTTTGCTTTTTAGTTTTTTAGCATGAACAAATGACTATATGATAGTCATAACTTCAGGTTCAGTGGAACTCTCACCATACCCCACCCCCACCAAGAGAAAGAAGTCATCGTCCAGGGACAAGTAGTTCCAATTTGGTACAGCCTAAATCATCAGGACAGAGTGCATATGTTTTGCAAGAATTGTGGAATTGACATGATGTTTGTACTCTTTGCTTGCTCAACCCATGTAAATATATATTTGGATGCAGCTATATATATAGGCTGTTGATACAATGTGACTATTACCTCTAAGAGGACAGCACCTGAAATTTCAGAAAGTGGACCAAGTGCTTTAAGCTATGTTTTTTTTTAAATTGAACATTCCACCATTCTGTTAGTCAACCTATTTTCATTGATATAGTAGCTGAGAGGACAAGTGGTCCCTGTGACCATGAACCTATAGTCCCCTCTCTTTTACTAGCAAGCCACTCTTGAGCTGGAACTATTTCATTCAAGATCCCATGCTGTTGTATTGGACAGCTCCTAAACCTTCAGATATCTGTAGTTGCAGATTGACTGCAAACAGGATAGACAAACCCACATCAAGAGTAGATGTCAATTTTGATAAGAAAAAAGTACTGGTCCTGTAAAATGTCTGACTGGATTCCTAAGCAGATGGCGAAATAATCTGGGCTCAGTTTTGATCTCTGCTATTGGCATATAGAATGACCAGCAAGGACAATGGCAGAAATAGCCTTAGTAAAAAGATCATCTTTGAGGCCACTGTGCCAGGTTGAAAAACATGGCATTAGAGAGACAATTTGCCTTATGAATACATAATTATCACTAGGTGAGGAATTCCATTTGCAATCACAACATAGTTAAGAGTTCATGAGGACTAAGTAGTTTATGTACATTAAGTTTTGTCTCCACTTGTATTAAATAGGGTATTACCATTGCAAATGGAGAATCTGAGTTTTCTCTACAATAGGAAAGGATTATATTTGATATGAAGGATGTGCTTTTAGAGCATATGAAAATGTTTATTTCTCACAAGGACTAAAGAAAAAGTGTTCAACTGTTCCATAAGAGCTCTATAAGAGAATATAAAAAGAAATCCATACTTTCTTTTAGTGGGTTAGTAGCTTCATAGAAGCTGGACACAGTGCATTATAATAGAAGGTTATTCTTATTCTAGGCATTTAGAAATCATTAACCTTTAGGATGTACAGAATGCTTGGAGGCTGATCAAAGCAAACTCACATAAGTTATTGAGTAAGTATATTCATGGACAGATGATATAAAATGGAGGTAGCTTCAAATAGGAAGGAAATGAAACATATCTTGCAATCAATTATGTCAAGTAAAATACCTTCACATCTTGACAATGGGTGGCTTTGACTGATGGATTCTGCTGTGGTTTAGGTGTCTTCCAACTAGCTAATACTCATCAGCTGTGAGCAGAATTGGAATTTCTGCACTCTATTGACTCTCCTTTTCCAAATATAGTGGTTTATTTGTATCATTGAAGACTGCAGTTCCTTGAAAGATAATTTACTGAGAGTGAGAAATATGATAGATTGTGTTTATGTCTCCTCATCTATCTCAAAATTAGTGCTTAATTTGTTTTATTATTTTTAAAATTCCTGTTTAGGAAGAGTAACCCCAAAGCACATTTCATATACTTGTATATGCCAAGTGTTATGAGCTGTAATCTAATTTTGGAAGGCAAGAGAACAAAAGAGAGGGTAGTAGAAGGTCAGTGAAAGGAAAAGTATTGGAGCAGTATTGAAAAAAGAAAAAAACTGAGCTCAATAATTAAATAATTTAATGTGTTTGGAAAGAACCACTATCATAGGCTCTTCTCAGAGACCCATGCTGTTGTTAGTGAAATTAGAGACTAGAACTACTACAGTGAGAAATGCACTGAACACTTTAAAATCCAACTGTTCCCAGGACTTCCCTGGTGGTCCGATAGTTAGGACTTCACATTCCAGGGCAGGGAGTGTGGGTTTGACCTCTGGCTGGGGAGCCGAGACCCCACAGGCCTTGTGGCTAAAAAACACAACATGAAACAGAAGCTACGTTGTAACAAATTCAATCAAGACGTCAAAAAAAAAAAAAAAAAAACTTTAAATAAATAAATAAAATCCAATTGTTCTCAAACACTTCTGACTATATTCCAGACATTTGTCTATTCCTGTATATGTGATAACAAGTGTTTACGGTAAGCCCCCCGTGAACAAATGTGTTCCATTTGGAGAGCATGCTTGTGAGCTCAATTTGTTCACGAGTCCAACAAATTTAGCCTAGGTACCCAACTAACACAAACAGCTATATAGTACTGTGCTGTAATAGGTTTATAACACTTTTCACACAAATAATCCATAAAAAAAAGACAAAAAATAAAGAACACATTTTTCACCCTGCAGTGCGGTACCTTCCAAAGAACAGTAGTATAGGACACCAGCTGGCCTCCAGGGGCTGGCGTCCAGTGAGCAGGCAAGAAGAGATACTGACTAGCGGAAGGACGGGAGGTGGGAGACGGCAGAGCTGAGGGTCGCTGGCGATAGGAAGGCAGGCAAGCTGCGATTTCAGACATTCCTGACATTGATGGCACAGGTTCTGGTTCCTTGCTGGGCGAAGTGCATGCTTGTATCTTTAAAAGTTCACAACCTGAAAGTTCCCATGTAAGGGAATTACTGCATTTTCTTATGACCTTTCCTCATCTTTCACTGCTCTCCATAGCCCTCTCCAGCTGTAATTCTCATTGTTTTCTGAAGATAGTACAGTCTTAGGGTGGATCCTGCATCATTCTGAATGATGAATATGTGAACTGTTGAGAGAGAAAGTATATCCCAGTAGCAGAAAAGAAACCAGAAGAAATTGACTTGAGAAATCTTCAGGGATTCATTACTTTCTAGGTTCCTGGTCTATAGCAATAGATGATGCAGAATTTGTTTGCCACAGCTTTCCTTGTGTATGGGAAGATCTCGATTCCCTTGTAATAATTGAGATATATCACAGATCTCTGTTGACTTGTAGGTGTAACCCCATTCCCAGTGTGTCCTAGAGAGGATGCTTACATGAATCTTGAAGGTAACAAGGCATAGACTAGAAAACTAACTATGGAAAAACAAATATTTCAGAAACAAAGGGAAATACCTATGTTGCATTATGACACTGAGGACTTCTGTTATTATTACTGATGTTATAGTGAAGAAGAAGTCACGGTAGCAACATAAACACAAATGTAAACTGTTAGTAAGCCATTAATAATACAACTTCAAGCCAATACCATTTAAGGATGAAAAGGTGAACAACAGGAATAAATATTGGGTGGCTTTAAGAGACTTACTAAAACTTCATATCTAAGGGAACGGTGGGACTTCTGAGGAACAAAAGTGTGCTATATGAGGGAGACTAGAATGTGCCTTCTGGCAAGCATAACCAGACGCATCTCTGCAATAACAGTCAGTCAGCAACAGGGCATTCCTGCCAAGCAGCAGGAACATATTTCAATTTCAAAATATCAACATTAGTTCAGGAATTGCAAGCTCACTGGTGAAGATAAAGTGAAGAGTTTCAGGGAAGAAGACAGAGAAAAATTAATTTATATAGAGCTTTAAAATTGTGGCGGCCCAATCACAACTACATAGCAAGCTTTGAAGTATTCCTTATGAACAGGATAGGTAGTGTTTATTTAGACTTGGATGGCACAATGGTTTGTTTTAAAACATTCTCCAGGTAATTCTATTATTCATCAAGTAACGAGAATTATTGCCCTGGAAAGGAACCATACCTAAGAAGCCTTGTGTATTAAATTTAGAGTTTGCACATAAAAGCTCTAGAGAAACCTTGAAAAGCTTTAGTTGGGTAAATTCTTATTTTGGTGTGAAGGTTCAATTGTAACAACTTTAGCCCATATACAAGAAGATAGCAGGAGAAATGACAAAGGCCTCATGCCCCATAGTAGGGAAGGCATAAGAAGAGAGAATGTAAGAGGAAATTAGCAGTCAAGGTGGATTTACCAAGAGCCACTAGAGCTTCACAAAGTGGTTACTGAGTAGTTCTTAATTCAAAGAGTGTATAAAAATAGTCATTGCACAACTAATTAAAATGTCCTGAAATCTTACTGCTCATAAAAAAAGAAATTTTATGGAGTTTTCAAATTTTACAGTAATTTGAGAATTTTCAAGACCAGCTTTAGAGTCATGTATGGATGTAAGAGTTGGACTGTAAAAAAAAAACTGAGCACTGAAGAATTGATGCTTTTGAACTGTGGTGTTGGAGAGGACTCTTGAGAGTCCCTTGGACTGCAAGGAGATCCAACCAGTCCATTCTAAAGATCAGTCCTGCGTATTCACTGGAAGGACTGATGTCGAAACTGAAACTCCAATACTTTGGCCACCTGATGCAAAGAGCTGACTCATTGGAAAAGACCCTGATGCTGGGAGGAATTAGGGGCAGGAGGAGAAGGGGACAACAACGGATGAGATAGTTGGATGGCATCACCGACTCAATGGACATGGGTTTGGGTGGACTCCAGGAGTTGGTGATGGACAGGGAGGCCTGGCGGGCTGCGGTTCATGGGGTCGCAAAGAGTCGGACATGACTGAGCAACTGAACTGAACTTAGAGTCACAGCAAAACTAAGTCAGGGGGAGTTCAGAGATTTCTTATACTCCCTGACCCGTACCTCCATAACTTCCCCCGTTCTCAGCATCCCCCAACAGAGTGGTACATTCATTACAAGTGATGAACCTACATTGACACATTATTGCCATCCAAAGTCCACAGTTTGCATTGGGAATTACTCTTGGAGTTGTACAATTTGTGGGTTTGAACAAATGGATAATGACATGTATCAAACATTATCGTGTCATATAGAGGAGTTTTACTAACCGAAAAATTCTTTGTGTTCTTCCTATTTATCTCTCCCTCTCCCCTACCCCTGGCAATCACTGATCGTTTTATTGTCTTCACAGTTTGCTTTTTCCAAGATGTCACACATTTGGAGTCATATAGTATGTAGCCTTTTCAGTTTGGCTCCTTTCACTTAATTATGTGAGTTGAAATTTCCTCTGTGTCTTTCATGCCCTGGTAGCTTGTTTCTTCTTGGCCCTGAATAGTATTCCACTGTCTGGGTGTACCACAGTTTATTTCAGTTCAGTCTCTCAGTCGTGTCCACCCTTTGCAACCCCATGAACTGCAGCACACCAGGCCTCCCTGTCCATCACCAACTCCTGTAGTTTAGCCAAAGTCATGTCCATTGTGTCGGTGATGCCATCCAGCCATCTCATCCTCTGTCGTCCCCTTCTCTTCCTGCCCCCAATCCCTCCCAGCATCAGGGTCTTTTCCAAAGAATCAGCTCTTTGCATTAGGTAGCCAAAGTATTGGAGTTGCAGCTTCAGCATCAGTCCTTCCAATGAACACCCAGGACTGATCTCCTTTAGGATGGACTGACTGGATCTTCTTGCAGTCCAAGCGACTCTCAAGAGTCTTCTCCAACACCATAGTTTAAAAGCATCAATTCTTCTGTGCTTAGCTTTCTTTATACATCTACAAAAGGACTTTTTAGTTGTTTCCAAGTTTTGACAATTATGAAAATTATCAATAAAGTTGCTATAAACATCTTTGTGCAGTGCTTGTGGGCATAAGTTTTTAACTCATTATAGTAAAACCAAAAACTCTGAATGTTAGATCTTATGGTAAGTCTAAATGTAATTTTGTAAGAAACCACTAGATTGTTTCCTAAAGTGACTGAATCTTTCTGTACACCCATTGACAATCAATGACAACTTTGTTGTTTCACATCCTTATCAGCATTTGGTTTCAGTGTTCTGAATTTTGGCCATTCTGATGTATAATGATACCCTTTTTATGTTTTAATGGCCTCGTGATATATGATATCAAGCTTCTTGTTATATGTGTATTTGCTATCCATATATTTTCTTTGCTGTGATATTGGTTAAGTTTCTCATCCCATTTTTTAAAATTAATAATCAGTTTGCTTAGTTTTTGTATATTTTGAGTAGCAGTCCTTTACCATATGTGTCTTTTGCATGTTTTTTTTTAATTTGTGACTTGACTTCTCACTCTCCTGACTATGTTGTACAAAGTAATCTTTTTGAAATATTTAATGGGCTTAAATTCATCCATTCTTTCTTTCATGAATCATGTCTTTGGTGTTTTATTTTAAAAGTCATCACCATACTCAAAGTCATCTAGATATTCTCTTATGCTATCTTCTAGGAGTTTTAAAGTGTATGTTTTACATTAGGTCTGTGATCTATTCTGAGTTAATTCGTGAAATAGATAAGCCTCTGTCTATGCTGTTGCTTCTTCTTCTTGCTGTTGTTCTTTCCACATGACGTCCTCTGTTCAGAAACTACTTCCTGAAAAGACGTCTTTTGTCTATTGTATAGTCTTTGCTCCTTTGTCATATAAATTGACCACCATTGTATGTGAGTCTATTTCTAGCTCTCTATTCTGTTTCACTGATCTATACTTATTCCTTCCCCAACATTACAGATTCTTAATTACTGTGGCTTTATAGTAATTTGTGAAATCAAGTAGTGACAGTTATTCAACTTTGCTCTTCTCTTCAACATTATTGACAATTCTGAGCCTTCTCCCTCTCCATATAAACTTTGGGATCCCAGCAAGCTATTACATGTATGTTGATCTTGAAAAAAATTGCTGGGATTTTTTGATATTACAATGAATCTATAGACCAATTTAGGAAAAAAACTGTACTTTGGCAATATTAAGATATTGTCAGTTCAGTCAGTTCAGTTGCTCAGTTGTGTCCAACTCTTTGCAAACCCATGGACTGCTTCATGCCAGTTCTCCCTGTCCATCACCAACTCCCAGAGTTTACTCAAATGCATGTCCATTGAGTTGGTGATGGCATCCAGTCATCTCATCCTCTGTCATCCCCTTCTCCTCCTACCTTCAATCTTTCCCAGCTTCAGCGTCTTTTCAAATAAGTCAGTTCTTCCTGTTAAGTGACCAAAGTATTGGACCTTCAGTTCAGCATCTGTCCTTCCTATGAATATTCAGGACTGATCTCCTTTAGGATGGACTGGTTGGATCTCCTTGCAGTTCAAGGGACTCTCAAGAGTCTTATCCAACACCACAGTTCAAAACCATCAGCTCTTTGGTGCTCAGCTTTCTTTATAGTTCGACTCTCACATCCATACATGACTGCTGGAAAAATCCCAGCTTTGACCTGATGGACCTTTGTTGGCAAAGTAATATCTCTGCTTTTTAATATGCTGTCTAGGTTGGTCATAACTTTTCTTCCAAGGAGCAAATGTCTTTTAATTTCATGGCTGCAGTTAGCATCTGCAGTGATTTTGGAGCCCCCCAAAATAAAGTCTGCCACTGTTTCCACTGTCTCCCCATCTATTTGCCATTAAGTGATGGGACCAGATGCCATGATCTTAGTTTTCTGAATGTTGAGCTTTAAGCCAGCTTTTTCACTCTCCTCTTTCACTTTCATCAAGAGGCTCTTTAGTTCTTCTTCACTTTCTGCCATAAGGGTGGTGTCATCTGCATATCTGAGGTTATTGATATTTCTCCCGGCAGTCTTGATTCCAGCTTGTGAGTTATCCGGCCTGGCATTTCACATGATGTATTCCATACAAACTTAAATAGATAGAGTGATAGCATTCAGCCCTGACATACTCCTTCCCAATCTTGACCCAGTCCATTGTTCCAGGTCCAGTTGTAACTATTGCTTCTTGTTCTGCATACAGGTTTCTCAGGAGGCAGGTAACGTAGTCTGGTATTTCTCCCTCTTTAAGAATTGTCCACAGTATATTTTTAATTCCCACAGTCAAAGGTTTTAATGTAGTCAATGAAGCAGAAGTAGATGTTTATTTCCATAATTCTCTTGCTTTTTTTATGATCTGATGGGTGTTGACAATTTGATCTCTGGTTCCTCTGTCTTTTCTATATCTAGCTGTACATCTGGAAGTTTTTGGTTTAGGTATTATTGAAGCCTAGCTTGAAGGATTTTGAACATTACCTTGCTAACATGTGAAATGAGTACAGTTTGCAGTAGCTTGAATATTCTTCAGCATTCCCCTTCTTTGGAATTAGAATGAACACGGACCTTCTCCAGGCCTGTGGCCTGCTGGATTTTCCAAATTTGCTGGCATATTGAGTACAGCACTTTCACAGCATCATCTCCTGGAATTGGAAACTGCTCAGCTGTAATTCCATCACCTTCATTAGCTTTGTTCATAGCAATGCTTCCAAAGGCCCACTTTACTTCACATTCCAGAATGTCCTGCTCTAGGTCAGTGACCACATCATCATGTTTATTTTGTTCATTAAGACCTATTTTGTACAGTTCTTCTGTAATATAGTTTTGTAATGTATTTGTATTCAATTGCCAAAACATTTTAAATTTTCTCTTTCTGGCTCTAGACTCTATATTGCCATATTCCTTTGTGCGTGGAATTTTCCAGGCAAGAATACTGGAGTGGGTTGCTGTTTCATATTCCAGGAGAGCTTCCTGACTCAGGTGTTGAATCTACATTTCTTATATCCTCTGCATTGACAGGCTGGCTCTTTACCACTATCACCATCTAGGAAACCCTATTTATCTCTATGAATATTTGTATAAAAAATGTGTATATTTCAATTTGTCTAAAACAATGCCTGTCTGTACTTTATTTTTATCCAACTTTTCCTAAAGTTCTGTTTTCTTTGTTGTTTTTAATTGTACTGGTTGGTTTTTTTAGCCCCTCTCTTTGTTCACCCTAGGTGTTAAATGTGTTACTGCCTTAATAATGTAATGGTTAAAATAACATGAATACTAGGTAACAGTGTATCATACATACTCTGCAGTAAGCATCATTCTAAGATACTTACACACATTAAATAATGTAACTACCAGAATAACTGTAAAGTAAGCACTGTTGCTACCTTGCCATCATTCTGCAGTTAAGAAAACTTGCAGGGTTAAATGTACAAAACACGCTGTTCTCTTCCTGCCCTAACAAAACTTAAACACACCTTAAAAAATCAAGTTGCTCTGTAAGTAATATAAATGCCTGCTGGAAGATTCCAGCAGTATTTTCTGCCTGCTGGAGGAAACTCTTAAAAAAAAAAGAAAAAAAACACTAACATGTCAAGCAATATATTATTAGCAATATCTATCACCCAGTCATACATTACTAGGCATACAAAGAAGCTAACCAATTTGGCCTATAACCAGAAAAGAGATTCATCAACAGAAACAGACTTAGACATGATATAGATGACAGAGTTGCCAGACAAGCACTTTAAAAAGGCTGTCTTAAATATGCTTAAGTATTTTAAAGAGTGTTAATTTGGAGGTTTCAGGACTAAGCATACATTTACCCTTCATTTGGACAATCTGGATTCCATCTCCTGCATCATCCCTGCCCCTCACCCGTGACAATGAAGAGTTGTCAAACGCCTTCGAAGACTCTCTTCTGAAATATGTATGCTCCTCTGGGTTAAAGAGTGGGCCTAAGTATAAGTCCCACATTTGGATATCTGACTTTTCTGAATTAATATCCGATATTTCTTTTTTGCTTCAGTATCTGAGGAATGCCTTTAAGCAAATTCTGTAGACGTTTTAAGGTTTTTGAATCCCCACTGATTCAACTTAACTTGACTTGAATTATCTTGTCTGCTGGTCCTTAAATCTAACATACACTAATATGTAAATAGCTACTTTCATGCTTTTATGTTGTTTATTATTCTATTGCTATGTTGCCCTTTACACTCCTCTTTAGCTCATTGTTTATACTTACTTTTTTCATTTTAAATAAGTATAAATAAGAGTAAATTATTTATCATATATTCATCTTACTCTTTAGCCTGGATTTTTTTTAAATTAGTTTCATGTTTCTTCTTTACTAAAATGAGGAATAGTAGATAGTTTTAAAGTCCATAAAGTTAACTATCCTTAGATGTACAGTTTAATGATATCATATACTTACATCCATGTGTACCCAAATAATATAAAACACTTTTATAGATCTTATATGGTACCTTGTATGTTTCCTCATCTATAACACTATTATGGCTCTGTCTTTATTGGTTAATTAAACAATTTAGTTGGTTAATATTGTTGATCAATTCACATGTACTTACTTGTTCCATAACCTACAAAGAAACATATGCAAAAATCTCCACCAGTGAATGTGGATTTGTGTATGCTGCTTTAGTTCATATTTCGTGTTAAATGTCACAGCTATATTTTTAGACAAATACTTAATTAGCATTGATATATATATATTTTTTAATTAATGACTTGTTATTATGGTATTAATATTTTATTTCTAGATAGTTGAAATATTTTTCTCTTTGTTTTGATTTCAGCAATTTGGCTGTGATATTTTGTTTATTTGATTGTATATTTGGGATTTTTTTCTTTCTGAGGAGGTTATTGTTTTATTTTGTTTGATATTTATCCTGCTTTTGTTTTATGAGGCTTCTTGAATGCCTGGTTAGGTATATTCTTTCAATTAAAACAAAATTATTTTTCTGAAATATTGATCCTGCTCCATTTTTTTCTCTCTCCAATTTTTTGAAGTGTCAGTCAGTATGCCAATTTAATGAACAGTATTACTTTGCTTTATTGCTCTCTGTTTGGAAAATTTGTGTGATATGTCTCTGAGTTTTGCCAAGAGAACCAACCGGTCATAGTAAACACCCTCTTCCAATAACACAAGAGACAATTCTACATGTGGACATGTGGTCAATACAGAAATCAGATTGATTATACTCTTTGCAGCCAAAGATGGAGAAGCTCTATACAGTCAGCAAAAACAAGACCGGGAGCCGACTGTCGTTCAGACCATGAACTCCTTATTGCCAAATTCAGACTTAAATTGAAGAAAGTAGGGAAAACCACTAGACCATTCAGGTATGACATAATCAAGTCCTTTACGATTATGCAGGGGAAGTGACAAATAGATTCAAGGGATTAGATCTGACAGAAAGAGTGCCTGAAGAACTATGGACAGAGGTTTGTGACATTGTACAGGAGGCAGTGATCAAGACCATCTCTGAAAAAAGAAATGCCAAAAGGCAAGATGGCTGTCTGAGGAGGCCTTACAAACAGCTGAGAAAAGAAGAGAAGTGAAAGGCAAAGGGGAAAAGAAAAAATAAATCCCTTTGAATGCAGAGTTGCAAATAACAGCAAGGAGAGATAAGAAAGCCTTCCTCAATGACCAATACAAAGATATAGAGGAAAACAGCAGAATGGAAAAGACTAGAGATCTCTTCAACAAAATTAGAGACACAAAGTGAATATATCATGCAATAATGGGCACAGTAAAGAACAGAAATGGTATGCACCAAAATAGAAGCAGAAGATATTAAGAAGAGGTGGCAAGAATACACAGAAGAACTGTACCAAAAAGATCTACACGACCCAGATAATCACGATGGTGTGATCACTCACCTAGAGCCAGACTTCCTGCAATGCAAAGTCAAGTGGGCCTCAGAAAGCATCACTTTCGTGATGGAAGTCCAGTTGAGTTATTTAAAATCCTGAAAAATGATGCTGTGAAAGTGCTGCACTCAGTATGCCAGCAAATTTGGAAAACTTAGCAGTGGCCAAGAGATCCAACCAGTCCATCCTAAAGGAAATCAATCCTGAATATTCACTGGAAGGACTGATGCTGAAGCTGAAACTCCAGTACCTTGCCCATCTGATGCAAAGAACTGACTCATGAAAAAAGACCCTGATGCTGGGAAAGATTGAAGGCAGGAAGAGAAGGGGACGACAGAGGATGAGAAGGTTAGATGGCATCACTGACTTGATGGACATGAGTTTGAGTAAACTTTGAAAGTTGGTGATGGACAGGGATGCCTGACATGCTGCAGTCCATGGTTGTCACAAAAAGTCGGACACAACTGAGAGACTGAAATGAACTGTGAGCACAAATTGCAGTTTATATCCTAATACTGTATTAGAACAAAAACCTAATAGATAATATTGACAGCTGATATTTGCTCTCATGCATGGATAACTTTTGTCCTGTTATTAAATTTTTATTAGTAATTAAAATTGCAGAATTAGAAATAATGTAGGTCTCTTTTCAAAAGCACAATATATATTAGTTGATTTTTATACACAAAAATTAATAACTGTATTCTGATTAATAACTCAAAAGACATTAAATACATATCATAAATGGCAATATGCTGTTTTAGATACATGTGAGAAGGGCAAAAAAGGAAAAATCCTTTTAGTGAGTGAATAGAAAATATAAAAAACTTTTGTCTTATACATATGAAAAGGAAAATACATAGGAATGAAAATTGGTACTGTCACTTAGGAAAATTGTATGGAGGTTCCTAGAAAACTTCAGACAGAAATAATAGAACTACCTAATGACTCAGCAATTCTACTCTTGGGTGTGCCCCTGGAGAAAAGACTTATTTGAAAAGTACACACAGGCCAGTATTACTTACAGTAGCTAAGATACGGAAGCAGCCTATTTGTTCATCAACAGACAAATGGGTAAAGATGTGGTCCATATATACATTCATGGGAATGTTACTCAGCCATAAAAAGAGTGGAATTATGCTATTTGTAGCAACAAAGATGGACCTAGAGAATATTATGCTTAGTGAAATTAATCAGAAAAAGACAAATAGTGTATGATATCACTTATATGTGGAATCTACAAAAATAAATAAATAAATATATATATATATATATAAAACTAAGGAGAAACAGACTCATAGATATATATATTAAAAAAAAAAAAAAGAAGCTAGTGGTTAATGGTAGGGAGAGTGAGGGGTGAGGGGCAATCCCATGGTTAAGACTTCACCTTCCAATGTATGGGGTGTGGGTTCAATTCCTGTTTAGGAAGTTAAGATCTCACATACCTCATGGCCAAAAAACAAGATATAAAACAGAAGCAACATAAGCAAAATCCATAAGGCTTTAAAAATGGTCCCCATCAAAAAAAATAAAGTAACACCTACTGTATGTAAAAATAGATAAACTACAAGGATGTATTGTACAACCCAGGGAATTATAGCCATTTTCTGGTATGTTCTATAGCAATACTGAATTACTGTGCTGTACCCTTGAAGGAAATATAATATGATAAATCAACTATCAAAGTGAAAGTGTTACTCACTTAGTTGTGTCTGACTCTTTGAGACACCACAGATTGTAGTCTGCCAGGCTTATCTGTCCATAGGATTCTCTAGGCAAGAATACTGGAGTGGGTTGCCATTTCCTTCTCTGGGGGAATCTTCCCAACCCAGGGATCAAACCCAGGTCTCTTGCATTGCAGGCAGATTCTTTACCATCTGAGCCACCAGGGAAATCAACTATAATTCAATCTAAGAAAGAAAATAAAGATACTTTGTATTAAAGAAAAAAGCTGAAATTTAAGTACAGAATGATAGTAAATATTGGCAAGACTCTTAAAAACTATCTAGATCATATACGGCTTCCCTGGTGGTTCAGAGGTTAAAGCATCTGCCTGCAATGCTGGAGACCTGGCTTCAATCCCTGGGTCGGGAAGATACACTGGAGAAGGAAATGGCAACCCACTCCAGTATTCTTGCCTGGAGAATCTCATGGACATTGGAGCCTGATAGGTTATAGTCCACGGGGTCGCAAACAGTCAGACACGACTGAGCGATTCACTTTCACTTTCACTTTCACAGATCATATATAAATAACTTCTATATATTATAAAAAACATAAAAAAGAAAAAAAATAAAAGTAACCTAATAGGAGAACAGATCCAAAAATATAAAAACTCAGTTTAAAAAAGATCCTGAGTTTCCAATAAATATTCAAAATATATAGTTCTATAAATCAGGAAAGTGGTATTTCATATTCATAAGTTTAAAAAGATAAACATCTCTGATAAAGACAAATTTTTTTAAGAACATGGTAGTATTAAAATACTCCTCTATGGTTAGATTATAACTATTAAAACCACTTCATGGATAAATTTTTTCATTGTTATTTTAATCAAAAGAAGAGATATAGAGTTAGAACCCAGCCTTTTCATTTGCATTCATATGAGGGTATAATTAATAGTGTTCCTACATGATTTGTAAGTTAAAAATGCAGACTAGCAAAATTGTCCATTAAAAGATAAATAAATGTATTTTAAATTAATAGGTTCCCAAACAATGATATTTAATTCAGCAGTTGAATTGAATAAACATCATACACATGAATATTGGAAAAGTAATATTGAAAAAAATAAGCAATTGATTACAAAGTAGCTACAATATGATTCTTGTACTTGTAAAGTTAAAACAATGATATATTTTAAATTATATTATACTTTTAAATTATATTATACTTTTAATTTCAAAATATACATACAAATATGAGAGTAAAACAAATGATTATATTTGCTTTTTATATCTGATGAGATGTTTTGCTTTTAACCATACTTTCCATTTTTAAAATTTAAAAAGGTTCAAATTAAATATGGTAAAATGTTGCCAGCTGTTAAACTTAAGGTGTTGAGTATACATTTTCTGTAGTTTAAATTCGTGTGAATTAATTTGCAATTAAACATAAATAAATCATTACACTGACATCTACCTTTTAATTATTGTTCTTATACTTTTAATTAGTCTTTTCATGCTTTTTTAAAATGGTTGCAAATATTATAAAAATATCTATTGGCAACTTCATGGAGTTGAAATTTCAAATATTTTGAAAATTATTTTCATTATAAGCAAATTCACTGTGATCAGAATCCTGATTGTTATATAACATCTTCTGTCTTAAGGGAAATAAATCAAGAAAATGACACACAAAGTTTTGTGAATATATGTGATTTTTTTCAAATAAAAATTCCATTAAATCTTATTAAATAATTAAACTACAGGATAAACAACTTACAGTTTTTTTTTTAGTAAGATATGCAATTTTGCCAGCTGCATCAAGGGAAAAAAAAAGATAGAGAGCTCAAATAAAATCAGAAATGAAAAAGGAGAATTTATTAAAAACACTGCAGATATACAGAGGATCATACAATATTATTATGAACAATAACATGCTAAGAAAATGAACAACTGAGAAGTTATGGATGAATTCTGAGAAATGTGCATTCTCCCAAGATTGAATCAGAAAAAAAAAAATACAAAATATGAACAGACCAATTACTAGTAATGGAATTAAATCAGTTTATTTTTCTATTTTTTAAGCTTTCAACAACCAAAACTCTAAGACAATACTTCACAGGCCTGAAGTAGGCCTCATAGGATAGGCCTCAGCATTCTCTAAGTATGTTTTAAAATTGCAGAGGAAGGATCACTTTCAAATTCATTCTGTGAGGCCAGAGTTACCCTGAAACCAAAAAATACAACAACAAAGACAACAACAAAAATTACAGATCGATTTTAATGATAAATATAGACACAAATATCCTCAACAAGATAATAGGAAATTAAATTTCATAATACTTTAAAGGTATCATGCACCACAGTCAAATGGGATTCATCCCAGGGATATAAAAATGGTTCAGCAACTATAAATTGATTGATTATTGAAATAAGGACTAAAAGTCATATCATAATCTGAATAGATACAGAAACATTTTTTTACAACATTTAGCTTCAATTTATTAAAAAGAAAAAAAAACTCTCAACAAAATGGGTACAGTGGGAACATACTTCAACATAATAAAGGCCATATATGACAAACCTAAAACTAACATAATACTTCATTGCTAAAAACTGAATTTTTTTTTCTAACATCAGGAACCAGACAAGGATTTCTAATCTCACCACTTTCATTCAACATATTTTGAGACAGTCTAGTCAAAGCAATCAGATAAGAAAAAGAAATAAAAGTAATCCAGATTGGAAAGGAAGAGGTTAAACTTCAATTGTTTACAGATGACATGATGCTATATATAGGACATCCTAAAAATACTACAAAAAAAATGTATTAACTCAATGAATTCTGCAAAGCTGCAGGATACAAAATTCATGTGCAAAAATCATGTTGCATTTCTATATCCTAACAGTGAACTATCTGAAAGAGAAATTTAAAAAACAGTCTCATTTAAGATTGCATCAATAATAATGAAATACCTAGGAATAAACCCAACTAGGAGGTAAAAGATGTGTATTCAGAACACTAAAAGTCACTGATGAAAGAAATTGAAGATGACACTAACAAATGGAAACATATACTATTCTCATGGATTTGAAGAGATAATATTGTTATAATGACCATGTTGCCCAAGGCAAACTATGGATTCCATATAATCTCTCTCAAATGATGGAGGATGTTTTTCGTGGAGCTAGTAGAAATAATTCTGAAATCTGTATGGAAACAGAAAAGACCTCAATTCACTAAAACAATTTTGAGAAAAGATGGAGATATCATGTGTCCTGATTTTAAACTATATTACAAAGCTATAGTCATGAAAAGAAAGGGGCCTGAAAGGCTGTAGTCCATGGAGTCACCGGAGTCGGACACGACTTAGTGACTGAAACACCACCAGTACTGTCGCAAAAGTGGACAAAGAGGTCAGTGGGACAGAATATAGATCCTAGGAATGAGCCAATGCTCACGGGATCAATACATCTACAACAAAAGAAGCAGGGGTATACAGTGGAAAAGAGTACTTCCAATACATTAATAGGGAAAACTTAACAGGGAAAACATGCAAAAAAATCAGACTAGACTCCTTTTTCACAACAGAAGTACACTTGAAATAGATTAAAGACTTAAATACCTAAAGCCAGACATCCTGGAGTGTGAAGTCTAAAGAGCCTTAGGAAGCATCACTATGAACAAAACTAGTGGAGGTGGTGAAATACCAGTTGAGCTATTTCAAATCCTAAAAGATGATGCTGTGAAAGTGCTGCACTCAATATGCCAGCAAATTTGGAAAACTCAGCAGTGGCCACAGGACTGGAAAAGGTCAGTTTTCATTCCAATCCCATAGAAAGGCAATGCCAAAGAATGATCAAACTACCGCACAATTGCACTCATCTCACATGCTAGTAAAGTAATGCTCATAATTCTCCAAGCCAGGCTTCAGCAATACTTGAACTGTGAACTTCCAGATGTTCAAGCTGGTTTTAGAAAAGGCAGAGGAACCAGAAATTAAATTCCCAACATCCGCTGGATCATTGAAAAGACAAGAGAGTTCCAGAAAAACATCTATATCTGCTTTATTGACTATGCCAAAGCCTTTGACTCTGTGGATCACAATAAACTGTAGAAAATTCTGAAAGAGATGGGAATACCAGACCACCTGACCTGCCTCTTGAGAAACCTGTATGCAGGTCAGGAAGCAACAGTCAGAACTGGACTTGGAACAACAGACTGGTTCCAAATAGGAAAAGGAGTATGGCAAGGCTGCATATTGTCACCCTGTTTATTTAACTTATATGCAGAGGACATCATGAGAAACACTGGGCTGGAGGAAGCACAAGCTGGAATCAACATTGCTGGGAGAAATGTCAATAACTGCAGATAGGCAGATGACACCAACTTTATGGCAGAAAGTGAAGAGGAACTAAAAGCCTCTTGATGAAAGTGAAAGAGGAGAGTGAAAAAGTTGGCTTAAAACTCAACCTTTGGAAAACTAAGATCATGGCATCTGGTTCCATCACTTCATGGCAAATAGATGGGGGAACAGTGGAAACAGTGGTTGACTTTATTTTTCTGGGCTCCAAAATCACTGCAGATGGTGATTGCAGCCATGAAATTAAAAGACGCTTACTCCTTGGAAGGAAAGTTATGACCAACCTAGATGGCATATTAAAAAACAGAGACATTACTTTGTCCACAAAGTTCCATCTAGTCAAGGCTATGGTGTTTCCAGTGGTCATGTATGGATGTGAGAGTTGGACTATAAGGAAAGCTGAGTGCCGAAGAATTGATGCTTTTGAACTGTGGTGTTGGAGAAGACTCTTGAGAGTCCCTGGGACTGCAAGGAGATCCAACAAGTCCATCCCAAATTAGAGCAGTCCTGGGTGTTCATTGGAAGGAACTGATGTTGAAGCTGAAACTCCAATACTTTGGCCACCTGATGCGAAGAGCTGACTCATTTGAAAAGACTCCGATGCTGGGAAAGATTGAGGGCAGGAGGAGAAGGGGATGACAGAGGATGAGGTGGTTGGATGGCATCACCAACTCAATGGACATGGGTTTGGGTGGACTCTGGGAGTTGGTGATGGACAGGGAGGCCTGGGGTGCTGCAGTTCATGGGGTCGCAAAGAGTTGGGTACGACTGAGAGACTGAACTGAACTGATAGGACCTGAAACCATAACACTTTAGAAAAAAACCTAGGCAACACAACTGTTGACATAGGCCTTTTGACTATGTCTCCTAAGGCAAGGGAACCAAATGCAAAAATGAACAAATGGGATTATACTAAGCTAGAAATATTTTGCACATTAAATAAAAATATCCAAAAAATGAGAAAATATTGCCTACTGAGTTAGAGAGGACTTTTCAAGAGATTACAGGGTGATCTGGGAGAGGGCTTTTGCATATATTTAATAAGTAATTAATATCAAAAATACACAAAGAACTCACCCAACTCAACATCAAAAAATGAACAAATCAAAAAAAAAAAAAAAAAAGAACAACCCATTTGAGAGAAGAGCAGAGGTCCTGAATATGCAATGTTTCAAAGGAGATACACAAATGACCAACAGACCCATGAAAAGATGTTCAATATCAGTAATCCTCATTAATGCAAATTAAAACCATGGTGAGATAACTCACACCTGTCAGAGTGACTATTACTTAAAAAAACAATACAGTAAGTAACAAGGGTCAGCAAGGATGTGGAGAAAAGGGAACCCTCTTGCATTGTTGGTAGGATTAAATTAATGCAGTCATTTTGAAAAATAGTGTGAAGATTTCTCAAAAAATTAAAAACAGAATTACCATAGTATCCAGTTATTCCAGTCCTGGGTATCTATCCAAAGAAAACAAAAGCCATAATTTTAAAAGCTGTACACAACCTTCTGTTTTTTGAAGCATTATTTATCATAGCCAAGGTATATTAGTTTGGAAGCAAGCTAAGTGTCTACCAACAGGTGGATGGAAAAAGAAGATGCATACACACACACATACACACACACACACACACACACACACACACACAGAGTCATTATGGGCTTCTCTTGTAGTTCAGTTGGTATAGAATCTGCCTGCAATGCAGGAGACCCCAGTTTGACCCCTTGGTTAGGAAGATCTGCTGGTGAAGGGATAGGCTACCCACTCCAGTTTTCTTGGGCTTCCCCTGTGGCTCAGTTGGTAAAGAATCCACCTGCAATGCGGGAGACCTGGATATATACACATAATATATATATTTATATACTCATATTTATATACATATATATATATATAGTCATTATGCTGCACACCCTAAAATTATAAAGCATTGTATGTCAGTTATATCACAACTGGAAACAAAAATGATAATTTTAATAATGCATAAGTGTAGGGGTGCTACAATTGTTTTCAAATAATGATTAAGAAAAGCAAATCATCTTGTAAAGTATTTGTCTATAGCTTATCATTCTTTTATTTACTCATTTATCAAAATTTGCTAGTTATTCATTACTGGAATTAAAAGAGAAATGAAAAGATTTAATAGCCACTGTGGGTTTAAATGCTTTATTTTCTCTGAATAATTTATACAACAATATAGCTGAATTATTTCTCAGCTCTTTGTAAGGCCTCCTCAGCAATCATGTTCCTTTTTGCATTTCTTTTACTAGGGGATGGTCTTGATCAATGCATCCTGCACAATGTCAGGAACCTCCATCCATAGTTCTTCAGGCATCTGTCTGTCAGATCTAATCCCTTTAGTCTATTTGTCAAGGGATTACCCATTTGAATGCAGAGATATACACATATGAATGCAGAGTTCCAAAGAATAGCAAGGAGAGATAAGAAAGCATTCCTCAGTGATCAAAGCAAAGAAATAGAGGAAAAAATAGGATGGGAAAGACTAGAGATCTCTTCAAGAAAATCAGAGATACCAAGGGAATATTTCATGCAAAGATGGGCACAATAAAGAACAGAAACAGCATGGACTTTGCAGAAGCATAACCTATTAAGAAGAGGTGGCAAGAATACAGAGAACTATACAAAAAAGGTCTTCATGACCAAGATAACCAAGATGGTGTGATCACTAACCTTGAGCCAGACATCGTGGAATGGAAGTCAAGTGGACCTCAGGAAGCATCACTACAAACAAAGTTAGGGGAGGTGATGGAATTCCAGCTGAGCTATTTCAAATCCTAAAAGATGATGCTGTGAAAGTATTGCCCTCAAAATGCCAGTAATTTTGGAAAACAGCAGTGGCCACAGGACTGGAAAAGGTCAGTTTTCATTTTAATCTCAAAGAAAGACAATGCCAAAGAATGTTTAAAGTGAAATTGAAAGTCACTCAGTCGTGTCTGACTCTTTGCAACCCCATGGACTATACAGTCCATGGAATTCTCCAGGCCGGAATACTGGAGCGGGTAGCTGCTCCTTTCTCCAAGGGATCTTCCCAATCCAGGTATCGAACTACCACACGATTGCACTCTTCTCACACGCTAGCACAGTAATGCTCAAAATTCTCTAAGCCAGGCTTCCACGGTAAGTGAACCGTGAACTTCCAGATGTTCAAACTGGATTTGGAAAAGACAGAGGAACCAGAGATCAAATTGCCATTATGCACTGGATCATTGAAAAAGCAAGAGAATTCCAGAAAAACATCTATTTCTGTTTTATGGACTACACCAAAGCCTTTGACTGTGTGGATCACAACAAACTGTGGACAATTCTTCAACAGATGGGAATACCAGACCAACTAACCTGCCTCCTGAGAAATCTGTCTGCAGGTCAAGAAGCAACAGTTAGAACTGGACATGGAACAACAGACTGGTTCCAAATAGGAAAAGGAGTACATCAAGGCTGTATACTGTCACCCTGCTTATTTAACTTATATGCAGAGTACATCATGAGAAACGCTGGGCTGGATGAGGCACAAGCTGGAATCAAGATTGCCGGGAGAAATATCAATAACCTCAGATATGCAGATGACACCACCCTTATGGCAGAAAGTGAAGAAGAACTTAAAGAGCCTCTTGATGAACGTGAAAGAGGAGAGTGAAAAAGTTTGCTTAAAACTTAATATTCAGAAAATGAAGATCATGGCATCCGGTCCCATCACTTCATGGCAAATAGATGGGGAAACAATGTAAACAGGGATAGACTTCATTTTTTTGAGCTCTAAAATCACTGATTGTGACTGAAGCCATGAGATTAAAAGATGCTTGCTCCTTAGAAGAAAAGCTGTGATCAACCTAGACAGCATATTAAAAAGAAGAGACATTATTTTGCCAACAGATGTCCATCTAGTCTAAGCTATGGTTTTTTCAGGAGTCATGTATGGATGTGAGATTTGAACTATAAAGAAAGCCGAGCACCGAAGAATTGATGCTTTTGAAAACTGGTGTTGGAGAAGACTCTCGAAATTCCCTTGGATTGCAAGGAGATCCACCCAATCTATCCTAAAGGAAATCAGTCCTGAATATTCATTGGAAGGACTGATGCTGAAGCTGAAGTTCCAATACTTTGGCCACATGATGCGAAAAACAGAATCAGTGGAAAAGACTCTGATTTGGGGAAAAATTGAAGGCAAGAGGAGAAGGGTACAACAGAGCATGAGATGGTTGGAAGGCATCACCGACTCATTGGACACGAGTTTGAGCAAGCTCCGGGAGTTGGTGTTGGACAGGGAAGCCTGGCATGTTGCAGTTCATGGGGTCGCAAAAAGTTGGACACGAATGAGTGACTGAAGTGATTGATAGCTGATTTTTTAACTCAAAATGAGGCTTTGAAATGAACATACTAGCAGTTTAATGTCAGTCCTGAGATCCAACAAATTTGCAAATGGAAGAGTCAAAGTCTGAGGTTGTCAACTCTCCCATGCCTTAGGTTTGTTGGGCACCTCTTTGGTTAGATGCATGAACTTTGGAGTCAGATTGACAAAGTTTCATTTTTCAGTGGTATGGCACACACCATATTTGTCATTTAGTGTCTTAAAGTATTGTGTTAACTGTGAAATGGCAGCCATAATATCATTTCTGTTGTTATCCATGATGAGTTTTAACTATATTTTAAGATAGATAATAATTAGAATGTACTTACAGTAAAATTTTAATTCATCTATGGTTACTATTTAAAACTAGTCACTTGTTTGTAAATGTTTAATGTCACATTTAAAGACTTGCCTATCTCTGAATCCTACACTCATCCACTATTCTGCCACCAAGGTAATTTAATCAATGGTGCCATATGAGGGCAGTTTAGAATTATATTGTTACTAATCTTTCATTCTCCTCCTTTGTATTATTGTTATCTGTTTATTCTATAAAACTCTTGACAGAAACTTTTCCTGATCTTTAAATCCAAATACTATTTACTTCTATCAGTCACCTTTTAAGGATTTTTTGTTCTGTTTTGAGTCCTAATAAATATGCAGATTATTTGCATTTCTTTCTTGACACCTTCCCTTTCCTCTCCTAAATTCCAGGCTCCAAGTTGCCATAGGAATCCCCTAGACAGCCATTCAGGTGTGCCCTTAGTTTGAAATACCATTCATGCTTTCTTTCTTTTTTTTTTCTTTTTTCTTTTTATTAGTTGGAGGCTAATTACTTCACAACATTGCAGTGGGTTTTGTCATACATTGACATGAATCAGCCATAGAGTTACACATATTCCCCATCCCGATCCCCCCTCCCACCTCCCTCTCCACCCGATTCCTCTGGGTCCTCCCAGTGCACCAGGCCTGAGCACTTGTCTCATGCATCTCACCTGGGCCGGTGATCTGTTTCACCATAGATAATATACATACATCCCACCCTCCCCTTCTCCCACAGAGTTCAAAAGTCTGTTCTGTACATCTGTGTCTCTTTTTCTGTTTTGCATATAGGGTTATTGTTACCATCTTTCTAAATTCCATATATATGCGTTAGTATACTGTATTGGTCTTTATCTTTCTGGCTTACTTCACTCTGTATAATGGTCTCCAGTTTCATCCATCTCATTAGAACTGATTCAAATGAATTCTTTTTAATGGCTGAGTAATACTCCATGGTGTATATGTACCACAGCTTCCTTATCCGTTCATCTGCTGATGGGCATCTGGGTTGCTTCCATGTCCTGGCTATTATAGACAGTGCTGCGATGAACATTGGGGTGCATGTGTCTCTTTCAGATCTGGATTCCTCAGTGTGTATGCCCAGAAGTGGTATTGCTGGGTCATATGGCAGTTCTATTTCCAGTTTTTTAAGAAATCTCCACACTGTTTTCCACAGTGGCTGTACTAGTTTGCATTCCCACCAACAGTGTAAGAGGGTTCCCTTTTCACACCCTCTCCAGCATTTATTGCTTGTAGACTTTTGGATAGCAGCCATCCTGACTGGCGTGTAATGGTACCTCATTGTGGTTTTGATTTGCATTTCTCTGATGATGAGTGACGTTGAGCATCTTTTCATGTGTTTGTTAGCCATCTGTATGTATTCTTTGGAGAAATGTCTGTTTAGTTCTTTGGCACATTTTTTGATTGGGTTATTTATTTTTCTGGAATTGAGCTTCAGGAGTTGCTTGTATATTTTTGAGATTAATCCTTTGTCTGTTTCCTCATTTGCTATTATTTTCTCCCAATCTGAGGGCTGTCTTTTCACCTTTACCAAAATATTGAGTTTTATTGAGGAAACTAAACTCAGTGAATTCTAAACATGGAATATTTCATTTATTATTTAAATAACACTGGCAAATTGTTTCATGCCTTCCCTATGTCTAGAAGAGTATCTCCATGATACTCATACTGATTCTATAACTCATAATATCTTGCCAGTTTCAAAGTATTCTAGTAAATAAAAATATTTTTAGTCTTGGGACCTTCTTCTTTAATACCACCTAGACTTTGCTGGTTGCTAGAAGATATTCACACTCAAGAAGACATGGGGCCAGGTAGTTCTCCTATCCAGCCTGCTGAGGTTGAAAAAAGTCATCCTTGTCCTCTTCCTAATACTGCTTCCTAACACATCAGTGGTATTTGGCAGGAAAGAAACCTTCCTGTTTCTCCTTGTCAAGGAAACTCCACACTGTATGCGTGAATCACTTACTATACCCACATAATATGACAGGATAAAATATAGTGCCCGATAAGAGATGGACACCTCTCTTTAAAATGTCTTTCTATCGAATGGCTCAAACAATAATAGGTTTTTTTTCTTGAGCATGAATAGAATAGATGTGTGATGCAATTTAGAGAAAAAGTTCCCAGATTTAATTTTTCAGTGGTCTTGACAATTTAAAAATGATGGAGCACTTACCTGCATATACTTCAAAACAGAATAACTAAATCCCTAAGATAAAAAAAGGAACTTGAATAAAGTTCTAATTTGTCCATGATTATTATTTAAAACTAGTCATTTGTTTGTAAATTTAAAGTCAAATTTAAAGAACTGCCTGACTCTGAATTCCACACTTTTCCATTATTCTGCTATCAAAGTAATTGTATCAATGGTCCATAATAAGGGCAATTTAGAAATGTAAAATAAAGTTTCTTTTCAGAAGGGAAAAAATAAGAAAAAAACAGATGTTTCAGTCTCAAGCTTGAAATCAGAAGACAGAAAGGTTCAGGTGAAAGAACTTAGTAGATGAAGGGAAAAGGAAAACCAACACAAGAGCCCCAAACTCCAAAGTCTTCAGTGAAGAATTTTTTCTGCAACATGTCATTTCCTAGGAAATATTGAGGCAAAGTTTGCTTCATCCCAAAATCAAAATCCCACTAGCTCAGCATTTCCCCAAATATCCTTCAATGTAAGCTATCCTTTCAAAATATGTCACATCATAGTACACAAGCACACCCCACCTTATAAATTTCCAATGAATTGAAAATACAATTGATCATTGATCAACATCAGTTTTGTATTGCATGTGTCCCCTCAGAGGTGGATTTTTTTTTTCCAATAAATGCTACTATATTGTAAATAGTGCTGCAATTGGAAAAGATCCTGATGCTGGGAAAGACTGAAGGCAGGAGGAGAAGGGGACCACAGAGAATGAGATGGTTGGATGGCATCACCAACTCAATGGACATTTGTTTGAGGAAGTTCCAGGAGCTGGTGATGGACAGGGAGGCCTGGCTTACTGCAGTCCATGGGGTTACAATGAGTCAGACACAACTGAGTGACTGAACTGAATATAGCAGGATCCATGGTTTTGTCGAATCCAATCCATGATTTTGAACCTTGGAGTGGGAGGGACTGACTGTAAAGTTATATGCAGATCTACTCAGTGGAGGGTCTGAGTATCCAAACCCACATTTTTCAACTGTCAACTGTATAGTATTTAGAGCTAACATTTGTTAAAGGAAGCTGCATACTTCAACTTACAGTCTTTCAAGATTACTTAATTATGAGATATTTGATTCTTTAAGATGACTATATTATAGAACTAGTGTATCATGGAACACAATTTGGGAAATACAACATTAGTTTACCTTTTAAATTCTATTTCTAGATCACCAGAATCAATCTAAATAATATACATTATATGATATGTAGGTAGTGCAGAAAAAAAAATAATTATGGTGCAATCAATGGAAAAGTAACAGTTTTAATTTTCAGTCTAAGGAGAAAGAAACCAAAAATTGGAATAATGAGATACAATGGCTAAAATTTAGTCTACTGAAATTGGCATTTTAAAGAACTGTTAGCATTTCACGTTTAGCACATGCTCTAAAGTAAATTTGCCTTTTGTGTGATAATTAGAATGTTTTGTATGGTAATATTATTTTCCAGTGGTTCAAATTGTTCAGAGTAATTTATATTTCCCTTTCAAGTCTATTTGTGTAGTTGAACTGCTCACTGGTGGTAGAGTGCCCTTTTGCTGCATTTGAAAATGTAAATCACTAATCACAGTTAGACTGTACTTAGTCAACTGTCACCAAGATCACTAGTATATAGACAGTTTCTGAAAAATAGACCTTTCTTTAATGCTTTAATATGCTTTCCAGAATCATTAGTTATCTAAGACTCTGAACTGATAAAAATCAAAGCAAGGTATTGAATAACACTGAATATTTCTTTTAGAGTTCAGAAGTTGTTTTGGCATCATTCGGAGGTTTGGTTTTATACATAAAAATAAATGTGAAGGTTACATTGCCCATGCATGAAGTTCCAGAATAAAATTGTTGCTTGGCAGACTCAAGCTAGGCATCCAAGAGTACCATTTATTCCTACTATATATATGTATTTGCATTTTTTATCTTTTTTATCTTTGACACTGGAGTATTTTGGGTTAGAATATCCATCCACCTCTTCAAGCTCAGTCGTGTCTGACTCTGTGACCCCATGCACTGTACCCACCAGGTTCCTCTGTCCATGGAATTTCCCCGGCAAGAGTACTGGAGTGCTGCCCACTGTATTTTATTCTATTTTTTTTCCATTTTCTTTACTGGAATATAATCACTTTACGATGTTGTGTGAGTTTCTTCTGTACAATGAGGTGAATCAGCCACACGCATACATGTATCCCCTTCCTCTTGGCCCTCCTTCCCACCCCGCTCCATCCGCCCGCCTAGATCATCACAGAGCCCGGGCTGAGCTTGCTGCACTTGAAGCCGGTTCCCTCCAACTATCTATTCTACACACAGTATTGTACATACGTCAATCCCAGTCTCCCAATCATCCCACTCTCCCACTCCCCTCATTTAATGTTGGGTCTCTACATCTGCATCTCTATTCCTCTCTTGGAAATAGGTTTATGTCTGCCATTTTTTCCCCCTAGATTCCACATATATGCATTAATATACAATATTTGTTTTTCTTTTCCTGACTTCATTCTGTATGACAGACTCTAGTTTCATCCATATCTCTACAAATGACCCTACTATGCCTCTTTTAGTGGCTGAATAATATCCCACTGTGTGTATGTAGCACATCTTCTTTATCTATTCATTTGTCATTGGACATTTAGGTTGCTTCCTTGCCCTCTCTGTTGTAAATAGTGCTGCAGTGAACATTCAGGTGCATGATTCTTTTTGAATTATAGTTTTCTCAGAATATAAGCCTAGTAGCAGGATTGCTGGGTCATATGGTAGTTCTATGTTTAGTCTTTTAAGGAACCCCCATACTGTCCTCCACAATGGTTGTATCAATTTAGATTTGCACCAACACTGAAAGATGGCTTCCTTTTCTCCACACCCTATCCAGCATTTATTATTTGTAGATTTTTTTGATAATGGCCATTCTGACTGGTGTGAGGTGATACCTCACTGTGTGTTTGATTTGCATATCTTTAATAATTAGTGATCTTGAGCATCTTCTCATGTGCTTCTTGGCCATCTATATATCTGTCTTCTTCGGAGAGACATCTGTATAGGTCTTCCTAGAAAGCGCAGAGACAGACCCACACACCTATGTTCACCTAGTCAGAAATATACAATGGAGAGGCAGAAATATACAATGGAGAAAAGACAGCCTCCTCAATAAGTGGTGTTGGGAAAGCTGGACAGCTACATGTAAAAGAATGAAATTAGAATACTAACACCACATGCAAAAATAAACTCAAATGACTTAAAGACCTTAATGTAAACCCAGACACTGTAACACTTTTAGAGAAAAACATAGGAAAAATACTCTATGACATAGCCACAGCAAGTTCTTTTTTGACCCTCCTCCTAGAGTAATGAAAATTAAAAAAATAAATAAATAAATAAACAAATGGGACCTAATTAAACTTAAAAGCTTTTGCACAGCAGAGAAACCATAAACAAGATGAAAAGACAACCTTCAGAATGGAGAAAATGCTTACAAATAAAGCAACATATAAAGGATTATTCTCTAAAATATACAGTCATGGAGCTTATTATTAAAAAAAAAAATTCAAACATACTCTAAGTTACTCTCTTAATTATAGATTTCTCTCATATGACCAATTTCTGATCCATGGGATTTTATGATTAGCACAAATTGTCTGTATAATCATTAGCTTCACAAATAGCCATAGTTTTTGCAATTTTTTAATAGAAAGAGAAAATAATTCATAATTCATCAATGACATAAAAGTTAAATTAACAATGACGAGAATACTTGTTGTTGTTATTCAGCTGCTAAGTTGGGTCCGACTCTTTGTGACCCCATGGACTATAGCCCGCCAGGCTCATCTGTTCATGGGTTTCTCCTGGCAAGACTTTGGAGTGAGTTGCCATTTCCTTTTCCAGGGGATCTTCCTGAATCAGGGGTCAAACCCATAATTTCTGCATTGGCAAGAGAATTCTTTATCACTGAACCATCAGAGAAGCACAAATAGAATACTGCTGCTGCTGCTAAGTCACTTCAGTCATGTCCAACTCTGTGCGACCCCATAGACTGCAGCCCACCAGGCTCCGCCACCCCTTAGAATACTAGATAGTCATAAACATACAGTAATTTGAGGAGAATGATGCTATTCAGGTTAAAATTATATTCAATAAAATGAGCATTACTGTTTATTTAATTTTAAATTATTTATTATTTTGTCACATGCCTTAAGTCGTAGCCAGTTAACCTGGACAATTGCATACTGTCTAATGGATAGTTGCAACATATCTATATGCAAATCATTATGATAGGTTTAAGTTAAAGGATCAAAAAACTAATATGAAGAAATAAAAAGGCCATGATTCTACATGGAAAGAAAGTAAACACTAGTAGTAGAATCTGAAATGTAAACAGATATTACGAAAAAGAAAATGATTGAGGGAGAGGAAATAAAATAATAATGATAATAAAAAAATATATATAATAATAAATATATATATTCTATATGTGTATATTAGTTTTATTCTAGGAAACTTACATGTGTTAGCTCTTTTATTCTCTCCACAATACTGTGATTTAGGTAAAATTATTATCTACATTTTTACAAAGGAGTTAAATAACTTGCCTATAGTAAGTAAAGCAGCCAGGTTCAGACCCCAAGAAGTAGCTCTTCAGAGACCATACAACTGATAATCTTGTTACATGATACCCCCCTCTTACCCATGGTAGATACTTCCAAGACTCCCAGTGGATGCCTGAAACCATGAATACGGCCAAACTCCATGTATACTATACATATTATATATTCTGTGTCCTCAGTGAGGACTGCCATTTAACTTTTGTAACTGCTCTATTTTATCATTAAATTTGTGGTTAATTTCCTGGTGTGCCTAATTTATAAGCTGAACTTCACCGTAGGAGCGAATCTATAGGAAAACGCGTAGCATATGTGTAGTTTGGTAGTGTTCATGGTTTCAGGCACAGCATCGTGAAGTCTGCTCACTGCTCTTCGGTGACTAAATGTGCATGCACCACTCAGCTGGGTCTGACTCTTTTGGACCCCACGGACTACACCTTGCCGGGCTCCTCTGTCCATGGAATTGGCCAGGCAATGAAATCCGACTCCAGGAGATCTTTGTGATCCAGGAATCGAAGGCACATCTGCATTTCCTGCGTTGGCAAGTGATTCTTTACTACTGAGTTACCTAAACGGGAAAGAGGTCTGAAAAAGAGTGGATATATATATCTGCGTAACTGATTCACTTGTTACACTGCAGAAACAAACGCAACATGTAAAGCAGCCATATCTCAATAAAAACTAGTAGAAAACTTTAAAAAAATGTGTGAATATGGTCTCTCATATCTTACTGTACAATTTAGTACTGTTTTCATCTTTAGAAAGTACTTTACCACTCAGTAAGTGGTAGCCATTATTTTTCCCATTTGAGGTACAATAGAAAAACTAGCATAAGTTTTTATCTCTTCATAATTTCACAGCTTGTCTTAATGCAGATTTTAGCAACCTCGGCATACATTTTTTTTTGGTTTCATATTTAGATAAGAACTTTCACCTTTTTATTTAAAAGAAGCACTTCATAGCTCCTTTTCTGGTATAGCTCAATTGCCTGTATCACTATTCTTACACTTTGCATCACTCTTCTTACACTTCGGATCAGCATTCTTACACTTTATTAAGAGAGCAAACATTTCTTGAACGCGTGATGCTGTGATATCATGACAGTATCTGATCACTGAGAAGGCCACTAGTGACAAATGGGATTCCCTTCCGAGGTAGGTTGGAGTGGGAAGATATAAGACTTCATCCCATTACTCAGAGTGTCATGAAGTTTAAAACTTATTAATTGCTTATTTCTGAAGTTCTCCATTTAGCGTTTTAGGACCATGGTTGACCCAGGGTAACTGAAACCTCGGAAACTGAAACCAAGAATAAGGGATGGACGGACTGCTATATTACAAATGAAACTTTGAGTGGAGAAGGATTTTTCCAAAAATAACAATCAGCTTGCTTTAGAGTCTTCTTTAAAGGTATTTACATTGGTAAATTTAGGAAATTCCAGGGACTGTTATCTAAACTCAAAAATTTTTTTTTGACAGAACAAATCTATTTTTAGGAACATTTCACATTCATTTATTTCTTGCTGTTGTTCAGTCACTAAACTGTGTCTGATCTTAGTGACCCCATGAACTTCGGCACCCCAGTCTTCCCTCTCCTTCACTATTTCCCTGAGTTTGCTCAAACTCATGTCCATGAGTCAGTGACGCCAGCCAACCATCCTCTGTTGTCCCCTTCTCCTCTTGCCCTCAATCGTTCCCAGCATCTGGATCTTTTCCAATGAGTCAGTTCTTTGCATTAGGAGGTCAAAGTATTGGAGCTTCACACCAGTCCTTCCAATCAATATTCAGGACTGATTTCCTTTAGGATTGACTGATTTGATCTCCTTGCTGTCCAGGGATCTCTCAAGAATCCTCTCCAGCACCACAGTTTGAAAGCATCGATTCTTTGGCCCTCAGCCCTCTTTATGGCCCAACTCTCACATCCATACATGACTACTGGAAAAATTTCACTATATGGACCTTTGTCGACAAAGTGATGTCTCTGCTTTTTAATACACTGTCTAGGTTTGTCAGAGCTTTTCTTCCAAGGAACAGTGTTTTTTAAATCTGTGACTACAGTCACCATCCACATTGATTTTGGAACCAAGAAAATAAAATTTGACACCGTTCCCACTTTTTTCCCCATCTATTTGCCATGAAGTGATAGGACCACATGCCAAGCATCTTAGGCAGGTTTTCACTCTCCTCTTTCATCTTCATCAAAATGCTCTTTAGTTCCTCTTCGCTTTCTGCCATTAAAATAGTATAATCTGCATACCTAAGGTTGTTGATTTTTCTCCTGGCAATTGTGAGTCTAGCTTGTGAATCATCCACCCTGCATTTCATTTCATGTACTCTGCTTGTAAGTTAAATAAAAGGGTGACAATACACAGCCTTGATGTACCATTTTCTCAGTTTGGAACCAGTCTGGTTGATGTCTGGTTCTTACTGTTGCTTCTTGACCTGCATAAAGGTTTCTCAGGAGGCAGGTAATGTGGTCTGGTATTCTTTTCTCTTTAAGAATTGTTGACAGTTTGTTTTGGTCCACATAGTCAAAGGTTTTAGCATAGTTAATGAAGCAGAAGTATATATATATTTTTAATTCCCTTGCTTTTTCTATGATTCAGCGTGTGCTGGCAATTTGAACTTTGGTTCCTTTGCCTATTCCAAATCCAGCTTGTACATCTGGAAGTTCCCAGTTCACATACTGCTGAAGTCTAGCTTGAAATGTCATTTAGTTCATAAATGATGATATATAAACACCAAATGACAATCATTTATACGAGACAGTGTACCAAAAACTCAAACCTTAGCCATGGATTCTCTTTCAGTAAAGGTATCTTAGTTGGAAAACACTATAATCAGAAGATTGGTGAGCACAAAATCAGGCCAAGAGAAATTAGTTTACGGTGGAAATGGTTGAGAGCAGTGGGTCTGATGTTCAGATTATATATTCACATTCCGGCATGGGAACATTAAAGGTATAGGAGCCATTAAAAAAAATGAATGCATAAGTTTTGGGCCAACTATGTCATCTACCTGAGTTAGAGATGGGGCAAGAATGTCTTAATGAAAACATTGTTTGCTTCTGGGTGTATACATTTTTAAGGAAAATGTAGGAAGGTTTAAATTGGAAAATGGAAATTATCAGTAATAATACAACCCAAATAATTTTTCATCACATGAACATTCTGTTTACTTTTTCTTAATATGAAGTTAGAATAGACACTATGTAAGGCACAAAAATGCCCTTAGACATGCCCATCTTGCAGAACTGATTCATCTTTTCCTTGTGATGATTCCATTTGATTATGTATTTCCTTGGCTTTAGATATTTATATTATATCCTTTTCCACTACTATAAACCATGTCATAAGAAGAATTACCCTCAATAAATGTTCATCCACATTTAGCAATTCTTACTTCATATTGTGATGTTAAATGTGGAACTGATGGAATAAAATATGTAAGTATTTTTATTCATTTACTATGATTTGCTTTATTTACATTGCCTTTGGTTAGCATTGTGAATTAATAAATATATATATAATATATATGCATATTTGTATATATATATGTTATGTATATAATATATATGTATATGTATATAAACTAATATATATGTATATTTCTAGAAATAACTTGAATCCAGTGTATGTTTCTTTCTGTATTTTTTTAAATTCTAGTAAGGTTAATTATTGTGTCATTATGTGTATATTTGGAATTTGCCATTCTTCCTTGGAATATATTTCCTTTTTTTTTTTTGGAATGTATTTCCTAATACTTTGTTTATTGAAGTCCATTTGTATACATCTTTTATAGATTTATTTTTCTATATATTTTCTCCACATATGGTTTAAGTTTCAATTTGTTTTATAATGATGATTGAAATGCTTCCCAGGGAACTTCATAATCTATCCAAGAAGATCTAAGTAGATAAGGTTTCAGAAAGCTAGATTCTGCTTTATTTCACAAAACACTAAACTCTGTGATCCAAATCTTAAAGTAATAGGATAATTGTGAAGAGAGAAATCAATACAGTTTGAAGACTTCATGTAGTGGATGTGAAATTCCATTTTTATTTTCAACATGTATTTGCAGACTTATAACTATGTATTAGGCACTGGCTTGGTACTGAGAATGTAGGCCAGGGATTGAATAAGAAAACCAGTGACTTTTCTCAAGAAATATGTAATCTATCTGAGGAGACAAAGTTTAAACAAGTGACAGTAAATATAACTGTGTTGGACTTAATATATACTATTCTGGTTGTATGGGCTTTAAGTATAGAAAAAATTGATACAATAAAAAGGAGAAACGTGGCAATATCTATTTAGTAAATAACCCAAGCCTAGGCAAGATGTAAAAATCAGTATGATAGGATTTTTAGTAATGAAGAGTCTTTCAAGTGACAGTGGAGTATGAAAGGCACATGACATTAGGTTTAAGAAAAAAGGCTTAATTTGGAGGGCATAAATTGTCAGGATGAGAACACCATTTTGATGTTGTTCTAAAACCATAGAGAACACAAAATATTTTTTACAACAATATTGGATTTAGAAACTCCCCCTTAACCCCTGATAATCATAAATTTGTTCTCTACATCTGTAACTCTATTTCTGTTATGAAGATAAATTTATCTTCAAAAGTTTTCCAGTGTTACATTTAGATCTTTAAACTATCATTTTTTGTTTGTTTTTTCTGTATGGTGTGAGAAAATGTTCTAAATTCATTATTTTACATGTAACTCTCTGATTTCCTCAGTGCCAGTTTTGAAAAGACTCTTTTCTCCATTTTACAGTTTTACCATTTTTGTTGTAAATTAATTGGAGATATGTGTGGGTGTATTTATGGATTCACTATTCTATTTCATTGATCTATATTTGTTTTATGCCAGTAGCATACTGTTTTTTTTGTTTGTTTTTTTTTTTAGCATACTGTTTTTATTATTGTAGCTTCATAGCATAACCTGAAGTCAGGGAGTATAATACCTCCACTTTTGTTCTTTTTCTCAAAATTGCTTTTGCTATTTGAGATCTTTTATAGTTCCACATAAACTTTTTTTTCTAGTTAAGTGAAAAATTCCATTATTTTTTTTGACATGAATTGCACTGTATCTATAGATTCCATCTCTGAATACTATGTATTATGTACTATGTACATATGAATATTTTAATGATATTATTTTTTACAACTCAATAACATGGAATATCTTTTCATTTCTTTGCATCATTTTCAAATTTAATAATATATTAAGTGGATCACACCCTATGAACATGTTTGATTTAGTTCAGAGATGCAAGTATGGTTCAGTATCTGCAAATCAATCAATGCTTTTACTATGTTAATAAAAAATGGTAAAAATAACATGATCATCTTAATAAATGCAGATAAGATTTGACAAAATTCAACTTCATATATGTTAAAAACTTTCATCAAAATTGGTATAGAGGGAACATTCTCAACATAATAAAAGCCACTTATGATAAGTCCATAGTTAACATCATACTCAATTATAAAAAGCTGGAAGGTTTTCCTCTAAAATCAAGAACAAGACAAGGATGCCCACTTTCACCATTTCTATTTAACCTAGTATTAGAAGTCCTAGCTACGGAAGTTAGATAAAATAAATAAACCATTCAAATTGGAAGGCAAAAAGTAAACTTGTTCCTATTTGCAAATGACATGATACTATATATAGGAAGCCCTGAAGTCTTTAAAACTAAAAACAATTAGAACTAATAAATATGAAGATGCAGGACACTTACTTTAATCCACTGTTATCTAATTCTTAGACATCTGTATGTTTAGAAGTCACTGGAATGAACATTGCCTGCTGACTGTGAGCAATTGATTCATAATCCTATGGAGGTTAGCTTTTTTTTCCTTTTTTTTATCTGTACCTAATGGCATGTTGGATTTCTCTGGTGGCTCAAACGGTAAAGCGTCTGTCTACAATGCAGGAGACCTGGGTTCCATCCCTGGGTCGGGAAGATTCCCTGGAGAAGGAAATGGCAACCCACTCCAGTACTCTTGCCTAGAAAATCCCATGGACAGAGGAGCCTGGTGCAGGTTACTGTCCGTGGGGTCGCAAGGAGTCGGACACGACTGAGTGACTTCACTTTCACTAACGGCATGTGGGATCCTAACTCCCTGACCAGAGATCTAGCCTGTGTCCCCTGCACTGGAAGCGCAGAGTCTTAACCGGTGACCACCAGGGGAGGCTCGTAATCCTATGGGACTGATGCTACTTTAATTGATCTTGGAAGATAGGGCGGTCACATGGCCATTATTTAGTTAACTAGATACCCCCAAACATGAAGCCACTACAGGAGCTATATGTATGTGTGTGTATGTGTGTGTGTGTGCATATGTGTGCGTATATGTGTGTGTGTGTGTATGTGTGTATGCATATGTGTGTGTGTATATGTGTGCGTGTATACGTGTGTGTATGTGTGTGTGTGTATGTGTGTATATATATGTGTGTGTGTATATGTGTGTGTATATGTGTGTGTATGTATATGTGTGTGTATATATGTGTGTGTGTGTATATATGTGTGTGTGTGTGTATGTGTGTGTATATATGTGTGTGTGTGCACATATATATGTGTGTGTGTATGTGTGTGTGTATATATGTGTGTGTATGTGTGTGTGTGTATATATATATATGTGTGTGTGTATATATATGTGTGTGTGTGTGCATATATATATGTGTGTGTGTGTATATGTGTGTGTGTATGTGTGTGTGTATATGTGGTGTGCATATATATATGTGTGTGTGTATGTGTGTGTGCATATGTGTGTGTATACACATGCACATGTTTACATATTTGCATATTTTATGATTTATATTCAATAATCTATACATATTTATAAATTATGAGTATTTTTTTCTATAAAATGGTATATTTGGTGATATAGAGTTCTATTATTTTCTGTTGACCAATCATGATTCAATAATATTGAATGAATAATAGCTACATAATCACGATAGTGAAAGATGTTTATCAGTTTATGGTTGGCACAGGTAAATTGGTTCTTGCCAAGGGCATTTGCCATCTGCCTCTGCTGGAATCCTCTGCAACTGCAGCTTTTGACCTTCAGGGCTTGTAAGCCCTGAATCGAGTTCAGGGTGGAAAATAGGAATGATGCACTCTGTGCTTCAGGAATCTGTTAGGAAAGGTCTTCATATAGATATTTTCAGGGGCTATTTTTATGAGCCCAGTCTTTGTGTCTCCTCATATCTAAAACAGTGAAAGCTGCTTGCTCAGTCGTGTCCGACTCTTTGTGACCCCATGGACTTCAGCCTGCTAGGCTCTTCCATCCACGGGATTCTCCAGACAAGAATACTGGAGTGCGTATCCATTCCCTCCTCCAAGGGATCTTCCCTACCCAGGGATAGAACCCAGGCTTCCTGAAATACAGACAGATTCTTTACCATCTGAGACACCAGGGAAGCCCCTCACATCTAGAAAAGCACTAAATCCCGTCAGGGTGACATCAGTTCCTTGTGACCAGCAGGAAGCCTTTCGTAAAGACAAGTGTTTGATTGCATGAACTCCCCCTTCACCAAAATCACAATATTGAACTTCCTGCCCCCACCTCTTTGGAGCAGTTTCTCAGAGCTATCTGAGATGCTGTCTTCTGGACTGCAGTCCTCATTTTGCCCCCAATAAATCTTAACTCACAATTCTCACATTGTCCATTGTTTTTAAGTCAATATCTGCTTAATTCTTAATTCCTTGAGACCAAAAACTGCCAATCTTGTTTATGTAAGTAGTAAGCACTGAGTCTGGTTTCTGAGTTCTAGCTATACTTATAGAATGAATATTTTCTTACATTAATAGCAGCAAATAATTGATTTTAAATAAGAATCATCAGAGTACCCAGTTTCTAAATAAAATAGGAAAGTGTAGCAATAATTTCCATTCTAAAAACATGATCTTAATAGCAGATATTTAGTTGCTAAGTCATGTCTGACTCTTTTGCAACCCCATGGACTATAGCCTGCCAGGCTCCTCTGTCTGTGGGATTTTCCCACAAGAATACTGGAGTGAGTTGCCACTTCCTGCTCCAGGGGATCATTCTAACCCAGGGATCAAACTTGCATCAACTACTTGTCATGTAGATTCTTTACCACTGAGCTACCAGGGCAGTCTGCCAGCAGACTTGTAGGCTATTTCAGTTGTAAAATTTACAAATTTGTAGTTTGAATTTAGTTTATAATACAATAATGCACATAATATTTCAAATGTATGCTGCATATTTACATCTATATATGTTAAAATGCTAAGACATTCTGTTGTGTATATATATATATATATATATATATGATATGTATTTTAACTATACAACATAAAACTGTAATCTTTAGAAGGTAGACTTATTTAGAGTAAAAAATGTAGGTATTTTGGGACTTCATGTGGGTACAGTGGTTAAAACTGCCTTCCAATGCAGGGGATGCAAGTTTGATCTCTGGTCAGAGAGCTAAGATCCCACATGTCTCACATCAAAATAATAGAGTGTAAAAACAACAGAAGGAATATTGTAACAAATTCAATAAAGACTTTAAAAACTAGTCCACATTAAAAAGTTTAAAAAAAAATGTAGATGTCTCAATGTGTTCTTATCTTTCTGACAATTGTGTTAATATGGGAAACTTGTTGGTCTGAATGGATGCAAAAAATCAATTATAGGAAAAGGAAGTCATATAAATTTTACAGAAAACAAATTAAGTGGTTTTTTTTTTCTCATTTAGTCAAAGGTGATTCTTATGTTAGTGACTGAAAATTAGAGAAAGAAGTTGACTTGTCGGAGACCACTTGCAGATTCATTAGGAAGAGTCAATTCTAAAATGTGTATGTTTTAACAAAGATATTTCTGTGCTAGTTCAACATATTCAGGAAGTAAATGAATTTATTTAAAATTTCTAATGAGCACAAATAATTTTCCTAATTAACAGGATCACACGAGGAGTGGAAAAAAATTGTTGGTGTAATCTACCATTAATCAATTAATTTCAATGCAAGTGACTGACTCATTGATTTTTGTTTCTCATTGTGTAAGTCTCCAACATTGATGAACTGTAGTGAACTAAACTTCTAATTTATAGCATCTACTCTAGAATCCATGACTTTTAGCTCTACTGGAGCAAGCTTATTTTTCTAATTGAAGAAACTATGTTTAGTTTGTAAAGTACATTAATGTCACTATCATTCCATGATACACACAGTGCGTAAATTAAGACAGGACACGAGTACATTCAGAAGAAAAACACTGTACTCTTTGCTTGGTAGCACATTTATTTTGGTACAATTTAATAATTAAAAATATATCTGGTTAAAGCAAAATAAACATTATGAGAATGAATTGAAATAGTCTGAATCACTGGAATGATTGGTTATTAATCACTGGATGAGATGATTAGGCAGCATCACCGACTCAATGGACCTGAACTTGAGCAAAGTCTGGGAGGTAGCGGAGGACAGGGAAGGCTGGCATGCCGCAGTGCAAGGCTCGCCAAATGTCAGACACGACTTAGCAACTGAACAGCGACCGCAACAATCACTGGAAGCATTTACTCATTTTGAGTATCTGTGCTACTTTCTTTCTAAACTCAAATCTTACCTTCACAATCTCTACAGAATAGGAAAAAATAGCAGGAATAGCATTAAATTCCAGTGAGAATTGAGTGATGTAATGAAGGTAAATACTTAGCACCATGTTTTGCTCATAGTAAACTCCCAACACAAGTTGATTACTAAAATTAAATTTTTATTTTTACTAAAATAAATAAAATTAAATTTTACAACTACTATTATTAATATTGTTCTTTTGATAGAATTGGTCATTTATCATTTTTATGCAAGGTTTTATGTATTAGTCATTAAATGAGTGGACAGAACTCAATACTTGGGAATCCAACTATAATTTCTCTTATTGCCCAAGGGTAACGGTAATTCAAATGTCTGCTCCTTTTTTTTTTAACTTTAGCTTGTAACCTTATCTCCCCAGCTTAGCTATAGTTGATTTCATTACAACAGTGACAACTCAATTTTCATCTATCTATATATTGCTAATTAACTTCATCTTCTGCTACATAAGAAACCCCTGAGCCCCGAGACACATTTGGTGTTTCCTTAATGAAAAATTTTATAACCATGGTTGTCTGGGTGGTGATAAGATCCTTCATCAGAATGATATAACATAGATATAGAAAAAATAGGAAAAGGAAAAATTAAAGAACAGGAAATGTAATAGACAGGAGGAGATAGATGTGTACAACGAACAGTTTTAGAACACTTTGAAAGACTGGTTCCCAAAACACCAGAGAATGAAAATCATCCGGCATATTTCTTAAAACAGCAATGCCTTGTAATTCCTGGACATTCCATCCTTCCAAAGAATCATAAGTGGCCAGGGAGCATCTCTGGAATTTTAAAATCCATGAGTCTTTGTATTCTGTTCTCTCTGTTTGGAAGACTCCCCCACCTCCCCTGGGCCCTGACAACATTTTTCTTTTTTTTTTTTAGCTAAGAGCTGCTCCCAGCAGAGGGATAAAACTGCTTTCAGTTATAGACCCTGTAGTCCCTGTTCAAAGATGCTGTGTGGTATTGGTAAGTTGTATTATATTCATTTACTTATTATTTCTCCACAAGATTGCATGCTCCATAAAGTGCTATTTCTTATCACTATGCTCCCAGAGCCTGCTACTCTGCCTGAATTTTGGTGATTACCCACTACATGTTGATTGGATGAACCATCTTGCTATGAGGTCATGGGCATACACCTCACCAGTACAACACATGATGAATCTAAGGTAGGAAACAGTGGGGGAGAAGTAATAAACACATAGAAGATGATGCCTTACTCCTTGAGTTCTCAATCTGCAGAACTGTGGTAAAGTCAGAAATACGAGGGTCATGTAACATGCAATTAGCTTGTTAGAGGAATGCCTCTTTTAATACTGTGAATCTGCCTGCCAGTGCAGGAGATGAGAGAGACACGAGTTCAATCCCTGGGTCAGGAAGATCCCCTGGAGTAGGAAATGGCAACCCACTCCAGCATCCTTGCCTGGAAAACTCCATGGACAGAGAAGCCTGGTGGAGTACCAAGGGGTCACAAAGGGTCACACAGAACTGAGCATGCATGGCATCCATCCATCCATTTATACACAGGGGAAAAGTGAATTCCTAGGCAACTTTGTAACACTTGGAGCTTTCTGGTTGCGAAATCAGATTATTTAGAAAAGAAAAGCCTTTTGGAAAGAGCCAGTTCTTGTGTTGACCTCAGATTAGTAAACCTGCGCTACCTGATAAAACTGAATTACCACAACCAGTCTCCTCCTGAACTATACCTCTTCTCTGTCTGTGGACCACCCTATGCTTTTTTCTGGGTGCGTTCTCTGGAATTAATTTAGGCTAACCTCCAGGTTAACTGGAGAAGGAAATGGCAATCCACTCCAGTACTCTTGCCTGGAAAATTCTATGGACGGCAGAGCCTGGTAGGCTACAGTCCATGGGGTCGCAAAGGGTCGGACACGACTGAGCGACTTCACTCTCTCTACTCCAGGTTAACTAAGATTTAGAGGAAAAAGACCAATGATGGAAATTTAAGCACTCTCAGTGAGAACATCTCTGGGATACTTCAGAGTATTGTCTGCAGTTAGCTTCCAAAGCTCAGGCACAAGGCAATGTTGTTTTGTTTTCTGCAAAAAAGAAAAAAAGATGTGTGTATTTATTCCTCACTGTTTATTCTTTATAATAGGAAATTTAAAAAATTAGATGGTAGAATTTTTTATAAGAAACAGTTTGGGCCCAAGATATGCATAAGAAAGTAGGCAGGAAATCTCTTTGTGATTTGTGAAGGCTTCTCCAGCTTCTAAAGCTACTCTCAAACATTAAAATGTTTAGTTTTGTGATTTCTCTTCAGAGTAAATCCAGAAATTTTTTTTTCCACTACAATATACTAGCTTTGAAGCTTTTTATTGAATCTCACTGAGCTGCTGCTGCTGCTGCTGAGTCGCTCAGTCGTGTCCGACTCTGTGCGACCCCATAGACGGCAGCCCACCAGGCTCCCCCATCCCTGGGATTCTCCGGGCAAGAACACTGGAGTGGGTTGCCATTTCCTTCCCCAATGCATGAAAGTGAAAAGTGAAAGTGAAGTCTCTCAGTCGTGTCCGACTCTTCGTGACCCCATGGACTGCAGCCCACCAGGCTCCTCCGTCCCTGGGATTCTCCTGGCAAGAACACTGGAGTGGGTTCATTTCCTTCCCCAATGCAAGAAAGTGAAAAGTGAAGTGAAGTGTCTCAGTGCTGTCGGACTCTTAGCGTCCACACGATCCGTAGCCTACCAGGCTTCTCCGTCCGTGGGATTTTCCAGGCAAGAGTACTGGAGTGGGGTGCCATTTAAATTTCAAAAAGGAGTAATATAACACTGTCAACCTCTGGCACTTTTGCTGTTATTACATGAGAACACTTTAAAGCATATAATATATTTTCTGAAACACATTGCTAATAAGCATTGAATAAATGGTATATGTTACAAATATATTAATATTTATGACAAATGAGAAGCATTAAACTTTAGAAAGATAAAGAAGCCACAAGAAAGGAAACTGAAATGAATAAAACAAATCTCAAAAGATATTAATTACACATAAATGTGTAAGTAAGAAATTCTATAGAATTTCACAAGAGAATGAAAACAACATAGACTAGTCAACCTGTACTACGGGTAAACTTTGATGATGAAACTGGAGGTTGAGATGTTAAAAATATAACAAGTGGAACTGATGGAGGGAAAAAAGGAAGGATATCTGTTTTGATGAAAAAATATAAAGTCAAATAAGTCGATTACATTGTCTATTAATTTAAAAATAAGTAGCATATTGAACTGAAAAGCCTAAAGATGTAGGAAGCCTTTGAAAAGGTTGACAATGCCTCGCAATCTTAAAGATCATTCCTCTAGCCTTAAGACACTAGGATACAGTGGAAAGCATCACACATTAGCTGGAAGCTATAGACTCTACATCTAAGTGATACGTCTTCCTAGGAAGTCAAAGAGTCCCTTTAAGTATCAGCTTTTGCATGTATAAGATGAAAATAATAGCGCTTTGCTATTGGATTATTCTTCAGATAAAATACAACATTTAAACTACGTGGCAAACATTTGATAGTCAACAAAACAGATGAAGGTTCCTGACCTGAAGAAACTTCATGGTAAAAGTTACATTTACGTGCCCCTCGAAGGGAAGTGCCTTTACCTTGGCTGACTGATTTTGACTAAAGGCTAGCATATTAATAAAACTAAAGCATCAGTGATGCCTGAAATGTGGCATCATCACAACTTCCTGAATGTGATTCTAGAAGACAGTATTGCGTGCAGTATAGCTCTCTTATTTTAGGTCAGATTCTACCTGTCCAAGATAAACTTTGTGAAAGAAATGTATGTTGATGACTTTTGTGGGTCACAGATATTTGCCAGAATTTGCTACACTATTATGAAAAATAATCTTTCTTTATAACGCTTTTCTCTCCTTATATCAGTGGCCCTTTGTTCTGCTTATCTCCTGGCCACAAGTTATGAAAGAAAATTACTGCTTTTCAATTTCTTGCTACATTAGCAGAGGTTTAATTGATATTCATAAACCAGGAAGCAGCCTATTGATGTAAGGTTCTTTGATAGAGACTGACGGTCACTGGCACTGGTAATGTATTTTTTTTTATTGGTCAAAATTGCTGTCATGAACTTGAGGTATTCAGATGAGATTCATGCATCTCAGATTTTAATTGGGAAAGGAATTAGGGATTCATCAGAAACTATGGTGTCTCAATTAGTATATGCTTCAAAATGAAGTTAGAATTCAGAAAAAAATAAGAATAATAGAATTTTTCCATTAAGAAACATTATTTAAGGGAGAAAAATAAATTGTATTTTTTGATAGAGAAGAGAAAGTAAATATTTTTGAGTGTTTTATTTTTCTTTCTGCATGAACTTATGGCCTGGCTACTTTTATACATTTGGGAAGTTTTATGTATTTTTGACCCAATTTGCTAAGTTTCGTCAGTCTCATCCAACTCTTTGTGACCATATGGACCATAATCTGTCAGGTTCCTCTATCCATGGGATTCTGTAGGTGAGAACGCTGGAGCAGGTTGCCAGATCTTCCTCCAGGGAGTCTTCCTGATCTGGGGACTGAATCCAAGTCTCTTATGTTTCTTTCATTGGCAGGAGGGTTCCTTACCTCTAGTGCCACCTGGGAAGCCTGTCCCTACTTTACTCGTATAGTAATAGATCTCGTGTATTTTCCCAATGTTATTAAACATATCTTTGCAATATATCTTTGAATACCTACCTGGTATTGGTTTGGTAAAATATTTAAGCAATTGGACATCTAGATTGCTACAAAATGTTCACCACAAATCGAATGTCATAATTTATTCCTAGAGATATTTATTTCAACCCTGCTGCTGCTGCTAAGCCGCTTCAGTCGTGTCCAACTCTGTGCGACCCCATAGACGGCAGCCCACCAGGATCAGCCATCCCTGGGATTCTCCAGGCAAGAACACTGGAGTGGGCTGCCATTTCCTTCTCCAGTGCATGAAAGTGAAAAGTGAAAATGAAGTCTGTTGGTCGTGTCCGACTCTAAGCAACCCCATGGACTGCAGCCCACGAGGCTTCTCCGTCCATGGGATTTTCCATGCGAGAGGATTGGAGTGGGGAAAAAACCAAATTTAAAGGGTGCATGAATTTACCTCCATTGACAGCGGATACTTCTCTTCATCTTCCTAGATTTCTGGTAAGCACTGACAGAATTAATACTAATTTTTCATGTGGCAAGATTTTAAAGATCTATCCACCCCTTAAAATTTTTCCACAATCCATATAGCATTCTCGAAAGTCATTCTACTAGTATTTTGATCATTCTTTTTCTAGTTAAAATCCAAATGACTTGTGAGAGAGCAGTTTTAAACTCAACCAGTTGAACATAAATATGGATAATACAGGTAGGGGGGAGAGGGACTTGGCACAGATGGATAATAATGTCTCTAAGGGATAAAGTAGCCATGAGCATGTTCCTTGATGGGAAATTTTGGACAGCCAGTGGAGGGTAACCATCTTAAAATCACCCTGAGCAGAAGGATTAACCAAGAGTCTGTTAGGCAGCTGTCATCTTCCTATATGTTTAGCCCACACGTCTCTTTGGCTTCGTGTGTCCTACTCACTTCATCTTTGCGAAGTCCGCACTTCAGAACAAACTTAGGAAGAGCTGGCAAAGAATATATGTATAAAAGTTATATTATGTTTTAATGATTGTTGAGTAATATTAGGAAAAAAGTATGCTCTCTGATTTCAAGAGGAAAAAATAACACAGACATTTAACAAGATTCATTGTCAAATCAAATAATGAAACCTGCTTTTTGGATTAGGAAATGCAATAACTCAGTGGAACCCTGGCACAAGAGATATTCCCCTGTTGAATTCCCTTCTGTTTCAGGCTGAGAAAGTAAAACAATTGGAAAAGGGTTGACATGTTTAATGCATTAAAACTGTAAAGATAATATATTTTTAATAAGCCTCTGTCTTTCCTGTCACTTTTTATCATGATGGTGCTATATTGCATTCAGTTCAAAACAAAAATGAGGTTAGAACCGATTTTGTTCAATTTATTGAGTATTTTCTTCTTCTTTTTTTAAATTTTGCTAAGCATTCTGGTAGTGCAGTCAGTAAAGAATTAGTATACAATGTGGAATATCCTGGATTCAATCCCTGGGTCTGGAGATTCCCTGGAGAAGAGAATGGCAATCCATTCCAGTATTCTTGCCTGGAGAATCCCATGGACAGAGGAGTTTGGTGGGCTACAGTTCATGGGGTCACAAAGGGGTGGATATGACTGAATGACTAATACATACATACATGCACTCTTTTATTTTTTTTTGTTTGTTTGTTTTAGCATCTTTTTTTTAGTTGGAGGCTAATTACTTCACAACATTTCAGTGGGTTTTGTCATATATTGACATGAATCAGCCATAGAGTTACACGTATTCCCCATCCCGATCCCCCCCCCACCTCCCTCTCCACCCGACTCCTCAGGGTCCTCCCAGTGCACCAGGCCCGAGCACTTGACTCATGCATCCCACCTGGGCTGGTGATCTGTTTCACCACAGATAATATACATGCTGTTCTTTCGAAACATCCCACCCTCATCTTCTTCCACAGAGTTCAAAAGTCTGTTCTGTACTTCTGTGTCTCTTTTTCTGTTTTGCATATAGGGTTATCATTACCATCTTTCTAAATTCTATATATATATGTGTTAGTATGTTGCAATGTTCTTTATCTTTCTGGCTTACTTCACTCTGTATAATGGGCTCCAGTTTCATCCATCTCATTAGAACTGATTCAAATGAATTCTTTTTAACAGCAGAGTAATATTCCATGGTGTATATGTACAACAGCTTCCTTATCCATTCGTCTACTGATGGGCATCTAGGTTGCTTCCATGTCCTGGCTATTATAAACAGTGCTGTGATGAACATTGGGGTGCACGTGTCTCTTTCAGATCTAGATTCCTCAGTGTGTATGCCCAGAAGTGGTATTGCTGGGTCATATGGCAGTTCTATTTCCAGTTTTTTAAGAAATCTCCACACTGTTTTCCACAGTGGCTGTACTAGTTTGCATTCCCACCAACAGTGTAAGAGGGTTCCCTTTTCTCCACACCCTCTCCAGCATTTATTGTTTGTAGACTTTTGGATAGTAGCCATCCTGACTGGTGTGTAATGGTACCTCATGCACTCTTTTAAAGATATGCAATCAAAAAGGCATAAGAACATATCAGGGGATTAAAAAAAAAAGAAAAATATAGGTAGGTCATTGAGTCAGGTTCTAAATCATCAGTTCAGTTCAGTTCAGCTCATTCACTCAGTTCTGTCCAACTCTTTGCAACATCATGAACTGCAGAATGCCAGGCTTCCCTGTGCATCACCAACTCCTGAAGCTTATTCAAACATATGTCCATTGAGTGGTGATGCCATTCAACCATCTCATCCTCTGTTGCCCCTTCTCCTTCTGCCTTCAATCTTTCCCAGCATCAGGGTCTTTTCAAATGAGTCACTTCTTCGCATCAGGTAGACAAATTATTGGAGTTCCAGCTTCAGCATCAGTGCTTCCAAAGAATATTCAGGACTGATTTCCTTTAGGATGGACTACTTGGATTTCCTTGCCATCCAAGGAACTCTCAAGAGTCTTCTTCTGCCACAGTTCAAAACCATCAATTCTTCAGTGCTCAGCTTTCTTTATAGTCCAACTCTAACATCCATACATGATACTGGAGAAGCCATAGCTTTGACTAGATGGAGCTTTGTCAGCAAAGTAATGTCTCTGCTTTTTAATATGCTGTCTAGATTGATCATAACTTTTTTCCCAAGGAGCGACTTCTTTTAATTTCATGACTGCAGTCACCATCTGCAGTGATTTTAGAGCCCAAAATAATAAAGTCTGTCACTGTTTCCATTGTTTCCTCATCTATTTGCCATGAAGTGATGGGACCAGGTGCCATGATCTTAGTTTTCTGAAGGTTGAGTTTTAAGCCAGCTTTTTCACTCTCCTCTTTCATTTTCATCAAGAGGCTTTTTAGCTCTTCTTCACTTTCTGTCATAAGGGTGGTGTCAACTGTGCATCCTAGGTTATTGATATTTCTCCCAGCAATCTTGATTCCAGCTTGTGCTTCATCCAGCCCTGCGTTTCACATGATTCACTCTGCATATAAATTAAATCAGCAGGGTGACAATATACAGCCTTGATGTACTCCTTTTCCTATTTGGAACCAGTCTGTTGTTCCATGTCCAGTTCTAAGTGCTGCTTTTTGACCTGCATACAGATTTCTCAGGAGGCAGGGCAGATTGCCTGGTACTCCTATCTCTTTAAGGATTTTACACAGTTTGTTGTGATCCGCACAATCAAAGTCTTTAACATCGTCAATAAAGCAGAAATAGATGTTTTTTGGAAACTCTTTTGCTTTTTCAACTATCTAACAGATTTTGGCAATTTGATCTTTGTTTCTTCTGCCTTTTCTAAATCCAGCTTGAACATCTGGAAGTTCATGGATCATGTACTGTTGAAGACTGGCTTGCAGAATTTTGAGCAGTACTTTGCTAGCGTGTGAGATGAGTGCAATTGTGTAGTAGTTTGAACATTCTTTGGCATTGCCTTTCTTTGGGATTGGAATGAAAACTGATCTTTTTCACTCCCATGTACACTGCTGAGTTTTCCAAATTTGCTGGCATATTGAGTGCAGCACTTTCACAGCATCATCTTTTAGGATTTGAAATAGCTCAACTGGAATTCCATCACCTCCACTAGCTTTGTTCATAGTAATTCTTCTTAAGACTCCCTTGACCTCACATTCCAGGATGTCTGGTTCTAGGTGAGTGATCACACCATTGTGGTTAACTGGGTTTTGAAGATCTTTTTTGTACAGTTCTTCTGTGTATTCTTGCCACCTCATCTTAATATCCTCTGCTTCTGTTAGGTTCATACCATTTTTGCCCTTTATCGAGCCCATCTTTGCATGAAATGTTCCCTTGGTATCTCTAGTTTTCTTGAAGAGATCACTAGTCTTTCTCATTCTGTTGTTTTCCTCTATTTTTTTGCATTGATCATTGAGGAAGGCTTTCTTATCTCTCCTTGCTATTCTTTTAACTGCATTCAGATGGGTATATCTTTCCTTTTCTTCTTTGCCTTTCACTTCTTTTCTTTTCACAGCTCTTTGTAAGGCTTCCTCAGACCGCCATTTTGCCATTTTGCATTTCTTTTTCTTGGGGATGGTCTTGTCTCCTATACAATGTCACAAACCTCCATCCAAAGTTCTTAGGCCCTCTGTCTATCAGATCTAATCCCTTCAATCTATTTGTCACTTCTGCTGTATAATCGTAAGGGATTCAATTTAGGTCATACCTGAATTGTCTAATGGTTTTCCCTACTTTCTTCAATTTAAGTCTGAATTTGGCAATAAGGAGTTCATAATCTAAGCCACAGTCAGCTCCCAGTTTTTGCTGACTGTATAGAGCTTCTCTTTGTTCTAAATCATATTCATTTTCAAAATAGTAGGAACTAAGCAGTCTTGACCTTTTGCTTCACCAAGTTATCTCATTCAAAAACCCAGCTTTGTAAACTCTCTAAATTATACTTTTATGAAAAAGGCAATGTCCCCTGTGAAAATTTCAGACTCTTACAATATGTTAATTTACCATATGAAATAATTATTAAAATTCCCAATTATTGACCTTCTATAACTTATTTATGAATTTTGCACATTTTTGTCAGAGGATTTGGTTAAGCCATAGTGAAACAGAAAAAAATAAGTGAAAATAATCAGGAGCATAATAGTAGAATATGATTTTTTTTAATTTAATTTTCATTGGAGGATAATTATTTTACTGAATCCTTTTTTGAATTGGGAATAGAACTCTAATACAGTGATATCCAGGCTGTGGAAAAGAAAAACAGTTTTTTCAAACTGAATCATAAATTTAATTGCTATGTAAGAGGTTAGAGCAAAAATGAAAGCTGTACTTTACATGATACATGAGTTCCAAAAGAAAATCCATAACAAACCTCTCAAGAGACTAGGCATTTCCCTGGCTTTTAAATATATAGTGTAGGGAGCAAAAATAATTTTCTGAATACCCTTCTGAGTTTTTGACAGAGACCCCCTTGTAATAAAAGGCAGATCAATAAAAGAAAAATAAACATATGTTTATTGTCATATATAACCCAGAAACAGGTGAGAGATATCCAGAAAGGGAAAAGTGAGAATTCTTCCAGATGGCATTCACTGACACTTTAAAGACCAGCTTCAGCTAAAAACAAAAGAAAGATACTGGGAGAGGGGAAGACAGCTATGAAGGTGACCAGAAAAGCCTAGTAAATGTGGTTAAAGTTGCTCTGCAGACTTAACCAATTGCCTTCTCCACTGGTAAAACTGTCCTGTCATTTAGAATCATATCCTTTTCCTTCTGGTACTAACAGAGACCCTTATAAAGGGAGATTTCCCTTATAAGTGTACATTTGCCTTACAAAAGAGTACCTCCTACTGTTTTCACAGCTTCTCGTCTGTCTGTAGTTCCTCAAAAATAGTCAGCTTATTGATGCTGAGCATCTTTTCATGTGCCTTAATGGACATGCACACACTTTACGGATGAAGCAGATAGCCCTGGGAAGCCCTGAAGAGCATCGGGAGCCTGACTTGGAGCTGTCCGATGACCTGCAGAGGAGGGGTGAGGGGACGGGAGGACCAAGGGGAGGGACGTCTGTGTCAGGGTAACTGGCTCGCCTCCTTGTGCAACAGAGACTGCCGCAGCGTTGTAAGCAACTATACTCCAATTAAAGAAAGTCCTCAGATATCGCAAATGAAATAAAAGCCTCAAGATTATCCTTGTGGCGTAGGGGTTAATTTGTAGTAGCCCATTCTGGTACCCTTACGTTGTTATTTCTGCCCATTTTGCTATTTCTACAGCTGACTCTGAGTGAAGAAATGAATACTATTTTTGTGGCTTTCTAAAGAATTAGAATGAAATAGTTCCTGTCACTCCCTGAACAATCAATATAAGAAAAATCCCCTCTTACAACTCAGGGAGAGTCATTTGTTGAGAGTCCAAATGATCCTGGTGGAGAGAACTGGGGTTCTACAGATTGATTCAATTCTAACACCCTGATAACGCAGAGGAACATCAGTAGCCTTCCAGCAATGTAAATGAGTCTCAGTCTGGAGAGGAAAAGTGGTAAGATTGAATACAATGCCTCCAACTAATAAAATAATATTAAAAAAAAAAAAAAAATAAAATAAAATGAGCAAATATCAAAAAAAAAAAAAAAAAAAAAAAAATTAACTTAAAGAAGAGGCCATTAAAGGGAGATGACTTTAATTCCTTGACAGTCCATGCAAGCAAATAAAACTTTCAGCCTGTAGATGCCTCAGTAGCACAGTACCGAAGCCTATGCACAGTTCAGTCCAGCTGATCAGTTGTGTCCAGCTCTTTGCAACAGCAGCAACTGCAGGACACCAAGCTTCCCCGTCCACCATCAGTTCCCAGAGCGTGCTCAAACTCAAGCCCATGGAGCCCCTGATGCCATCCAGCCATCGCATCCTCTGTCATCCCCTTCTCCTCCTGCCATCAATCTTTCCCAGCATCAGGGTCTTTTCCAATGAGTCAGTTCTTCTCATCAGGTGGCCAAAGTATTGGAGCTTCAGCATCCATCCTTCCAATGATTATTCAGGACTGATTTCCTTTAGGATTGACTGGTTTGATCTTGCCGTCCAAGGGACTGTCAAGAATCTTCTCCAACAGCACAATTCAAAAGCATCAGTTCTTCGGTGCTCAGCTTTCTTTATAGTCCAACTCTCACATCCATACATGACCACTGGAAAAACCATAGCCTTGACTAGATGGACCTTTGTCGGCAAGGTAATGTCTCTGGTTTTTAGTATGCTGTCACCATCTGCAGTGGTTTTGGAGCCCACAAAATAAAGTCTGACCCTGTTTCCATGGTTTCCCCATCTATTTCCCATGAAGT